>NC_090921.1:1172420188-1172727637 GCF_040938575.1 Ambystoma mexicanum | reverse complement strand
GGGGGAAAGGTTGGGTTCGTCATTAGTGGGAAAAGGTGGATACCATGTCTCTTCCAAGGGCATCCCAGTCCCCACAGTCCCTCCACCCGTGTGATCCTCCCTCGCTTGTCCACCCCCTGGGTCAGGATTCAAGAGTGATGGCATTTCCATGGCCACCTGCACAGAGGATCCATGGGGAATAGGAGTGAGAACACCGTCCGGTTTCTCACATCCCACACCAACCTGCCAGATCAATCCCGCCAACAGCCTACAGAACCCCAACCTGCACAACACTGACTGCCTTACTCCTTACACCTGATCAGCCCATCGTGCGATTGGCCGCTGTGTCATATCCCCCTACAGGCATTGGTCCTGGTTACGCCGGGGTAGCACCCGTTATGCTGCATCACTGGTCCCTACCAAAATGGTCTCCCTCAATCTCCCAGGACGTACTCCAACGTACTAGAAGGCAGGCGTACTCCGCCCCTGCCGCTTTCCGCAACGGAATATCAACAGAAAGCGATTACAGTTCTGCGCGTCGCTACTACAGCACTTGGCACTCTGTAAGTGCAATTTCTAGGGAACTCAAGTTTTCAATTCTTTGTGCTCTTTCCTAATTAACTATTTCCACAGGTCCTCCCGCGTAGACTTGCCATCAGACTGCTATGATTTCTCCCGCTTCCCGATTCACCCCGCCCGGCTTCTGTGCCTTCCAGGCATCACCATGCCTGCACTCTTTTCAGAGGCTCGCCGGATCCAAGAATCTCCTTCCTACTTCTACAACGGAGACACGGTAGGCAACACCCGCTATCTGCTTTACGATACTCCCTCTTCCAGGTCTAGCCATACTTACCCTGTTCTGACTTTCAGCCCAGCACTGAAACAGCTCCTATGCGAGAGCTCTCCAGAACGCTGAAACCCTCGAGCTCTCTACTTATGCGACACCCAGGTGGGCACTCAACCCGCAATCCTAATTTTTACTCTCTGCTTAGCAAACTCATAATATCTAACGGGCTACTTCCTTACTGCAGGAAACACACAGTTACCTCAAACTCCCAGAGCCTCGCAACTCTTGTGCCCTCTAAAAGGTACCTCAACTTCCTACTGTCTTTTACTCAGGATTCCTCTAGACTCTTACACCTTTCCCTTCTATTGTCTATTAGACGCACCAATGCAGCTTACCCCTGAAGGGTCGCCAGCCGACATATACATCACCTAGAGGGACACCGCAGATTCATTGCTCCAAACTCCTGCCATCAGGTTTTTTACCCCAGAGGGTTTCCCTGGGGCTTCTGTATCCCTCTGTTCCTTGGGGAGGTAAAAGATATGGGCGGAACCCTCTTTTTTGTAAGGGGGCCTGACTCTAGAGGGTTGAAAGGTACAAGGATAAAGAGGCTACCCTAGACATAGGCGTGACATGGGGTGAATAGGACCACGCAGCGTAGCTAGGTGGCTACTAGCTTGAGAAGAGATCACCGTGAGATACAGAGTTAAGAAGAGTTTTGTTTAAACTAACAAGAAGACATAATTACAGAAGTTACATGTGCCGTAGCACGAGAAATATGCATACTGGAATACATTGTAGTCTGCATATTGGTGAGTTAGTAAGCAAAAAAGTGGCTGTTTACTTCTTATATTGTTTCAAGTAACAATACGTTAACATCATACAGGCAGAGGGAGGCAGAGTCTCAAGGAGGGTTTTCCACTCCACAGCTGCTGCCATCTGATCCAGGTTAGTGGAATTTAGCCCTCATGACACGCTGGCTGTTCCCTGCAGCTTTCAGTATCTGTTGCACACACCGAGAGCAACCCAACGTATGTCATGGGCAACCCCCTGACACAAAACATGACTAAAAATTACACCTCCTGCCAAGTGCCAATTAACCCGAGCGGACACCTAACCACCCGTACCACCACACCACTTAACAGTGCCTTAGTTAATGCCAGATCCAAAGCCTCCCAACCACTGGAAATCCTAGACCTTATCACGGCTAACAATCGCAACCTTTTAGCCATTTTCCGATCTTTGCTTCTCGCTGCCTCTGGCCCAGCTCCATCATTGGCTATCTGCTGGCCTTCACCATACTCGGCAAAGATCGACAAGACCCTAGAGGCAGAGGAGTAGCAATCATTGCAAGGGGGACCTTCCCTTTCCGTGAAATCTGTTCCTCGACCCCACCATCTGGCGAACTTCTCTCCGCCAAACTATCCCTCTCCAATACCTCCACCATTACTTTGCACTTAGTTTATCACACACCAGGCCCACTGTCATCCTTTGAACAGGATCTTATCCATGTCCTCTCCACCAACATGAATCCTATCTCCAAGACACTACTCCCTGGCAACCTTAATTTAGGCCTCCACGACAAGGATGATACCAATACCGCCTCCCCTGCCAGCTCCCTCAAAGTCCTGGGGTTTACACTGCGCATACTGCAGCTCACACATGCCAAACGGCGTACTCTTGATTGGCTTGCAGACCTTAACTACGATATTATTGTTACCTCTACCCTATCATGCCCCTGGACTGACCACAATGTCATACTCTACTCCATACCCACTACCACCCAGAGGGCCACGCCTGCCTTGCCTCTACTCCCTGTGTTAGCCAGGAGCACTCGCAAATTCTCCAAAGATAACATCCTGTCGTTGTTGGATGAACACAATCCACTCAATCTCGCACTGCGACCCTGCCTTCCTGGCTGACCTCTACAACCAGATCATCAGACAGGCAGTTGGCACTATCACACCCCTAAGACTATGGAAACCCAAACACAGCTCGTACCTCAACCCGTGGTATACCACGGCCATAGCACCCTTTGCGCCAAGAAACTTGAAGCTGAATCCAAATGGTGAAAACCCCATCCAACTCAGAAAAAGCATGCTTCACTACCGTGGCAATATAAACAGGCCATTCTACAAGCTAAAGGCACCATCTACGATGACAAATCCAGCACCTGTAAGCTCTTCACGATACTCTGTGAGCTGGAATCCCCTTCTACTCTGCCACTCAACATCATCAAGGATGTTAGCTGGTGTACTAACAACCAGAATGCGCTCCTAGATAAAATCAACAGTATCCAAAATAAAAACTTTCTGGAAAAAAAGCCCTCTGCGCTAGCTCGCAAAGCCCCCGTAACATCGCTCACCTGCACACTTCACAAGACAACCCACCCCCTTCTACTTCAACCCAGTTTCAGAATCTGAGGTCTCTCGGATAATGAAGAGCCTCAAAATGTCCTGCTGCAAAGGGGATGTATGCCCAGCCCCTGTCATCTAGGACTGTGCTGATGCCCTTTATTGCTGCCCACATCAATTCCTTCTTTGCCATCTGCTCAGTACCCTCCAACCTGAAGGAAGCTTGGGTTCTCCCGCTCCTAAAAAAAACACTCTAGACCCTTCCATATCGACCAACTACCGCCCAATTACAACCGTCCCTTTCCTTCTAAAGATCCTGGTCCGGGCAACTTACCTCCAGATCCAGCTATATCTAGAAGCCAATAACATCCTAGGAGTGCAGCAATCTGGATTCCACCCTGGCCACGGTACTGAATCAGCGCTACAGAATCTCAAAACCCAACTCAGTGAGATTAAAGATGCAGGCAGTCCAGCACTCCTACTATTACTGGACTTGTCCGCAGCCTTCGGTTTCGTAGACCACCAAATGTTGTTCCAGCACCTGGCCTCTACGACAAACGTCTCACCTGAAGTCATCACTTGGGTAACCACCTCCTTATCTGACAGAACCATGCGTATCCCCCACTCTTTACAATGTATTCACCAAACCCCTATGTGACCTCCTAGGCTTTCCATACACCAACGATTGACACAGATACTCCTACCCCCAACTTGCAATTAATTCACTGCTGACTCTGGCACTCTACACACAGTATACCAAACCATCCAAGCCTGGATGGCGGATCACCTCCTCTGCCTCAATGACGACAAAACCGAAATTCTTCTGATCGATTCACAAATAGTCCTCAACAAGCTGGACCATGCCTACAGGGCATTCTCCATAGAGGGCATCATCATACCAGTCTCTAGCATCATAAAGACCTTAGGGGTCCACCTAGATGCCACCTTGTCGTTAACTAGGCACATCAATGCTATAACTTCTGCAGCTGCTCACACCACCAACCTAATTAATGCCAGCAGGCCATTCCTATCCACTGACAGCTGACACACCATTTCCCGTGCTCTTATTGGATCTAGACGTCACTACAGAAATGCCTTATTTGCTGGGACCTCCACTCCTAACATCAACAAAATCCAGGTCATCCAGAACAATTCACTCCAAGCTGCTCCGAACATCCCCAGGTGAGAAGGAAAGCTAAATTGCTCCCCATTTGTTATCGCATTACTTTTTAAAACTCTGGCCATCACCCACAAATGCCTCTCCAATTCTACCCCCACATATGCCCCCACATATCTCTCCCCAAAAACTCAAAATGCAATCCGCAAGAACTACTCGCTCTGCCTACACGCACCAGCTAATCACCCCTAGGTTGAAGCGTAAAAGAGAGGCCGGATCTAGGTTCCAAGGCCTCGCCACTAAGAACTGGAACGCTCGACCTCTTGCACTGAGAGCAGAACAATCCTACTGGACCTTTCGGAAATATCTTAAGACACTGCTATTCTCCCAGCTTCCCTCCCTGGACTAATCAAAGACCCTTGTTTCTGTCTCTATGTACCAGACTATGTTGATTAACTTGTAACAAGTGCCTTGATGCCCATGGGTTTAGTGCGCTTTTATAAATGCATAGATAAATACAAATAAATAAACGGTGGTGGGCCCAGACAATCTTGGAACTGGACTTCTTTGTGTGCCTCTGTCATTTCACTGAACCCTGTCTCTCATTTTCATTGGGGTCCAGCATCTCCACCTCCTCACTCTCCAGGACCAGGGATTCCTCACGTATTAGTTGCGCTATGGGTAGGCCAGGTCTCGCAATACAAGAGGTGTTCCTGAGGTTCAACAGGATTACCTTTACCTCTCCCTGGTAATCTCTGTCAATAAATCTTGCTCCGACCTCAGCGGAATACTTGTGTGAAACCCAGATTTCGGGGCCACTCTTCCATATGTTCCCTCCGGTATTTGCATTTGTAAACCCGTCCGAACCATGGCTTGTATATACAGGGATGTTTACTACTTTGTCACCATATAAATCACACCCTGATCCCAGTGTTAAACTCGTGCGGATCTGGGTTGTGTTTGTCAGTCTCACTACCATTAGCATTATAAGATGGCATCTCCGTATCAGGGTCTTTAGGATCCCACGATGACACTGCGTGCCGGAGATGGCTCAAGGAATACTCTTGAGTGTCAGATGCCTCAAGGGTGTTTATCTGAAGATTGTTCCGGGCCCTAGAGCTGTTCCTCTCACTGACATCTAGAAAGCACCAATCCCTCCCAGTCCAGGAGTCTATACTCCCCAGGTTAGTATACACAGAATATTGACCCTTGCTGTCTAAATTCTGTCTTGTGCTAAAGGTGAGAACCTAAAGGCCAAAGGCCTTTCCGGTCTACCCTCGCTCAGGCCTGTCTGTGGTAGAATGCGGTGTCACCCGGGTCTCTTCATTGAGTGGGCTAAGGCTGATGTGTGGTGCATGGCTTCAGGACCGCCATGTAGCAGCTTCCAGCTCCTGCCTCTGTTTCTTCCCCTCCCATGGTGCAGTCTGCACGCAGCCCACATAGGATTTCTGATGAGGAAGCCGACACTCCCCATCTCTTCTCGATGGCTCTCTCTGCTGGAGTGTTGCTCTGCGTGGGGCAAGGCTTACTGTCTATTGGTTGATTGTCTCCCAGATCTGTCATTTCTCTAGAAGAAAAAGAGAAAACTTGGCTAGCATTTAGACTTCTAGGCATGGGGTGAGGAGAGTTGGTACTGCACTTAACCAAACTGGCACATTCGTAGTGGACAGGAATTGGGGCCCTCCAAACTTCCACCATCCCCGTCTGTGACAGGACTGGCCCTCGATTCCTTCCTGGTAGACCTCCCACCCCAGGCTGAGCGGGTTTAGCAGCCCCTCTTGACATGGTCACTGTACTGACTTTATCACATCAGTCACCGTGCCCATGTGGGACCTTGTGAGATTGCATCTGTGATCATGTCAAGTGTCAGCAGCGGATGAAATACGGTGTTGTAAGGCCTCATACTGGTGGTGTTGCAGCAAAAACAGCAGGGTCAGCATTGCCTTCTTAACCATACATCTGTAATGTAGATCAAGAGAGCGTTGGATGCTGGAGCAGAAGAGAAGTGCCAATGGTGATGGGTCAGGGAGAGAATGAGCAACCAGTGATGTGGGTTATTGCATAAATGGGCCTTATGAATGAGTATCAAGCATCTTTGGGGTGGGTGGAAGCGGACCAACCATCTTTTAGCCATTTATTGTGATGTGTTTGCTGTCACTTGCAAAACAGCAATGTAGTGCAGTGCTGAGCAGGAGATGGGAGCCAGTAGATTAGTTTGCTACCCATTCCTGGGTTTTGTCCATGTGCCAGCTCTTCGATATATTGATTCAAGCCGTTCAAGACATATGCTTGAGTGAGTTTCCTTGTCTGTCCTCCGTGAAGGAATAATGAAGTAAGACACAGACAACAGATTCAAAGTTCAAATTGAAATGCTTTATTAAATCAAATGACAGGATGGTAGAAGGCCTAACTTATCCTATGCTAAATTGGAATTTCCCTACCTGAATTGAACTAAGGAAAGTCTGAGTCAAAGAGTTCAACTTAAAGTCTGTATGTGTCAAAAAACCTACTCTTGCCTTCACACTAACCTCACAACTAAAGCTAACCAATCTGTAGGGATGTAAATTATAATAAAGGAAATAGTTCCAAACTCAAGGTTCTGAGCTTCTTCCAGCTCCCAGCTTTCTTTCAGCTCTCCTTCCCCAAGTGCAAGACAGTTCCACAAAAGTCTCAAGATTACCTTTTGCAAGTTGAAGGCCATACATTTCCAAATCATCCTCAGGGTTCCCTTCCCCAAGTTCCAAGCAACACAGTTAAAAAGAAAAGGGTCTCGAGGCTTTATTCTCAAGACAACACATACAGTTCCTCCAGTCCCAGGGTTCCCTTCCCCAAGACTTTAACTCTGCCACTTATACTTGTTTTAGTCTTGTCACAAAGTTCAACACAATTTGAGGTCAACCTGACCCTTTTGCTTGCTTGCCTCACTAGTTCACTTACAATGCTTCTCCTTGGTTTGTTCCACAGTGTATTTCGGTTTTCGTCATTCAGGGCTCAATGGTCTAGGCGCAGTTGACAGACCACACAGTCCACCCATAACAGGTCGCACAACCAGGATCCCTAGGCTCTTCAGCTCACACAGGTTCTTCTACACTTGCCCCTGTGTACCAAGTCACATTTATTTAGTTCCTCTTTGTCTGCCTCTTGGCTTTAAGTGCAGTTTTACACTTCTCTGGCTTCTCCGTGTTAGCCTCTTGGCTCTGCCATACTGCGTCACACACCTCTTGCTAGTCTTTGCCCTTGCCGCACTGCATTCACTCATAAAAGTTCACTTTGTGGTGGTTTTGTTCCCCCCACCCCACCTTTCTATGGCCCTCTATCACAATTGCGCTCTTTTTCTTTTTCTTAGTTTTCTTTCACATGGGCATTTTGGCTGTCATCTTCTATTTGCATTGCCCAAAATGTTTTATTCCATTCAGTATTTAATATGCTTAACTTCATGGTCTCATTCAATTCGGTGTTCAATATTTATTCAATATGTTTAATTTCAAGTACCCGTTCAGTTCAGTATTCAAATGCATTTGATGTGCTTAAATTCAAGTTTCCATTCAGTTCGGTATTCAAAATGCATTCAATATGCTTGATTTCTAGGAATGTTACTTGTATGCGGTCCGCTAGTAGTGCCCCAGTGCTCGAGTGCCTCTGCCTGACTCTCACCGGCTCTCTGCGTCCCCATCTGGCGGCTCTCGCTGCTTCTCCTCTGCCTCTGGAGCCCGCAGGCCTACCTTTTCATGCCCAGCTTGACTGCCAGGTGTTGTCTTCTGTACGCCAGCACTTAAAAAGCTTTGCTACGGATGCGGACGGCATCCTTTCTTTTCCTGATTCGCTCGCACCTCCTGCTGCTCGGGCTTTAACACAGAGGCTCCCACACCTGTGGCACCTACACAGCCTACTTGCCTTGGGCCCCACAAGTCTTCTGGGATATGGTCCGGCGTCCTGGCTCCTTTTCCGGTCCCACCACGGCTGCCTCCTCATAAAAAGGGTCCCCTGCTTGTCTCTCCCACACGGGTCTCCCTGTTGCTCCCTTTGTTCTCTGGCCTGATTTTTATACACCTGCAACCACTAGACAGGTAGTAGGTGTCGATTCTGAATTGGGCTTCCCTGACCATAATTAAAAGGACATGCCTGACCCTCGCAGTACTCTGCAGGCATCTTCCTCGTCCCAGTAACAGAGTGGTGAAATGGATTAGTGTTAATTACTTAGTCGCCTCTTCCCAGTACTGTCAGATATCAAATTTGGGGAAATGAGGGGGGCTAGCTTATAAAGCATGGGGAAAAAGGAGGTTGGTCTTCAATAGGGAAAGGGGGATACCATGTCTCACTTACTTTATCCTTAGCCCCTCCCTTCTTTACCCTCTTTCTGGTGTTTCTAAATTGGTAATATCTCCTAGTGTGTTCTTTGTCAGTGGGACAGGGGGTAGGAAACTGGGAAACTGTTGGAACTGTCGTAAGCTGGGACGGACCAGACTCTCAGGAACCTACACATGCAAGGAGATCTACGGAAAATAAGGCTCTGATATTATGTCACACCAGAATCCCTTCTCCCAAAACCCTGCCTGCCTGTAAATGGAACTCCTGGGCACCTCACATGATAAGTTCAGATCTTCTTAGAGCAAAGATCTAGTTAGGGGAGAATAAAAGTTGAAAAGGTATTATTGGTTATGGCAAATTTCTTTCATTTTATCAGAGAGTCCACCAGGAGATAAAGGTTTATAGTGATAATTTCGAATGTCAAAATGCATTTTTTTTTATGACGTTTTTTATTCGAAATGGGGGGTGGGGGTTCGAAATGGGGGGTGGGGGTGTTCCCTCCCCAACCCCACCCTTTTTTTTTTTTTTGTTTTACCCATTTTTTTTTTATTCCCGGACCCCAAAATAAATATATAATTAAAAAAGAGGGAATTCAACTTTTTTTTTTTTCGAGATTACTTTTTTGACATTTGTGTCTTTCGACATTTTTTTCTAGAAATTATGACGGACCACCGGAAATACACATACCTGGTTAGGATTGTCAATCTTCTTAAACAAGGACACCTCCGGTTTGTTAATTCACAATCTCTGTGAAGTTTAAGACACGGGTGTCAAATGATTCGGGTCTTCTTAACGTGAGTTGGTCATTGAGAGGCATTCTGTATGCAGAGATGGCATTTTCATAAATGCGTGTGTAACAGAACTAAGCTTGCTGTATGTACAGGCAGGATACAAAAACCAACAGGGTTTTGTCGGCGTGCCGGTTATTCAACAGGCAATTCAGAGTCCCGTAAACAATGGTAAAAGTCTTAAGATGGATGCTGCACTCGGCATTAGCACACTTGTGCTGAACAGGAAGTCGGAACAATCGTTTAGCTGGGGTTCAAGGAAATGTAACTCGTATGCCTTTACATGCTGACAATGGTTTCTAAGACTCTGCTAAACACCTATAATAGTTGTGGCATGACTGGATCTCTTCTGTGGACAGGATGCTCTTCTGAGGTGTTCATTTGCAAGATGTGCACTGGCAGCCGATGCGTAAATAGTTACTTGGTCACGTACAGGAGTCACATGGTTTGCTGAAAAGGAAGATAGGATAGCAACCAATACAGCTGCAATCTTGGAAGAATTCTCAATACACTGGAATGGATGCTTTGGCACTAACTGGGACCATATCTCCTGGTCCAACGTGGTTGCCAGATACGACCTGGCAATAATCTGTTGTTTTGGAATGTCACTGTAGTGTCAGGCAGCCTATTCCTGACAGTTTGCCACCCTTCAAGGCCCTTCCCATTGGGAATCCAAGATCTTCTTGACTTCGTATTCCTCTTGAGAGTCTACGGGGGCCGGACGCTGCAGATGATGACTACCGTACTGGACGGGCTGAGATACTGGTTTCAGAAGGGATGCATGGAAAACTGGGTGTATTTTATAGGTGGAGGGTAGAATGAGCTTCATTGTTATCGGATTTACCACCATCTGGATCCGGAAAGGCCTGATGTACTTGGGTTTCCATTTCCATGGGCATGAAGGCAAATGGATATTCTGGGTTGATAACCAGACTTGATCATTAGGTTTAAACAGAGGGGCTGATTGGCATTCATGATCTTCTTCTTTCTTGAGCATGTTTAAGGTGCACTTTGCTGTGTTCTAGGGCTTCCATTCTGTCTCTAGCAGCAGGAGTCTGGGTACCTCTCATGCTGGAAAGTGGAAAGGATACGGGGTGGACCCCATAGAACACGTAGAAGGGCGATCTGCCAAGGAGGCATGAAATGAGTTGTTATGCGCAAATTCTGCTATGGGTAACGGTTTCACCCAATCCTCACTGCAGTCACAAGCATAACGCATGTATTGGTTTATCACCTGGTTTACTCATTCTGTTTGTCAGTTGCTCTGTGGGTGGCAAGCGGTTGAATAACTCAATTCGATTCCCATCGCTTTGCTGACTTCCTTCCAAAACACTGACACAAACTGGGTACCTCTATCCATGCTATCTAGCTTCTGGGAGTCCATGTAACTGAAAAAGGTATTGTAAAAACTCCTCTGCCAATACCAAAGCCGATGGTAGTTTCAGAAGGGGAACAAAATGAGATTTCTGTGAAGGAGTCTACGATGGTTAATATAACAGTTTGTCCCTGTGCCAAAGGAAGATCCATGATGAAATCCATGGAGATGTTTTTCCAAAGTCCACTAGCTATAAGAAGGGGTTGTAACAATCCCATTGACTTTTGCTGGCTGACCATAGCCTAGTAACCTACACCGCATCCCTGAACATAGTGCTTTACATCCTTCTGCCATGATTCCCACCAACCATATCTTTCTACCTTTTTCAGAGTTTTGAGTATTCCGTAATGCCCCGCTCCTCAATTGTCAGGACAACAGCGTAATAGGTAGGCCTGGGATTCTTTAGTAGGGAGCAATAGGCAGTTTTCATGAAACAGGATCTCTTGTCTTTCATGATTGGAAGTAGTTTGTGTCAAGAAGGCTGTATAGCTAAGTCACAGCCGGTCTTCATATCCTTGTAGTTCGGTACGCATAACCTACACTATCTGGTGTGGAGCGACGAACGGCACTCCCTCTGTGATCTCAGAAGTCATAGGATCTCTTCGGGACAGAGCATCAGCCTTTGTTTTTGGGATCCTGCGGTATAGGTCACCTGAAAGTTGAAACGAGAGAAGAAATGGATCCACTGGTTCTGTCTCCAGTGATGGCCCTGGCTGTTCAAAAGAATTCAAGATTTCCATGATCTGTAATGACAAGGATTGGATAGTTGGCCCCTTCCAGGTGATGTTGCCAAGTACTAAATGCTTCTTTTATGGCCAGTAACTCTGTCAGAAATACTGTAATCTTGCTCCGTGGCATAAAGTTTCTTGGAATGATAAGCTACCGAAAGATTGGGTCTTGACTGAAGCTCCGCCTGTAACAAGACAGCTCCTATGACATAGGTGGAAGCATTGGCTTCCACAGTCAGCATACGGCAGATCTGGATCAGGTAACTTCAAAACAGGAGCCGTCGTGAATTTGAGCTTGAGGTGGTCGAAACCCTCTGGTCGTAGTGTTCCACAGATAAGCATGTCCTTTTCTTAGTGGCAACATCAAGGGCAATATAACATGAGAATAATGAGGAATGAAGGGCTGATAGAAATTGGCGAACCAGATAAACATTTGTAACGCCTTGCTCTTTGTTGGTGCAGCAAATTCTAGGATAGCGTCAATCTACTTGGGGTCTATTTCGGTCTTGTTAGGGGAGAGGATGTAACCCAAGTATGCCACTCTCTCCTGATGAAACAGACATTTTGAGATCTTGGCGTATAAGTTGCTTTGGCGTAGGCAAAACAGTACCTCTCATACGTGATTGATATGTTCAGATAAGGTAGATGAAAACACTAGGATGTCGTCCAGATAAATCACCATGTATACATCCAGGATGTCGCTGAACACATTGTTAAGAAAAAAAGGAAAGGCTGCCGGGGCGTTGCATAGGCTGAAGGGCATTACTAGGTACTCGTAATGCTCGAAACGAGTACGAAACGCCATTTTCCATTTGTCTCCAGAGGCAATTCTCACTAAGTTATACGCACCCTTTAAATCAAGTTTTGTATGAATAGTGTTGTGGCGGGCTTGGTCCAGGAGGACTTGTATAAGTGGCAAAGGATATCTATTCTTTATGGCGATATCATTGAGCTGCCTATAGTCGATGCAGTGCCTTAACTCAGTTTCATCCTTTTTGGGGATAAAAAATATTGGGTCCCCTGCAGGTGAAGAAGAATGTCTGATGAAACCTTTTGCGAGGTTCTCTTTGATGTAGAGTTTCAATATAATATTGTCCTTCTCTGTCAAGGAATATGTTCTTCCATAGGGTATCTGTGCACCTGGTACCAGTTTGATCTGGCAATCATAGGGTAGATGGGGAGGAAGTTTGTTAGCCTCAACAGGATCAAATACATCAGCGTAGTCATGGTATTCCGGAGGGAGGTTCGGGAAGTCGGTAGCTGCGATACATGGTCTCACCTCTCTGAGAAGACGCCGATGTTATCACTCTTCAGGTCATGTGACAATTGTTCCCAGAGAACAACTTCCTTTGCTTCCAGTCAATGATGGGGTTATGATATGTAAGCCATGGAATCCCCAAGATCACTTGAAAATCAGGGGCAGCAATAACATTGAAACAAATGGTTTCTTGATGTCAGATGGAACAAACCATGTGAAGTGAGATGGCTTGTTTGGTAATAGGCCCGGAAGTCAAATCAGAGCTGTCCGCAGGAATAATGTTTTTGCTCTGTTGCTTGATCTGTAATGGTATACCTTCCTTTCTGACAAAAGACTCATCTATAAAGTTGCTAGTGGCTCTACTGTCCAACTTGGCTAAGAAGTCATTCTACACCCGGGATCCAGAATCAAGGGTTACCAGAATAACCAAATGCAGAGTTTCTTTTCCCAGGACTGGTATGGGAAGGATTGGGGAGAGATGGTTCTCACTTTTCAATTTCTCCCTTCTGTTTGACGAGTGGTGTAGGTTTCTAAAGACAGAATCTGACTGAGTGCCCGGAATCTCTGCAACATCTCTGCAACATTGTTCTGGTGTCACTGGACCTAGAGTACTTCCCAATTGCTAGGGTTCGCTATAGGAAGGTACGGATTTAGTTTCTCTTTCTTGAACGTATGGAGTTCTTTTCCATTAGCTTCTTCTGCGCTCTCTCCTTCTCTGATCAAGTCTTTCCACCAGAGCTATAATAATCAAAAATAATCAGGATGTGAGATCCTACAAATCGGCAGACTATGGTTCTGAACAAAAGAATTTATTTCAGAAAACCACAAGTGGTATAGTACAATTAGTTTACATAGCTTTCGATAAGCACGAAAAGCTCAAAAAGAACGGACAATAGTGATTGAGTTTGGTGGAAATCCAGATTGAGCATTTACCTCTTTTGTGTTGAGGTATAAAGTTCCACCTAAAGGCACAGTGTTATACAACAGTTAGAGAAACATGTACTTCTACAACAGTGCACCCGGGACATAGGGTGGTCCAGGGTACCGTAAATACGGGGTGTACACAACATAATCTACAAGACATTCACAAAAAAGGGTATTTGCAGTTGTGTCAATGAGGATCGACACAGGTGTGTTTCGGCCAGGAATTCAGGATTGTTGCCTGGCATGGAACATGACGAACCACACTAACTGCGAAAGTAGATATGTCATCTACGTCATCAAATGTCCGTGTGACATGATATACAACGGAAAGACCATCAGACCTGTTAAACAAAGGATCAACTAACATAGATCCTGCATTAAGAACAAATTACAGGATAAACCCTTGGTTGAGCACTTCAACAACAAAGTCCGTACGCATGAACAATTCACCTGGACTGTGCTGCAACAACTGCAGCCTCAGAAACGCAGAGGCAACATTGACCTGGCGCTCACATAACTGGAACAAAAGTGGGTCCACAGACTAGACACAGTCCGCCACGGCCTCAACATAACCGTAGAGTGGAAACATTTTTGTGTCTAAACCTCACTCACCACACACAATAACGCCATATTGTGCGCGTTGGACCCTTGAAATATTACCCAGATGTCAGATGTTTGAACTGAGTACATGCATGTCACTAAACTGTATGAACCCATTGAGCACGAAACAGAACTATGGTCACATGTTATGTCTAGCACTTGATATGTATTCAACATCATTGACTCTCGCTGTGCACCACATGTCCCATGCTCCATAGCGCCTCTCACTAGCTTCCGTCCATCACCATGGGCTCCTCAGTGCCTCCAGTAGATCGGGCACTACATGTCCCAGCACTGCTAGCAGTTCCAGTAGTTTCAGTCCCTCTACCGAGACCCTCGTCCATTCGCTGAATGGCGGGGATCACTCCCATTGGTCCTAGCACCTCCCACACCCGTGCCATTGGCCCAGACACCACTCTGGGACTAGCTTATTAGCCAAGCGGGTTGCATCTATATGCTACAGCTACCCTTACAGCAACAGATCCCCCGATGACGCACGTTGCTCTCACAGCTCGCGGTAAGTGCCTCTATCTAGTTCTCACGCCTCCAGAAGACATGGGCCCACACGGAGAAGGAGGCAGTACCGCTATCGTAGCCTCCCAGTGACTGAGTAAACTGATCCGTTTACTCAGTCACGGGGAGGCTACGATAGCGGTACTACCTCCTTCTCCGTGTGGGCCCATGTTAACTTTTAAGGTATGATAAGCACAGCACCCACGGGTTGTTTTTCGGCCCTCCCTGCGCACTGTGACCCATCTGTAGAACACAGACGCACCACCATTTTGGACGCACTTCTCAACAGAGGCACTATTTTTGCGCTATTTTTATTTGATTTTAATGGGACGGTAATACCCTCCGCACCCCAGATCACTTAAGGCAATAGTTGACACCATGTTGCCGACACGCCCTGGAGCGTCCATGCCTATATGGCATCCACCACCTCCTATAGTGTCCACCGAACCAGGGACACCCTGACCCTAGTCCTAGACACTGGTATCGACGCTTTATACTCACGTCTAACTTTGTTTTTTTTCAGACGAGGGACCTTTTTAGGCCCTCCTCTAGCCGACGGGATCCTGACCAAATCATTACCTCAGGAACCCACGTGCATTCCCTGCACCTTCCATCCAGCACTTTCCACTGGATGATTCTGTACAGCATCACCACTGCTATCACAGCAGCAGGTAAACTGTCTTCCGATATGGCAACACTAGGCCTCAGTTATGTAACACTAAATAACACAATTAGACCCCGAGATCCTTACAAATCCTTCTCTAGTTACAGGCAAAACGGACTACACCACACTTGGTGCTCATCCTGAAGAAGGCCAATACCATCCAGGCAACAATCCTGCCTTCCTGGCCGAAACACACCCCTGTCGATCCTCAGTGACACAACTGCAAATACCCTTTTTTGTGAATGTCTTGTAGATTATGTTGTGTACACCCCGTGTTTATGGTACCCTGGACCATCCTATGTCCCGGGTGCACTGTTGTATAAGTACATGTTTCTCTGTTGTATACCACTGTTGTATACCACTGTGTGGAGGTATAAACACCACTGTGTGGAGGTATAAACGCCTTTAGGTAGAACTTTATACCTCCACACAAAAGAGGTAAATACTCAATCTGTATTTCCACCAAACTCAATCACTATTGTCCGTTCTTTTTGAGCTTTTTGTGCTTATCGAAAGCTATGTAAACTAATTGTACTATAACACTTGTGGTTTTCTGAAATAAACTCTTTGGTTCAGAACCATAGCCTGCCGATTTGTAGGATCTCACATCCTGATTATTTTTGATTATTATATATGTGCGCCCCTGGGTATATCAGGACTCCGCCAGGTGCCCTTTTTTTACTTGGTTTCCACCAGAGCTACACATTCTTGAAAAGTCATTGGCGGGCGACTTGCTTAATGCATCCTTGAGCTGATCATGTAACCCCCTTTGAAAGAGGGTTAATTGTGCGTCTTCGGGCCAGGTGGTTTGTGAAGCTACATTTCTAAATTGAGAGATATAGGCTAATAGGTCTCTCTCTCCTTGTCAGAGGTCAATAAGTCATTGCGGATTGACTGGGCAGCGTACCGTTTACTGAACATAGCTTGGAAGGCCTCAAAGAATTGATTGTACTGATTTAGTATGGAGTCATTGGCATCTATGAATGGGGATTCCCAAGCCAAAGCGGTTCTGTCTAGGTTAAGAAGAATAAACAAGATTTTGGCTTGATCTGATGCATACAACTGTGGGCGGTTTAAGAATTGTATGCGACAATGAGTAATGAAGGTTTCTTTTATTTTAAAATTTATTTATTGTGTGCTGACAGTACAACCAGAGTAGAAACAAACTTTTGACAACAAGTGCAATTCTTTACAAACGCAGTTATTCAATGTACAGAAGATACAACATAAGATTGGTGATACATGTTGATGTGAAAGGGGGATGCAATCAGGTCAGTGCAATGAAACAGGCATTGGGCACGAAGACCATTAGTCATGAGGCTCCTTTAGCATTATTAGTCTGGGTCGTGTGTTGACAACAGATAGTTGCAGAAGGGGGGCCATATATCTCTGGGTTTGCAGTTCGTGGCCTGTAGTAAGGACCAACGTTCTTCCATATGAGACCCATGTGACAGCCCGCAACCATTGCACCACAGTGGGGGTGGTAGGGTGCAGCCAGAGCAACAGGATTTCATGGATAGCCAAAAGCGAACAAAGGCTAGTTAGCTTAAGGAAGTTGCATGGTAACTGGTCATATTGATGGAACAGACACCTTAACAGTGTCGGTTCAAACGTCCTATTGAATATCTCCGACATAACCTCGGAGACCCCTTTCCAGCAGTCGCCCAACCCAGGGCAACTCGAGAGCATGTGAAAGTATGCAGCGCCCTCCGCATGGCATCTGGGACATAGATTAGGTTGTGAGTGAGAAAATAAATGTAATCTGGCCGGGGTATAGTGAAATCTATGTAGAACTTTAAATTGTATTAGCCGCAACTGTCACACACTCCTTACCACAGCACTCCATGTCCCAGAATGCCCGTGCTTCACACACACACCCTCCCGTACCTCTCTTTCCTTATAACATGTCTGCTCGGATCTGCCGCGTTCAGGAATGCGCGCCCAGACGGCACAGACAAAGCAACATTGCTTCGGGCGATTGCGCCCTTTTCTGCATTGGCAACTGCCTTGGCGCTTAGCGCTGTGCCGGGCGAGGCGTTGTGTTGCTAGGCTCCCACATACTACTGCTCATGTGACACGCAGATGGCGGTCACGTGACGTGGGTTCTATGGCAACCATTTAAATAGCTTTGCTTCGCGCTGCTCCCTGCTTCACAGCTGTTTCTCAAGCACTGTTTGGCGTTTTTGCTCTCTGAACTTCCATTGTTTTGTACTTTGACCACGGACCACGGAAATTGGACTGCTTCTGCCTCTACCTCTGGCATTGTTAGCTGCAACCCAACGAACCTTGGTTTTGCTTGACTCGGCATCGAATCACAGACTGCTTTTGGATCCTGTTTTTGCTACGTTATATGGTTACACGGTTTCTGGAACTGCATCACGTATTGAAAGTAAAATTCTGCCTCCCTGGCAGGTGCTAACTCGCAGTGCATTTCGAACTCGGGGGCATCCAGTGAATAGTACCACCTGCCAGAAGTGGCTGCCGCAAACTCCTCTTGCTGCCGCTTACACTTTTCACTGAGGGTACAAGGTAACGCCTTACAGGGAAGCCCAATCAAGTCTTTTCTTCTTTGGCTCCTTTAGGACCATTCTTCCCCAACCCTTTGGTAAGATAGTTTTTCTTGTTTCAAATCCTTTACATTGTTGCCTGTCCTACCTGACACTGTTGCTTTACGTAATTGCTTGTTTTCCTTGCAGCTCCTTGGGGTTTTCCAGCGTTCCGGTACCTGCCACCTGTGGCCTTAAAGATTGCACAGGGAGGTATCTTATGTCTCTGTGTGGTACTTGGGGACGGAGGTAGATATAATCCTTGCGACTATCAAGTTTTGACAGGAACCTAGAGTTGAAGGACGCTGCCCGGGTCTGCGAACACATGGATTCCAAAATGTCATCTGTAATATTCATTCTGAGGTCCCTGGCTCAGGTGTCACGAAGATTTGTCAATGGTTTACCCTCACAATTTTGCAGAGCGTTGTATATTGTGGTTACATGTCCCTGTGCAGTGGTCCCTGTCATTATGGTTTCCAGTATGGGTTCATCAGGCGGTTGTATGGGGAACTCGGACCAAGTTTTTTTGGTGGTCCGGTGGAGCCCGGCATATTGCAACCACCGTTGCACGCGTCTACCAGGGGGGCCAGATAAGTCTTGAAAAGAAATCAAAGTCTCCATCCTATACATGTCGCCTATTGTCGTGTAACCAGCTGAGCCCCACCGGGTTGATTCTATTGCACTTGTGGTGGGGAGGGATGGAAAGAAGTTCCACAAGGGTTGAAAAGGGTGGGGTTTGCCCAATGACTTCCATATCAACACCCAGGCGTGTGCAGTCACCATTGCGGGGTCCGAGATATCAGAGTCTACGTGTTTTGATGGTAGTGTAAATGAGCGGACATCGCATGTGCCTGCCAAGAGTTGTTCAATCTTTAAATGTAGATGCTTTGAGTCTGTGTCGAACCAGTAGGCAGCATACTGTGCCTGAGCGGCCATCCAGTATTTCCGAAGTCTGGGGCAACAAGTCCCCCCTGTACATAGGAATGTGTCAGAGTATCCCATTTTCGAACCACACCCGCATGCCACATGAAGTTGTCTATCATCGTTTTCAGTGTGACAAAGAACTTCCTCCCGGGCCATAGCGGAATGTTTGAAAAATAATACTATAGCTTTGGGAGGTTAATCATTTTGAGCAGAGCAATGTGGCCGGGATGGCGAGTGGTAGCTTGACCCAAGCGAAGAGTTTAGCCTCTAGCAGCTTAGGTAGTCATGCCCCGTAGTTACAAGTGTATAGGGAGGTGTTGTGCTGTGTTACTGTCACCCCCAAATATTTAATCTCGGATGTAGACCAGACAAAGCCCAGCAGGTTGGGCAGGGGGAGATAGAATCAGTGAGCGGGAACAATTCTGATTTGGTACAGTTTAGCCGCAATCCCGACAGAACTCCGAAGGAGTTTACTTCCTGCATGATTGGCGATAAGTGATTGGCTGGATCCTGGACAAATAGCAGGGTGTCATCTGCATACATCGAGATGTTCTCAGGTTCTTCCTTCAGGCGGATTCCCCTGAGCGAGTGTCTAATGCGGATGGCGTCGGCGAACAGTTCCATTACTATTGCAAACAACAAAGGAGACAGTGGGCAGCCCTGTCGGGTCCAGCTACTTATTTGAATGGGGGGGAGAGAACGCCGTTCACTCTTGCAGTGGGCATTGTGTAAAGAAGGCGAACCCAAGATATAAATCCTGTCCCGTAGTTGCATTTTTTGAGGACAGCCCCATTTAAATTGCCATGAGACAGAGTCAAATGCCTTTCCTGCATCTAAAGCTGCAGCCACTGCCTGGGCCTCAGGGTTGATTTGTGCTATAATGTTAAAATGACGTTTCAGGTTTAGGGCAGTGGAGCGGCCACGGATGAACACAGATTGGTCAGGGTGGACAATATGAACCATATATGGGTCCAGGTGCATTGCCAGAACTTTGGGGAAGAGTTTATAAGTGTCAGGGGGCTGTATGATCCACATTGCTCTGGGGGCTTGTCTTGCTTGAGCAATACAATGATCATTGCCTCCCAGAGGGTGGCGGGGGGGGGGAAGAGTCCCTGTGGTACATGCCTCGCCCCATAGGGAGAGCAACATGGGAACCAGGGAGGATTTGAAGTGTTTATAGAACTGTATTGTGAGACCATCAGGACCAGGGGCTCTGCTAGGTGGGAGGGCGTCAATGGCTTGGGATATTTCGTCAGAGGTGATTGAGCGATCTAAATGTATTCTGGCGTCCTCCGATAATATAGACAGCAGGCGACTATCAAGGAATGTCGCTATTTTGGGGAGTGTGGCTGTGTTTGAATTGGACTACAGGGCGGTGTAGAAAGCATGAAACACTTGGTTCGCTTCTGATGTGGAGTGGATCACCCAGCCCGACATGTCTTGGACTGACAGCATCTGTTGGCAGCCATGTGCTTCTTTAACCAGTCCTGCCAACAGCTTCCCAGGACAATCTCCCTCGCTGTATTTCCTGGTTAGGCCTGGGTTATCAAGGAACTTTATCTCCCTGTCAGCATACCCCTGAAATTTGTCAAGCTCGCTTTTAATGTCTCCTAGTATTGCACAATCTGACTTGGTTGTGTATGTCTGTTCTAAGAGGCGTAGATTGGATTCACTGGGGAGAATGTCCCTGCATATTGTTTTGAGTATACTTTATTCTGTCGCTAGTGCAATGCCTCGTATATAAGCCTTAAAGTTTTCCCAGGGAGTCAAATGGCTGTCCACTGAACCCGTGTTAATGTCAAAGTATTCTTTTATATGTTTACCTATATCAGCCGCAAAAACACGGTCTGATAGTGATTGCGGCTTAAGCCGCCGTGGTCTGTGTCGTTCTGCTGCCTCTCTGTGACAGCAAAATGGTGAGGTTGTGTGGTCTGAGTACGTGCTGGGCAAAATATCAGGTTCCGTGAGGTGACCAGTTAATGTATCAGACACCCACCACAGGTCTATCCAGGAGTGCAAGTCGTGGATGGTGGAATAGAATGAATACTTGTGCAGTGTAGAGTGTCCTCCAAGCATCCACTATCCCCATTTCCCTGAGGGTCCGTTGTAGTGTCAGGGCAGATTTCTTTAGGTGTCAGGGTTTGGAACCGGACCTGTCGAGGGTGACGTTTATTAAGGTGTTAAAGGCACCTGCGCATACCACAGGGACTAGGGGTAGAGTGCGAGTAGTCCCACTTGGAGTACAAATCGGTATCGTCCGTATTCGGGCCGTACACATTAAGCAATAATAGTTCTCGGCCCAAGAGGCTACCAAGAAGAAGCACATATCACCCCAATGAGTCGAAGTGTGATTTGATGCAAGAGCATTGCAGCGATTTATGAATGATGGTCATAACTCTTCTACTCTGGGAAGAATAGGTGATGTAGTAGCGCTGCGTCCCCCAATTCCTAGCAAATTTCCCATTCTGTGCAGTCAATGCGTGCATTTCTTGCAGAAATAATATATGGACTTTGTGCCTCTCCGTATAAAGTTGGAGACGGCGCATCTTTGTCGGGTTACCCAATCCCCGTACATTCCAACTCATAATCTTAACAGAATCAGTCGCCATCCGGCCAGGGTTCAATATTGTAGTCGGGCCTTGTCGGTTCAGATTTCATCCTGCTATGTGGGCCAGGGTGTACAGTTAACCTTGTTTGCTGTCAACATATACTCACATGTCAGGCACATTTTTTGTAACTAAAACAGAACTCCCACCCCACCCCCACTCTTCTCCCAATCAGAGTAGTGATCTTTCCCCTTAGAACAACCCAACAACAGTTGCAACATTGCATGGAGGGTGTGGAGGCCGACCGCAGCCCGGCCTCTGCTTAGTTTACAGGTTGCGTATTTTCCATGGTTTTGGGTGCTGAATCATAGTTGTGGGGCAACCATAGTGGTTACAAAGTGTCGACAGTCAAGGTAAACCAGGCTTGCTCTTATGAGGCACCTTTCATGGTGTTTTGGTAGTAGGATCTGCTTGTAAAGGTTAATCAAATAGAGAGAACGCTGGTTGGGGTCACCCCCGGGAAGTGTTCTTCCATGAATCTCATTGCCTCTTCTGCCATAGTGAAGAAGTATACTTTGTTGCAGTGTTCAATTCTATGTTTTGCCAGAAAAAGCATGGCATTCTTAACATTATGATCGCGAAGCCTCTTTGCAGGTGGCCATGAAGGATTTTCGCTCCTGCTGCGCACTTGCCAAGAAATCTGGATGCAAGTGGATCCTGTTGGAGCCCAGCGGTAGTTCTCCATTGGCTCTGGCCGCTCGGAGTAGGGCATCTCGGTCACAGTAATTAAGTACCCAAGCGATCATTGGGCGAGGTGCTGGTTTTTGGTTTGGGAGCAAGCGTACGGTGGGCTCTCTTGATTGTGAAGTGTGGAGACAGTTTGGGACTGTCTAGCAGTGTCAGTAGGGTGCGTTCCACAAACTCCTCCATTGGTTCCGTGATGTTGTCTTCAGGTACCCCTATGATCCGTAGATTGTTTCGGCGGGATCTGGATTTGAGATCATTGTTCTTTTTGGCAATCGAGAGCACCTGCTTTGATAGGGAGGTGACATCTGCTTTTAATGTGCAGACTTAATGTTCGGTGGTTCCCACTCTAGATTCCACCTCTGTGATACGGGCGTCTGATCTATCCATGCGTGCCTTAATTGAACTGATTGTACCGCTCAAATAATCCAGTTTGACGAATCCCTCCTGCATTTATTCCATCATCCGATGAAGGTTGCTGCGTTCATGATGAGCTGGTGTGCTGCATGATGCCTCATCTGCGCCGGCGTTATCCTCAGTGGGTTTGAGCGCAGTTTTCACAAACATATTGACAGAGCTCTGTTTTTTACCGGCACCTTTTGTGATAGTGTCGGTTGATGCAGGTGATGCGAGGCACTATGGTCTGAGTTACGGGGGGGACCCCACCTCTGTATCTCGGGGTAGGAGGGTGTCATGGCCATTGGGCAAGGGCCCAGGCTTTCATCACCCCCAGGGTCCACATGGACCCAGTCCTGGCGCCTCTGGTGCCAGGCTCATGGAAATGTGTGCTTTTCAAACTTTGTGCCTAAGGCGCGTGCCTCAGGGCCGGGCGTGGCCATAGAACAGCATTGGGAGGCACGTGCTGGAGTCCTTGGATGGGGCAAGGTGGAGCCACAAGGCGTGGATGAAGGGAGGGGCCGGAGCCAGCCTATTTAAGGCCAGGCCAACCACATGCCCGCGCATCGCGTTACTCTGCTTTGCAGCGTGGCGCTTACCGCTGTTCTTCACCTTGATTCTGGTTACTTCACTTCTAAAGACCATCTTACCTACCTGATCCGAGCCGTGCCATTGCTGAAGGCGCACCTACGTGATTCCAGCTGCTCCATCGCTGAAGGCGTGCTTACCTGACTCCAGCCACTCCATCGCTGAAGGCGCACCTACCTGATCCCAGCCGCTCCATCGCTGATGCGCTCCGACCTGATTCCAGCCGCTCCATCGCTGAAGGCGCGCTTACCTGTCTCCAGCCACTCCATCGCTGTGCGCTCACCAACCTGCACTCCATCTGAGTCGGGGCCTTTTCTCACCCGATTCAGACTTCCAGGAGCCTTCGCTTCTTCTCTGCTTCAACGCGGTATCTTCCTCCGGAGCCGCTCAATCGTCTTCAAGCATCCGGACTCTGCTCCACGCCATCGGGACCGATCCTACTAGGGGAAAAGAACACAACAGGTTAGAAACCCATATAACGAACGCTTGGCCGCATCATACCCGAGTCTTGACTTCCATTAGAACGGCCGGTTTATCTGTTGACCTTGAGAGTCCATCATCCTCCGGGGAGTCCCAGGATCCGCTCCACGCTTCCGATCTATCTTTTTCACACCTATAGGGAAGAGCAGAGACAGTGCAAGAAATAATGACTATTTATCATCAAGTGAAGACTCATTGCTAAAGACATTATTAAAAAACGAACAACAACCATAACCAAAGACTTACCCTCGAAGTGGATTGGTCACAGCCGGTCTGGATCGCCACTTTGCGGGCCAGTGAAGCAACTAGGCCCATTCTACGCATCCCTGCAGAAGGAAGCAGGACGGAGTGCCCAGCATTACAGAAAAACAGGGGCAATACCAGCATCCAGAGCATCATACTCCGCAGCAGGTGGGGAAGGCAGCCGATAAAGGGGACCCAAGTCGAGACAGGGCTCTAACTGTGCCCCAACGCCCCTGCAGAGACCAGGTGAGCGTAACAGAGGGTCTTTACAACTGATGGGATGACGGGGTAGGCCCCTAGTGCTTTTTTAAGGAGCTCGGTACAGAACACTGGCACACGTACAAGCAGTTTTCAGTAGCAGGTCATGAGGTGTTGCTTCTGGTGCTGTGTGGGGTAATTGCACCGGTGGTCGTAGCAGTCTCCGCCAAAGGGGGGTGGTGGGTGAAACTACAATTGGTAGGCGGCTGCGGCAGATGTTAGGGGGTAGCTAGGCACTGCAGGTAAGAGGTGGGACAGGGCCAGCCGCGGGCCGGTGCCGGATCCGAGCTAGATCGGGTTGCCCCTCACAGTGCAGGTTTTTGTCCAGTTAGGTGCGCAGATGTCACCGTGATCGAAAGGTAAGTTTCCCTATGTGCGAAAGTTGAGGGCCTCAGGCCAGATGCAGGGTGTATCTCTTTTACTGGGTGCAGGCATCTGTGGGGCGTAGCAGTGTCCCTGCGCTGCAGCTACTCCTTGGGACAAGGATAGGTGGAGTATTCCACGCAGTCGGGTATGGTGTGATAGAGGTGGATCCCTCCCCTGGACACAGCACAGGAAGCGCAGCGCGGCAGGATAAGGGTGTTTCCTGGTGCTGGGAGAGTGTGTGTTGATATGTCCGGTGCCCCTGAGGACTGCTTCTCCCAGTTGGACCCAGGTCCTGGGGGATAAGCGCAACTATCTGTGCTGGTGAGCCTGTAATAATTAAAACTGGATCGCCCCAAGGAGAGACAAGTATGGTCCTGGATTTTATTAAGGGGGGGCCACCCCAGAGGCGTGTAGTCCCCCCCCCCCTTCCAGGGCTCGTAGCTTCCAGTTGTTGCAGAGGGCCACCTAAATAGGGCCGCCGCAGCGCTGTCCCCAGTGAAGAGTGCCCCGGTGGAGCCAGAGGCGGGTGCCCGCAGCGCGTCTCATATGTTCACCAGGGCGGCCCGCCACAAAGACCACGCAGTCAGGGCAGCCGCGGCCGCAGCATACGGAGATACGGAGGGTGGAGGAGGTGCTGTAGAGGAAGGCAGCCACCTCCGGGAACTGCCTCTGGCATGGCCCCAAGGAGGGTCAGCCTCAGTGAATGTGTGCAGGCTGGGTGGAGATGCAGGCTCATCCGGCGCAGGACTGGTCTACGGTTGCACGTTAGCCGGTTGTATGAAGCTGCAGGGGATGACGTGGCCAGCCATCAAGCGGGATGTAGGGTCATGGGGGAGCGCACAACTGGAAAACTGCAGCGGTGCAATCTCGGTGGGGTGAAGGGTCCAGCAGCAGGTCCCCGGCATCCACTGTTGGGGTGGGCAGCCCCCCACAAAGCACGAAGAGTGCACGCCAAGGATCCAGTAGCTGGCGAAGGGTCCCCAGTGGGGCGGGGACAAGGCCACACCAGAATGTTTTGCAGAGCCGCAGCAACGGTGTGCTGTGGCAGTCTGGGGTAATAGTTGCAGGGATCAGCCCAGGCAGTCTCGCTTCTGTGTTCTTCTCAGAGGGAGTACGGCACCTTTGCAGTAGTGTCAGCACCCTTGGGACGTGAATATTGGATGAAAGCAATGCAGGGCTGTGGAGCTCAGAACTCAGGCAACCATCTTCCTCAAGCAAATCAGCGCCCCTTACTAATGAAGGTTTTAAACTCTCTGGGTCACCCCCCTATTTAGCAGGCATCGATGGGTGAGTTATGTTAGGACCTAACCCTGGAGAAGGTAACGTAACAGGTGTAATGACCTGTGGCTAGAACCAGGGGTTGCTGGACTACCTCCAACCCCTGAACCCCAAGGAGTACCTATGGTTGGGCTTTTACTGGACACAGAGTCCACCTTATGTTGTAATCCAGTTAGGGTTTGGAACAATACGGCTTTCTCCTATCGGGAAGTGGTTACTTCCGTCTGCAGGTAGGCTGTCATCTCCTTGATCTGTAGTCCATGGTTGAGGAGAGTGTATGGTCTTGCAATCAGTCAGGGACAAGGAGTCCCCAGACTCTCAGGAACCATGCATCTTACACATGCAAGGAGATCTACGGAAGATAAGGCTCTGATATCATGTCAAACCAGAATCCCTTCCCCACACACCCCGCCTGCCTGTAAATGGAACTCCTGGGAACCTGGCAGGATAAGTTCAGATATTCCTAGAACAAAGATCTAGTCAGGGGACAATAAAAGAGGAAAAGGTATTGATGGTGGTGGCAAGTTTCTTCCCAGGAAATAAACGCACCTAATTAGAATTGTCAATTCTCTTAAACAAGGACACTTCCGGGTTGTTAACTCACAATCCTCTAAGAAACATGGGTCAAATGATTCGGGTCTGCTTAACGCGAGTTGGTCATTGAGAGGCGTTCTATATGCGGAGATGGCATTTTCCTAAACGTGTGTGTAACAGAACTAAGCTTGCTGTATGTTCAGGCAGAAGACAAAAACCAACAACAGGGTTTTGTCAGTGTGGGGAATATTCAACAATTGACAGAGTGCTCCTAAACAATGGTAAAAGCCTTACAATGTCGCACTCGATATTAGCATAATTGTGCTGGAACAAGAAGTCAGAACCAGCATTTCGATGGGGATCAAGGAAATGTAACTCGTATGCCTTTACATGCTGACAATGGTTTGAAAGGCTTGGCTAAATACCTATAATATTTGTGGTGTTACTGGATCGCTTATGTGGACAGGACATTCTTCGGAGGTGTTTGTTTGCAAGATGCACGGCGGCAGCCGACACGTAATTAAATGGTCATATGCAGGAGTCACATGGTTAGCTGGAAAGGAAGATTGGATAGCAACCTATACGGCGGCCATCTTGGAAGGATTTTCGATATATGGGAATGGATGCTTTGGCACAAACTGGGACCATATCTCCTGGTCCAACGTTGTTGCCAGATACATCCTGGCAATGATATGTTGTTTTGGAATGTCAGCTTAGTGTCAGGGAGCCTATTCCTAACAAATACCCCATAACTGCCTGTGCAATAGGTATTGTACGATCGGACCGGGACAAAAAAGGTCAGACGGTACAATACAACCGAAAAATGCTACCACCAAAGGTTCAAACACCAAAAGTTCGAACCTTTGGTGGTAGCATTGCAGGTAAGTAAAAACATTTTTTTAAAAGACTGCGGGGGCTGCAGGGGTGTCCCCCGCAACACCCCGCTCACTATACTGTGTGGTATAGTGAGCGGGGTGTTGTGGGCGACACCCCTGCCGCACACCCGCAAACCCCCCCCCAAAAAAAAAAACAGGGGCTGCAGGTGTGCCCCCCGCAACTCCCTGCTCACTATACTTTACAGTATAGTGAGCAGGGAGTTGCCCCTGTAGTATGTAAGTGTGTTCACATGAGAAAGGTGCAAACTTTTGGTAGTTTGCACCTTTCTCATGCGAACTTTCCAGCTACGGCAAAATCAGCTGCGGTCGGATCACTTAGAATTGTGTGATAGAGGGTTCCTCCTTAAATGGGAGTGTGGAATACCACGTCTCACCTGAGTACATCTCATCCCCAATCCCCAAGGACCCTCTACCCAGGTGATCCTCCTTGCTTCTCCACCCCCAGGGTCAGGATCCAGAAGCGAGGGCCTTTCTCTGGCCACCTGGAAAGAGGACCCAAAGGGAGTAGATGTGAGGATGCCCCAAGGTTTCTCACACCTCTAACTCACTAGAATATAGCACAGCATGTCTGAACATGCTGTATACATCTGTCGTCATGTGGTTAGCTCCCGTGTTATGGTGAAAATACCCCACACTGTACTGTAGATGTTGAAATTGGTGGACAAGTACGCAGCATGCAAAAACCCAACATTTTGCAATGGAAATTTTGGCCGTCAAAAGACCAGAATATCCTCCATGATCTGGTTGGCTGGACTGGAGATTCAAGCCTCCTGACTGGCTGTAATGTCGATAGTGCTGGGCAGGATTATCAGTGTATTAGTGAGGTTTTCGCTGGGAAGCGACAGAAACACACGATACCACTTTTGCTCTGGACTTTTCATCCATTCCTACTACAGGATGTGGTCCAAGAAGGTCTGCTCATAGCATTGTAAACAGACACCTAAAAGCCGCAAACGGTTTTCTCCCTGGTGGCTTCGGCCATCAATTATCCCTGCAGGGTATTGCTTCATGGGACTGCAGATAAAGCAGAAGCCAATGGTCGCTAGTCCCTTAAGAGCAAAGATTACCCTTCTGTAGTCTTAAACCACATCGATTTACTGGCACGCTCCTGGTCTGGTTTCGTTACGAGCCCTAACGGTGGTTGTTTAAGCTCCTTGGCATGGTCTCTTATAGTGATTGGCCATTGTTATTGCACAGCACCAAAGGTTTCAAAATGTATTGTAAGAAAACCCAGGGTGTTTCTCCATCAAACCCCTTAGAATCCTCTTTTTGTATGACCAGAGAAGGGTCATCGCTGTTGGGTCCAGAATCAGAGAGTGAGAAGGAGTCTCAAAGTGAGACATGGGATCCCCGTTTCAGTAACACCTCCCTACCCAACCTTCCCTCAGTCACCATACATAATTTCAAAACCCATACCATTAACCTCTCCCCAATTCTAACAAGCAGCAACACATAAGAGAGGAAATCACATGTCACCCCGTGCCCTACAAAAAACGGGACTACCTCCCTTTTCCGACCAAATTTGACCAGATTTTCCTAAACTCACTAGTAAAAACTACACTTCCCAGAATTCCTCCTCTGTTCCTTTCTAAAACCACTGAGACGAGGAGGAGATTGATTGGGAATATGATGATTACCAACAGGGAACCACAGATAAAAACAGACTGCTCCCTAACTAGGACAGGCAGAGTCAGGCATTCCCTTCCAACCACTCACACCTGGTTCTAGTTAAAACTCACAGAAAGTATAAAAGGCAGAGCTAGAAAGCGCACACTGAGTGAATATGGGGATGCTGGTAGGTGCACGATGCCGGAGAAAGACCAGAAGAACTGCAGAGACTATGGGAGACATGGAGGAGGAGAAAACCGCCCTGACACTGCTCCTGTGAGTCTCCAGGAGAGACTTCACTGTGGAGAGGAAGCTGTACGTGCAGAAGGCAAGCCCAGAGGCAGCTGGGATTGCCTAGCGGTACCCACAGCAAGACTCCTCCCCTGGGCCAGTTAGGCGAACCCAGGTCTCTGAGGGTCAGCGAAAGAAACCCTGACCCCAGCACAATATCCCCTTTAAGCTCCTGCAGCTCCCAATGCCAAATGCTGTTTTGGTCAGCTGAGAAGTGGGAGAAAAATCCTGACAGTGCATTCTGGGCCGCCTGGAAGTCCCAAAACCATTTTTTAAAACTGTGAGGTGTGAGAGGAGACACAAGCCCGGCGGAGGGAAGTCTTCTTTATGAACTTTGTGAGAGGGGTCCAAGCACAGCAGAGGGAGACCCTTGTGGACTTTTAGAGAGAATTTTTGGGAGCAGGGTCCGAGCCCGGAAAAAGGGAGGCCGTTGGGAACTTTGTGAGTGAAACTGGCACCAGAGATAGTGGTCCGGTGCCACGTGGGTGCTCATTTGAAGGTCTCTGGTTGATGCCCCCTCTCCTGAACCCAGCAGAAACAACAAGTACCAAGATGCCTTAGGGGAGGCCGGCATGAGGTGTCAAGGTGGTCACACAAGGATCAAACCAAACCCCTTGTACAGTTGAACATTTTTGATATGTTGGGGAAGGAGACGTGAACCTGACTGAGGGATGCCTGCAAAGAGGGGTGAAGCCTGACACACCCTAGAACATTGTTATGAATGAACTGTACGAAGCCTGACTGGGGGCTTTAGAGAAAGCTCGACTGGGGGCTGAGACCAAGGCTTGGGTAAAGGGAAGAACCTAAGGGGTCTAGTATGACTTTTTGTTGAAATGTGAAATGCCGAAATTGTGAGCCTGACTGAGGGAATTGTGAAACTGGTGTTTGCACCCGGTTGAGAGGAAACCTGTGCGAACTGTGATATTGAGGAGCGTGCACTTGCCATAGAATGACAGAGTGACCCAGCGATACGTGTTCGCCCTTCGGAAGCCTCTGTTTAAATTAGCAAGTACTTTGAGAGGCTAACGCTGAAAGGAGAATCGGACCCCGGCTGAGGAGGATCCTAGGGTGAAGAGTAATCACCCAACGTGAAGGTTACCAGAAGGAACTGTTTGTTTTGTTGTTAATGGCATATCAGGCCCTCTGAAGCAATAGACTTGTCATGAAATAGACTTGGACACAGAAGGTCCTGATATTGAGAAAAGGAACTGTAACCTTGTGCCGGAGAAGCAGTGTGCTGTGCTCAAGAGTCCCGCCTTGTCCTGTGCTAAAAACGATGACAAGGGAGACAGCCTGGCCATAGCATCCTTACTTATCATTTTGGTGAACACTTCTTTCTTTTCTTGTGGACATTATCCCCCACGATTTTGTAGCATAGCGGTAAGGATTGTCAATCGTTTTTGTTTTTAGCATAGGCCCTTCTTATTTGACTGGACTCCACTTGGACTGTATTCTTATTATTTGATGGTCGTAGCTTGATTCCATTTTAGATTTAGATTAGGCGTTTATCTCAACTAGTTTTACAGTTTAAACACCCGTGAACTGTGATCACTTGTCTGTCTTACTTTTGATACCATGCCTTCCTTACAGTATACATCATGGGACCAATATTATCCTAATTATTTCCCATAATCTCCAGACTAAGGGTTACCTTTACAAATCACTTTCCCTTAATGGTTTAGCATCATGTTACCAGAAATGCTCAATGGTGTTATAGGATCATGACATTATAGCACCCATCTTGCAATTGACGACCCTATTTTTTCTTGAATCACTCCTTTGACAAGGGTATTTAAGATTGCACAATGCAATTGACTCAAATATATTTTAAGAACTCTCAACTTTAACTGAAGTCCATTATTATCCGGATTTATCTGGGGTGCAAATGGTTTATTTATTTTCCTGGAGATTGGCTTAAGGAGAAAAAGTAACTTGGTGGGGAAAATATTATGAAGAAAACTGACTTTTGTATTAGGAACTTCAAGTCCCAGAATTCCCAGAGTAGTGGGACGAAGAAGCGGGCCGCAGAGGCACGAGTCTGTGCAATGCAGCTCATTAAGGTTGATGACCCACACCTGAAGGTGGCTGAGAGGCACCCTCGGTTGCAGGCCATGAGATCAAGCTGGAGGAAGGCGAGGCAGCCGAAGCAGCAGCAGGGTAGTAGTGTTTGAATTTGTTTTGAAACCTACGAGAAGCAGCAGAGGAAGAAATTGCAGCAAAACCAGAACACTGGTGACTAGAGTGACGAGAGAAGTTGATGCTGGTCCGTGGTGGGCCGTATGGGTCCAATTTCAGCTGCAGAGGTTGCGCAGCAGAAAGCGTACCTTTTGTATAACTTTCCCTACCGTAAAACCCTCAGCGGTGGCAGGCAAGCACTGGAGCGCTGGGGAAGCTGTGAGAGTTGTTGCAGAGGTCACTTAGCAAAAAGTGTACCTAGTAGTGACCCTCTCCACCAGTGGCGGGTGGTGAATAATGTGCCAGAGCCACCGAGCGCAGCAAGGGACCGCGCACCACTCAAGGAAGGTTCGGGGGGATGGGGTTCTCTCCCCGAGATATTTGTTTAAAAAATGGGTGAAAATGGTGCATTTTAGAGGACACTTTTTACAAAAATTGGGTAAAAAGCCAAACAGTTTGTAATTGGGTTTTGTAGGGTAACTCATGAAATAAATCCAATATATGTAAGTCACCAACAGTGCACAAGAGTATTTCTCCAACACATTTTCATGATGCCTTTTACCACAATATGTGCCAATATAAAACATGTTCACGCTGGCTGTGCCCACACATTTCCATGCTGACTGCACCATAACACCATAATATTCCCATATAAGGACATACTCGTGTTTGATTTTGTGCATAATGCCAGTAATGATACTATAGAAAAACATGTCCTTGTTTGTTCTGCCAATATATGGCAGTATCCCTGCTTAAGAACATACTCCAGTTTGCTTTACCATTAAAAAGGCATGCCAAAGTATGAAAACATGTACAAACTGGCTGTACTAAAATGCCAGTCGAGATACATAATACCGCTGACCCTGCTTACTTTATCAAAGATGTACAAAATGTCATACCACAATAAGAAATTACTATACTGTCTGCATTAAAATGCCATTCTAGCTATATAATAACCCTTATGCTTGTTTTAACCAAGATGCCTAATACAAAATGTCATGCTACAGTAAGAATAATACCACTGATCCTGCTTACTTTATCAAAGATGCCCAATACAAAATGTCATGCCTCAGTAAGAAATGGCTAGACTGGTTGCATAAAAATGCCAGTCTTTCTTCGTAATAACACTTATCATGCGTGGTTTACCAAAGATGCCTAATACAAAATGTCATACCACCAGAGAGATAGGGGTTTTACTTTGAGCTGCTAGAAACATTATTTTAAATTGTTTGATTATGATTTTTAACTCAGCGGTTTTTAGTCTGTTAATATTTCTTGTTGCACATAAGATTGCTACAAGACTTATTTTATATTTGCATTAAGCTTGATATAAAATCTATTTTCTTGCTCTACTGGTAGCTGAAGGTGCGATTTGAATCGGAGTCCGCTCTGCACGCACGCAAAATAGTGAAAGAGCTACAACCACGAGTGGGATCGGAGTTCTTGTCTCTCTTAAATCCGGTCCCCAGACGCGAACGCATCCAGCGCGCACGTGACCATCCGGTCTTGGGCGGTCCGACGGGATGTGCGAGTGTGGCCACGTCTGTTGACCGGCTCCTGTGGCATGGGAATGTCAGAGTTACTTGCAGCTACTGCGGCTGCCCGGAGTAAGTACCTCGCTCGAACGTTAGTTATGCAGGACAGAGATTACTGTTACTGCAATGCTGGTGGTTGAACAAACCATGTGCTTCCTCAATTCCCACATAGACTCTGGGGAAATATCAGCCCGTTATAAACCTGTTACCCAGTGTGAGGACACAAACTCCACTTGATGCAGTTACTGAAATCTGTGAGGAGGTTTCACTTTCCATCAGGGCGGTGGGGGCGTCTGATGCAGAAGGGGACAGTACTAAAAATTATTGTGGAAACCTCAATACATTACATCATAACCTGCATACGGAAATGGAAGAATGCAATCATAACACCTTGGGTTGTCATCCTTCACTACAAATGATCAGCAACATATTATAACTACGAAACAAAATGTTGCTCAAGTAATCAAACTTCCACTAGAGCCCCCGGCTGTAGCGTTGTTGAACCTAGAACTTCTGAAAACTAGATGTCTGGTCAAACATACTCTGGATGTTCAGGATTTTATGCTGAAGCACAACATAGACATTATGTGTATCATAGAGACCTGGTTATCAGAAGCAAATGGGTCCACCATTGAGCAAGTAACCCAGCCGGGCTACAAGTTCTTCGGAAAACAACGAAAAGACAGACCGGGTGGTGGTTTTGCCATTATTTGTAAAGAGGAATTGAAAATGTATGAGATCAAAATTGATTGCGAGGGATGCGATATCCTGCATACTAAGATCATCCCTAACCACAATTGTAGTGTGAACTTTGTGGTCCTTTACAGGCCACCAGGAGACCCCAATAACTTTAATGAGGATCTTATTAATGTTCTCAATTCGATGCAGAAGACAAATTCTGCCGTAATATTACTGGGAGACCAAAACCTTTGGAAAGGCAACTCCAAAGATAAGGCTGGAGAAACTGCTAAAAAATAATAAAATGTGTGTGCATAACAACGATCCAACCCATATAAAAGGGAACATTCTTGACTGGATGGCCAGCAGTAATATTGCATTAATGGGGATCATTACCACACCATGTACATGGTCTGATCACTCGGTCAATTCAGGTCAAATACAGCTTCCCCACCCTTTAAGGCCACAACATGAATCATTACGCAAAGCCACTAATAGGAATTACCGGGCCATCACAGTGGATGAACTGTCGGAGTGTATGGACACCCTTATGATTAAAACCAAGGTTTCGGACCCTCCTTATATACTTATAGAGCAATACAATAGGGATATGACAACATTGATAAACAGAATCGTACCCATGAAATCTAGAACCACTAGGAAAGCCTCCTATCATCAAAAATGGCTCATGCCGAACTTACCAATTTAAAAACCACTAAGAGACACGCAGAGTGCATTTGGCTCAAAGATAAAAATATAGAAAATAAAGCGGCTTGGATGCGCCTAGAAAAAAATCTACAAAGCTAAAATTACGGAAACAAAATTGAGTTATTATAATGACCAGATAGAAATGGCTGGGGATAAAACTAAGGAACTTTTTCGCCTCTTTAGATCCTGGGAAGAACAGAGTGCTAAATCAGACTATAAACCCCACACAGGATGATTGTACGAGAATTCTGAAGGCCTTCTCGGACAAACTGCAGTGTGCACAAAATAAAATCAGAAATGAGTGAAGAGTCAGAATTCTGACACCGATACCATTACTTCAGGGAATGTAAGCGCTAATAATGCAACATACCGCCTGTCCCTAAATGGAGAAAACCCTAATCAGGAGACATCTTCCACTGGCTTCCACTTTTCTGAGATATCAGTCGTAGAAACCATAAATGTTATGAAAGCGATGAACCCTACTAGTTGTCCAGGGGACCTTATCCCCTCCAAGATAATTTTGAATCACCAAGATATTTTTGCACCTTACTTGTGCAATGCGTCTTTCTGCCACTGCATAATACCGCAAGCCATCAAAGCCGTGGCAGTGACTCCCCTATTGAAGAAAGCAGGTTTAGATCCAAAAGATACAGCAAACTTTCGGCCAATCACCAACACCTTGTTCTTCTTGAAACTGATCGAAAAGGTGAACAGGATCCAAATACAACTTTACATCGAAAACTCGGGCGGGCTGCACGGAAAGCAATCAGGTTTCCGTTGCTTTCACGGCACGGAGAGTGCCCTGATAGATCTCCATACCCACATGCTCACCATGATAGAGAAAAGTAGATCATGGCTTCTGGTATTACTTTGTCAGCAGCCTTCGATCTGCTACAACACAAGATCATATTGAAATGGCTGGTTGATTACGGGGGTCTCGCTGATGAGGCGATACATTGGGTGAAGTAATTCCTGGAAGACAGAAGATCAAGGGTGTACTGGGGAGACTTCTCCTCCGAAGTGGAGACCACCATTTACGGTGTCCCCCAGGGGATGTGTTTATCCCTTCTACTTTTTAATATCTACATAATGCCCCTCTGTAGAGAGCTGGAAAGATTGGAATTATTCTTTACAAACTATGCAGATGACTTCCAGCTTTCACTGGAGCTGTCCGCAAACTATCAGGAGGATCAGGACAAGCTTAGTAAGGTCTTTCAGACATAAAAAATTGGATGACCACTAATTGGTTGTGTCTTAATGCTGGGAAGACCGAACTAATGATATATGGGTCAAAAAAGTCAAGGGAGAATCTAGATCCAGCCTTTTCCAGTTTCCTGGTTGAGGGCAGCTGGATAGTGGTAGCTTTCAATGCCAGCAAGACCCCCGCGTAATCAACCTTGAATGTAAAGGCGCAAGTAGATGCCATTGTAAAAAGAACAAATGATTATCTGAGGTGGCTCCCATGATTTCTAAAAACAACCGAGCCAAGTTGATTAGGGCTTTCATTCTTCCACGCGTGGATTATTGCAAAGCCCTTCTGGGTAGTGCCCGTAAGGAAGATATCCTTAGGCTGCAGAAAATCCAGAATGTGGCTGTTAGTATTGTCTACAGCATGACGCAAAAAGAACCCACAACCATTGCCAGGAAGGAACTTCCCTGGCTACCCATATCAGCCAGGATTTCGTTCAAACTGTTGACTCTTTGCCACAAGTGCATTTATGGTTCTGTCCCTAGCTACCTTAAGGAAAAGGTTTTTATATACAAGCCAACTAGAGACCTTTGATCCACTACTGCCCATCTCTTGAGAGTGGATCGTGCCAAGAGAGCGTGCGGAAATGGACGCTCTTTTCCAGTCCTTGGAGAATATGCATGGAACAAGTGCCCCAAGCTCTTACAGAGGAAAAAAATCACCTGGCTTTTAGAAAATCACTAAACCATACTGATCATGTAAAGTATCTGAGTCTATGTTCTGTTGTTCCTGTAAGTTAGCGCCTGGATGCCTTAGGGCTTTGGCACTATATAAGTTCAATAACATAACATAACAATCGGAAATGACTAGACTGGCTGCATTAAAATGCAAGTCTAGCTACATTATAACGCTTATCATGCTTGCTTTATCAACCATGTGCAGTAAAAAAATGCCATGCCTGCTCCATGGTGTGCCAGTGCCTTGCAGTCACACATAATCACATTAATGATGGATGTGATTATGTGTGATCGCAAGGCGGTGGGATGCCCAGGGGGCAGATGCGTGTCAAGAGCTGGGGTTCCAGGGTACAGTCATGGCATTTTCTTTTGGGCATAGATGCCAAGGAAAAACTGTCATACCCACCCGCTGAGGCCCTGAGCGTCTCACAGGCGCACACTGTTCATGTGATGTGCTGGGGGGCCCAGTCAAGGCATTTTTTACTGTGCATTTATCAGATTCCCATTATTGCCCTCACTTGCATGTGAGGCACTAGGAATGCCAGCGGACTGTGCTGGCATTCTTTACTGGGCATACCCAGTAAAATATGCCATGCCTGCCTCCTGGTCCCGAGTGCCTCACACGCACACGATGAATGTGATTGTGTATATGTGAGGCGCTGTGGGGCATCAGGGTAAGGCATGGTTTTTTTTACTGGACATCTATCATAGATGCCCAGTAAAAATGAAATGCCATGCCTGCCTCCTGGGCCCACGCAATCAATGTGGTTATGTGTGTATGACTGGTGGTCCAGGGGGCAGGGATGATTTGTTTTTTTTTTTTACTAGACACACGCACACAAAAACACACACACTTGCCAAAATCATCTCGAACCAGCACAAACACACACACACACCACTTGCCAAAATCATCTCGAACCAGCACAAACACACACACCCACTTGCCAAAATCATCTTGAACCAGCACAAACACACACGCACACTACACCCACTTGCCAAAATCATCTCGAACCAGCACAAACACACACACACACCCACCCACTTGCCAAAATCATCTCGAACCAGCACAAACACACACACACTACACCCACTTGCCAAAATCATTTCGAACCAGCACAAACACACACACACACACTTGCCAAAATCATCTCGAACCAGCACATCACACACACACACTGCACCCACTTGCCAAAATCATCTCGAACCAGCACAAAAACACACACACATTTAAACAACAATACACTCAGCAAGCACTCGCTGTCTTATTCACAGTCACAAACGCCCACCATGCACTCACTCATAACACATGTATACACGCCTCCATACACATATTTAAATAATACATACATGAACATACAAACATATTTATTACACAACATGCACACAGCAAACACGCTCTGATGCACATCAGCATCCATCATCATAGATTCATTCACCCAACACAAGCATGCAGGCATCCATACACATAATAATAAAAAATAAAACCTACACAAACATGCCTTCTGCGCAGGTCTTCCCTCACCAGCGCTCAGGCCCCTGCGAGCATGAACGGGAATCGGGAAGCTTCTGCTCATGCGTAGAGGGGTCTGAGCGTGGGTGACAAGACAGCCTGCTCTGTCTGTATGTGCCAGGAGGCACAGGAGCACCCCCTTGCACATACAGACCTGCAGTTCCCCAGCCAGTATTTCCAGTGAGCCATGCGAGGCTGGGGAAGCAAACGCCCCCAGCTTTGCATGGCTTAATGAGCTTTCACGGCTAGGGAACTTCAACTGTCAAAGAGAAACAGTGTTTCCATTAGGCAGTTAAGAGCACCTCCTCAGATGAAGAAAACAGCTGAGGGGTGCTCGTATTTCACTGGACTGGCTCCTCGGTAATGGGTGAGAGGGTGGGTCGATGCCCCTTTGCCCATTATGGATGAGCCGCCCCTGCTCCCCACTGTGAAGCATTCAGAGGTGGCATGCGAGTACCGAATTGCTGGGGAAGCCACGAGGACTCTGGAGGCAGCCAGCGCGGCAAGCGGTGCGGGAGTGGTGGCCAGGCTGCCTAGGTGAATGGAAGCAGACAAGCTGGAAGCAACATGGCAAACTGACGAGCACGCCAAACCCGGTGAGTTCACTATTCCATTGTGATCCTGCAGCGCTCGGTGACTGCCCGTTGCTTCAATCCAGTTTTCTTTTTGGAAACCGAACAGATATAAAACAAGTTGATGTGATTGTGCAGGTTGGAAAAACACCTAATCTAAACCAAAATCTTAGATGGGAGCAAGCGTCGACCATCAAATGAAAATAAGGCAGTCCTAGTGGCGTTGTGTCAAATAAAAAGGGCCTATATGTCATGATCTCTGCTTCCAAAAGGTCAGGGTTTTCCCAACTCCCTTGGAAGCAGATCCATAACCCAGGTTCCGAGTGCCAACCAGTCCCAATTGGGACCTTTTGGACCCAGTCCTGGCGCCAGTGGCACCAGGCTCATAAATATGCCCAGTCCCAGCGCTGGAAGCGCCGGGCTCATAATGCTTGGGTGGACTTACCTTCAGCAGACCATGCTGCTTACTTGCCTGCCAGTTGAGCCTCTGATCCTCTTCTGTTTGGAACTACTTTTCCTGTTGGGTGGGGCTGGAGCCACTCCCTAGATTCAGAACACTGGAACTCTTCTGGAAGGCAGGAACTCTTTTCTTACCAGGAACTCTTTTCTTACTTAGGCGTGGCTGTGGAAGGAGACACCTAAGCACTACAGGAGGCTATTTAAACCACACCCGGTGGATGAATCTTGCTTTGCGTTATTCTGCAACCTCTGCAGCAGAACGCTCATCGTGTCTTCTGCATCCGGTCCTGGGCCTAAGGAAAAAGGCTTACCATCCTGAATCCAGTCTTCAGCAACACCTATAAAGACAAGAAAGAACAGGTTAGCATTCCGGCATCTGAAAGGCAAAGGCTTACCATCCTGAATCCAGTCTTCAGCAACACCTATAAAGACAAGAAAGAACAGGTTAGCATTCCGGCATCTGAAAGGCAAAGGCTTACCTACTCTTCGGCGCTGCATCCCGCATCTGAAAGACAAAACAAGGTGCGTTTAAAGACATTGGGGAACTTTAATACTCACGTGCCATGACTCCTTTCCACATCTAATCCAGTGGGTATTCCGGCACCCTGCAGCCGCTGCCGAACTCGTACCTGCAAAATAAAAAGACAGTTAGAGCGCATAGTGAAGCAGGCAACAAGCGCTTACTTACGTGCTTCCAGGCGCTTCTATTCATCACACGGGCTCCATCTTCAACTCACTTCAGCCCGTCATCCGCCATCGCCGGAACCCTGCAAAACAAGAGACATCATTACTAAAGACTTTAAAGACATTTGAATGACTCGAAACTTACCGTTCGTGCAGTAAACGACGGACAGCAGTCCTCTGAAGTCAAGAGGCCTGCGCTACCTATCCAGTGAAGAAACTGGTTACAGCACCCTGCCCCGAGGCAGATGGAGACCTCGGCATTCACTTACCTAAGACATCTTACTCTACACGTCAGGCATACAGTGCACAGAGGTCCAGCCCAAAGAGCCAATCGGGTGCTACACATCACCTTTGAAGATACGGTAGTCGCCCAGTCAAGACCGGCGCCTCTGCGAGAATCAGGTGAGCGTTACACTATACTAAGAAACCAATTGCTAAACCTTACAATTAATACCAGAAAAAAGGTGTGGGATAGTTTTCAAGAAAAGAAAGAAGTCTTCACAAATAATACGTCAGGACGCGGTAGCTTGGGTCTCCCTTCCCCACATTTTGTGCATGGGGTAAAGTGGGGTCTTGGAGCACAACTCACACTCAAGCTTTCCCAACACGAGTTGACAGTTCTGTTCCAGTTTATCAGGAGCCTCGATGGCCAAGTCTCTTTTACCAAAAGTCTCTTGCCTTCGAGGGCCTGACGTCTTCAACAAAAGTTCCTTCAACAAAATAAGTTCGTTTCCTGGTTTCACTTGGGGTGAGTATTCTTCACCCCTTGGTCCCCCTCTTCCGGGCGCCGGCCCTTGTTCCTCTCGATATCGAGGCCTTTGGTGGTTGTGTTTTTCTGGTCCTGAGGGTCTGATAGGTTTACCAAGAAGGCGCCAATCAAACAAACACATTTGTTTTATGCATTTCACAGGTAATTGATTCACCCCTGGGTCCCCCTCTTGCGGGTGCAGACCCCTCTTTGCTATCAGCCTCCTTCCACTGGGTTCACTATGGCTTTTCCTTCCTTTACAAATTTTAATTTCTTTTTAAACAGCTCCAGTGGACATCCCTCGGCCGGGTTCACTCTTGTCAACACACTGTTTCTTGGGACTTTAGACTTGTCCCCTTCTCGCCTGCATCCCTCTTCTGGGTTCACTCTTGCCAACTTCGGATTCACATTTACTTTCAATGTTTACAGGATTCACTTCCCTTGGTTTCCCATGTGGTAGGATTCACTTCCCTTGCTTTCTTTATAGTTCTTGAGTCAAAGGCTTTCGACTGTACAGGGATTTTGCTTGACCTCCTGTATGACCACTTTGATCTGTCTTGGCGGCTCTCTTATGGCCTACTGGTATCTGTAGTTTCACTCAGACAGGGATCGTCCAGGGTTTCTCGGAACAGTATACACATGGTGCCCCTTCTTCCACAGCTGGTCTCCAATTTTACATTTCTTTGAACTTCTCTCTGCCACATTGCGACTTTCATTCACCACAGCCCGGCTCTTATCGGTTCTCCCCTCGACTCACCGGCTGTAATGAACCACTAGGCTTTCCTCTTTACTGGAGTTAAGGGCGGTACCACAGAAGTAGGAGTCTCCCTCGCTGCGGCTTATCAGCATCGATATGCTCTGTGTACCGTTGACATCTGTTGCAACACACTTGTGCTATTGTCCTCGATTCTTTCAGCAGAGGGTTCACAGGGTTTTGTCGAAAAGGGCAAGGTCAAGTCTTGCCTCGTCAGCCTCTCAATATTAGCCACCTTTCTCCTCCTCCTTGAACTACCAGGTCTGGATAGATGTCTCGTTGTGCGGTGTGCCTTGCTCCTACTGTGCTCTCTTGCTCTACCTTTTATCCCTGTGCGGAAGGGAAAGGGCCGTCGGGTGTGTGCGATTCTCGTCCATTGCCTGACTTTGCCTGACACTGGTGTTGGGACATGTCAGGTGAACGGCTCTGGTGTTAGTCTGCTGTCTTCCATGTGGTAAAGTGTTTTCATCAAAAAGAAAGGGTTTGTCATGGGAAATTATCTTCTTCATCCTAGGGGTATTGGTAAAGTCAGAAGGGTGCGATTGCTAGGGTTTGGGAAGCAAACGGGAATGATCGGGATTAATGTAAAAAAAAACTCTCCTTCTCCTGTACAATACTGCATCCCCCTTCGGTTATTCCCTCAAGTACAACCCTGGGCTTCCCCATCCCGGTGAGCGTTTCTCACTCTTTCACCCCTAGAGTTGGGATCTGAGAGAATCTGAGCGAATCAGCCCTTCGTAGGCCCCCATGGATAAGGTTTTCTCGAGGTTCACTATGTGAGACACCCTCAGGTATTTCACAGTACGTTCCAAACATGCACTAGCGTGTGAAATTCATGGGAAATTGTATGGTTTGCAAACAGTTTCTGTCTGGCCATTCTTTAAAAACTTTACGGTGAACAATACTGGCATGCAAGAAAGATGTGCCTCTTACAGGTACTTAAGCGGAGTGGTCGGTCTATTTTCGCATTGGCTTGAGGCAGGACCCTGTGCAAAGAATGATCCAAAATCTGCGGGGTAGTTCCTAGTGAGGGAAATATTCCCAAGAAGGCTATGTGAGGAGATAAGGTCAGATAATGGCCAACACTTTGCCAAATGATCTCTTTGAGGAGATGACACATCTTAGGGATCAAACACAAGCTTTGTACAGTTTACCGGCTGCAGGCAAAGAGGATTGTGGAGAGAATTAATGGATTACTAAAAGAGCGCTTGGCTAAGCGTACAACTACTATTTGCCGAAATTGGCTTTTTTGCCTCCCTCTTGCATTTTTCACCCTTCGAAATTCACTTTCCGCGCAGCACCTTACTCTGCATGAAACTGTAATGGGAAGGAGAATGCATGCACCAGTACCTCCTTCACGTTCCATTTCAGATGCTTACCCTAGCTCAGAAGTACTTGGCAATTAAATGAAAGACTATTTAATTGAGTTGACCAATGTGTTCCGCTACATCTTCTGCCAGGTACAGCAATCTACAACTGAGCGAACCAACATTGAAGAGTGTGCACAAGCTCACCAAGCATTTCCGCAAAGACGACCTCTTTATCCAGGGGACAAAGTACTTATTCAAAACACAGGGAGAAAGTGGAAGGAGCCTCGGTTTTGTGGTCCTTTTTGAAGTGGTCTTCTCAAAACCCATGGCAGTGAAAATAAAAGAACGACTTGCAAGGATTCATCACTCAGACGCTCGTCGTGATACCAGCCGCACATAGGGAAGAGGAGGAATTACTTGATGGGGAGTATTAGCCAAATTACATTACCATTTTGTACTATAATAAGGTGTTACAGAAGACCCACAATAGAAATATCGGATGGACGAAGGAAAAGAAGAGGGGGTGAGATTGAAGAGAAGAGTGGGGTAAATGTAAAAATGTTGCATTGTTCTACATCTTTGTTTTCTGTCTCCTCCTTCTTATGCGTCATTTCGCACATAAGGATAACTTGGGCCCACAATGGGGGGTGTGGCTTAGGAGCCATGTAGGAGGACGGGCTTTCACCGAGGCTCCTGCAGATCCGACTATAATCCAACATAAACCCACATGAAAATGGACCCTAAGCCACTATAGTTGAAGGAATGCGTGTATGAAGCTCCTGGGCGCAGGCTGATACATTGTTGTGCCTGAGAAAAGGCACAACCAATACTAGAATAACTGTAGAAGACAGCAAAGGATCATGTGCGGCAGGGAAAATGGCGGCCGCCTGAAGACAAAGAGACCGGATCCATAATAGCTGAACCCGACTCTGGCGAATCGCGTGTCCGTCTGCAGTGAGACACTGAGATACCCCGTGACGGCGGAGCCCTTGACGAGAACCGTATCAAGGACGAAGCATGGTGTCGCCCAGGTGAGCGGCTGGAGGGGACTGGAGAGGGGTACCCGGGGCAGAGAACGGAATGCCTGAAGTCGATGAGGGGTTGCCCGTAATTGCTGCAGAACGCGCACTTGCTGAGCCCTGCAGACAGATCGGAATAAAGGCACAGCTGACACGCCGAAGAAGCTGGGCCCGAATGGGGAGGCATTGCAACAGTAGCAATGCATTGCGGGCGAGCCAGATAACCGACGTTCCGGACCCCGAGGACAGAACAAGCGAGGAAGACCAACGTGATACATTAGTATCGGTGACTACTTTATCCAGGTGGGGCTGCGACACTGTAGAAGCCCGGCGAACGGGGAGGTGTATTGTTTCCCACATTACAACGAAGAGTGAGATGGATGCACCGCGTGGCGAGATGCCTCAGGGCAGGTTGTGAAGAGCACCCACATTGGATGTTGTTGGTCTGAGCCTGGCTGGCAGAGTGCGTAGCACTATAAAAGTGTGAATAGTTTGGATGCACCCGTTGTACGGTGGACAATACCCAGTCTGGGTGAATGGCCAGTGAAAGTGCCCAATGCAGCATTACTGAGTACACCAGTTTAAACAACGAAATACGCAGAGGCACATTGATACAAGAGAGGCTGCTGCGGATATAAGCAGTGGAGTGAGGAGCGCAAAGTGCCCAAAAGCTGGATGTTTATGATAAGGGAAAATAATCTGAAACGTGGGAGGACACAACCCACTCAGAGAAATAGCTCAACGCAGACAAACTTATACAGGGGTGCCTCAAGGATAATTGCCCCAGGCTTGGAGTGATACACTGGTGCCGCATCAAAACAGAGGAGCAGGATTGATACACCAGAGACCAAGCAGCCTCGGACACATAACTGTGGCTGCAAGATGACAGGGCGAGGAGCCGTAAGTAAGAACAAAAACAAACAATCCACAATGGAAGCATTTGCCAAACACAGCAATCTCCCGCGACCACAGCGCCCAGAGGCGCGACGGCACCTGGGGAGAGCACAGTAGCGACTGAAAATCACCAGATATTGGCGGCTATTATGGAGCTGAGGGACTCATGGGGGACAGCGATGGCGGACTTGCGCACTTCCCTGGAAGCTAAAATAGACGCAGTAGGCATAGAAGTCACCCTGCTGCGACAAGATGTTAGGGCGTTGGCAGAGAGAACGAGCAGCCTGGAGAGTGCGGTAAAAACCAACATGGATACTAGCACCAACAATGCAAATGTCATGCCTGCTGCCTACAGAGGGCGCCAAGTTCAGACGTACATGCATTACGCCCATAGAACAGCTAGACCCTTCTTCTCGCATTGGAAGTTATCCCGTTCATTTCGGGCAAGACAGCTGAAACGAGGCGTTCCGCACTAGTCACGTGATTTGTTGGGTACGCCGTGCTGCGTATATATACAATCAAGGACGCAGAGCCGCCGCTTCTGATTGTTTGTTGTTGTTCCTGACCGAAGCTCCGGTATTGTAATTCTTCAGCAAGTTGGAATCCCCACTTCATTTTCCTCGAGCGGCAGCTTTCCACTGCGTTCTCTTTCCGGACCGAGCAGAGCGTGTCCCGCTCGATTGCTCACACGGAACGCCTTCAAAGCAGCTTTCCACTACGTTCCCTTCCCGGGCCGAGCAGAGCGTGTCCCGCTCTATTGCTCACACGAAACGCCTTCAAAGCAGCATTCCGCTGCGTTTCCTTCCCGGACCAAGCAGAGCGTGTCCCGCTCTATTGCTCACACAGAACGCTTCCAAAGCAAATCTTGCCACCACGTTCCTGTCCACGACAAAGCGGAGTGTGCCACGTTCCATTCCACACATGCGGAACGTCACTGCTGTCCTTTGTCCAACAGGGCATTGGCCACGGACAAAACACAGACGCCTGAAATCCCAGTCTTCCACTCACGGGCTTCCACGGCAATTCAGCAGGGAGAAAAGCAAGCGTTACCAACACTCTACCCCGCTGATGAGACCCTGTTAGAGTGTTCCATATTTACACCATAAGATTACAAGTAAGAACTTGCTATCATCATTTACATATTTACTTTAGCTTGAATATTAGTTACTGTACCTCAAGGGCCTTATTGGAACTGCCTCCAAAGAATGGAAATTTTCTGTTGCCTTGAACATTGATTACCTTAAATGTGTACAGACTTTGGGACGCTATCCTGGTGTGCACCAGCCCGGCTCTAGCGTGACCCTTGTGTCGTTCGGGATAAGATTCCCTACTAACCTTACCATTTTTCCTAGACGTTGTTTCAGGATCCTTGTTTCATCTTGCTTTACAGACAGGCAGTTCCTTTACCACAGGTTAGTCTGAAATATATATTTTGGTATATAATATTATTCCCCCTTATGATAAAATACTTATAGTACTTTCTTTTACAGGTTGGTTTGTGTTCTCCTTGGCCCTTTCCATTGATCGCCCACTATGTCTGTTCATTCAGTAGACCGATTGCTTTATCAATTGGAAGGTCTATTATTAAACATCTAGCAGTCTATTTTGAACAGGAATCGGGTGTATCAAAGTGTATAATTTTCTAAGGTCTTATTGACCCTTGTATCCTTTACTAATATTATGGTTACTTGATTGTAGACTGTACATGACAGCAAAGGAGGTTCACGTACTGAAGCAACAGGTAGCTAACCTGAAGAATCGTGCAGAGGAAGAGGAAGGGAGAGTGAGAAGGAACAATATCCGCATGGTCGGACTGCCGGAGGGGGAGGAAGGCCAAGACCCTAGAGACTATGTTGAGAACCTAATCTTACAAGAAATGGAGGCTGGAAAAAACTTGCAAGGATTTGCAGTGGAGCGTGCACACAGAGCCCTTATGAGGAAGCCGAAGCCTGGGGCCCCTCCCCGTGCGATAATCGCAAAGATACTGAACTATAAAGATTGCGAGAAGATTTTGGACTTCTTCCGTAAAGGGGGAACGATTGAAAGGGCTTCAAGCACCATCACACGTATCCCGACTACACGATGTTGGTCCAGAGGCAACGGTACAGCAAAGTGGCAATCAAAAGGCGATTACGCATGGCCAGAATCAAATACATGCTTCTCTACCCCGCGGAATTGAAGGTATTGCACAAAAGCAGGATGTACTTTTTTGACACTCCGGAAGAAGCAGCAACATGGCTGGACCTACAGGGGTGCCCGGAACGAGATACGGAGCAGGCTCAAGAGGAACACGATAAGCAACTGGGATATTGCAAATATATTGATATGACGCAGAGCGGGTACCCCAGCAGTGACTATGATAGAGATTAAGATAAAGGGGTGCGACCGAGTAAAGTTGAGATTTGGCTGTGATACCTTTGTCTGTGTCGAATTTAAGGGACTGGAATATAGGCGTTTGTATACATACGTAATTTGAGTAGCAATGTGTGGTTGAACTGAAGCAAACAGGAGCGGCAGGATGAAAGCACCCTATCCCCCGTGCAATAGTAGTAGTAACAGTAGGTTAGCCATTAGGGCGACCTCACCCTGCGGAGCTTCGAGTACAGGCGATAGCCAGAAAGACCTAGATGCGGGGGTGCCTGAGATCCAGGGATGGAGCTGGGCAACAGTTGAGGGGGGTGATGTTGGGGATTGGAAGGGAGATGGGAGGGGGGAGGAACGGGGAGTTTGGTGTGTTTTTGGTTAAGGGGAGTTTAAACCGGGGAACGAGCCTATACAGAATGGAATGGAACTTAGATTTGGACTGCACCTGTGGGAGGTGGAATGGAACTCTAATATGCCACGGGGGACCTTAAAATAGTTACATGGAATGTAAGGGGGCTCAATAGTTACATAAAGAGAAATAAGGTCATGTTGTACCTGCGTAGGCAAAAAATAGACATTGCACTGCTACAAGAGACCCACCTGAAATGGGAGAAAATGGATATGGTTGCCGGGAAGTGGAAGGGAGTGATGGTGGGCTCATCATATTTTGCTTATGCCAGGGGAGTGCTTATTTGGGTGGCGCCACATGTCCCATTTCAACGGTTGCAAGAAGTAGCTGAGGCAGATGGGAGGATGGTTATATTAAGGGGATTGGTGGGAAATAGGGAGATAAGCATAGTAAACACGTACGCCCCGAACCAGAACACAGCGGCGTACATCAGAACATTGTGTACTAATCTGAGCATGTGTGTGGGGAGCGCGGTGATTTGGGGAGGGGACTTTAACTGTGTACTTAACCCAAGGGTGGACAGTTCGGATGGGAAGAAGGATCGACCCACCCCTGCTGCTAAAGCGCTGCAGGCATTGCTGAGTGACTTTGGTTTAGAAGATGCATGGAGAATGAGACACCCCCAGGAGAGGCAATATTCACATTATTCTGCCCCGCAGCAGTTACACACGAGGTTGGACTATGTCTTTACTATACCTGAAGAAATAACAGAGATTACACAAATAGAGTATAAAGCAAGGGTCCTTTCGGACCACTCGCCCCTGATCCTCGGATGGCAATACTGCCCCCAGAGAGCAAGGATCCCGACATGGCGCCTACGAGCGGAAGCACTGAGAGACCCCTTTTTTAGGGAGGACATGAGGGAGGAGATTGTAAACTATTTCAAGACGAATACTGGTAGTGTGGACTCAGCAGGAACACTGTGGGAGGCCTTCAAAGTTGTGGTGAGAGGGGTAGCCATAGCAAAATCTAAAGGTCTGCAGGGTGGGATTCTGGCTGATCTATGAGAGACAGAGGTGAAACTGGAAGAGGCTTTAAGGGGCGAAGATGGCACTAAGGAGGAATTGGAACAGATAATTAAGCTACAGCAAACATGCGCATAGTACTGGGATAGATTGTGTAACCTCAATTATAAAAAATATGTAGAGAGACAGCATGCGGGAGGGGATAAACCAGGAAGACTCTTGGCGTCGCTATATAAGAGCAAAACCCCCAGAGTTACAATTAGAACTATAACTAGGGACGACGGTAGTGTGGTGGACACCCAAGAGGGAGTCAACCAAGAGTTTGCAGACTATTATAAGGCATTATATGGAGACGACGGTATGAGCAGTCGCGCTACGATAATAGAAACATTGGAGGATATAGGATTGCCAAAGATAAGTGCAGAGGAGAAAGAGGAACTAGATGCACCAATTACCCTAGAAGAATTGGGGGAGGTGGTGAGACAGTTGCCTACTAGCAAGACCCCGGGGGCAGATGGACTCCCAAGTGAATTTTATAAAGTATACATGGAAGAGGTTCTCCCCCCACTGTTAGAAATGTTAAATGAAACGTTTGAGACAGGAAGTTTGCCAGAGTCACTGAGAGAAGCGATCATAATACCGCTTCCTAAACCTAATAAGCCTGGGCATAGCTGTAGCTCCCATCGACCTCTGTCGATGCTGAATCAAGACAGCAAGATATTGATGGCTGTCTTGGCAAATAGATTAAAGAGGGTTATAGGTAGACTAATACACCCTAATCAGACAGGCTATGTCCCAAATAGGAACATCTCTAATAATCATAGACGACTCCAACGAATTATTGAGTGTGGAAGTGAAAGCGCAGGTGAAATGGCAATTGTGTCCTTGGACGCAATAAAGGCCTTTGATTCGGTCAAGTGGCCATGGCTGCTAGCGGCCCTTGAGGGCTATGGGTTGGGGCCTGGATATGTACGGTGGGCGAAAATACTGTATAGTGAACCACTGGCTAGAGTCAAGACAGGATCAGTGATATCGGAAAGATGGCAGCTTCACAGGGTCACCAGACAGGGATGTCCGTGGTCTCCTATGCTCTACATACTGGCCCTGGAACCTCTAGCAATATACTCGAGACAACAATATGATACCATAGGCATTGAGGCGAAAGGGGAATGACATCTGATCTCCCTATACGCAGATGATATGCTGCTGTACTTACGGCCCCCGGAAGAAAATCTCCAATATATTCTAGAAGTAATGGAGAGATATGCGGGGTTGTCTGGTATAGCGGTGAACACCCAGAAGTCTAGCATGTTCCCATTAGGTGGGTATAAAGGGATTCCATTGGAGCAGTTACCCGTATTGCAGGTACCATGGGCAGTCAGTACATTTCGGTACTTAGGGATAGACATATACCACACAGTGGAAGAGGAGCATAGGCGAAACACAGAGGTGGCCATTAAAAAAATTGAAAATTGCATGCGATTTTGGGTGAGGTTGCCCTTAGCAATGATGGGGCGTGGAGCAATGCTCAAGATGGTGGTCCTGCACTACTTGGGGAACATACCATACCTGATACCTAAGAAATTCTTTACCAAACTGAACAGTATGTGCAGGGATTTCCTGTGGCATGGCACGCAGAACAGAGTGGTGCTATGGAAACTACAGAATTTCTATAAAAAAGGGGGGATAAAACTGCCTAACTTTGAGGTTTATTATGTAGCGAGCCAACTACAGTATGTTGCCAAATGGCTCTCTGATGAAGAGACCTCTGAATCCAGGCTGTTTGGACAAGATTGTGCACCATTTTATTTGAAAGAGATGTGGGTACCAAGGCAGAAATGAAAGGGCGCCCCATGATGATGTTATTGGGGTGGAAGATGTGGCATAGGGCATGCCAGATGATGGAGAACCCGTCTCCATGCTCTCCGCAGGTACCACTGGTTGCATTAACAGGTGCAGATGAGCAGCTAAGGATGATAATCAGAAACCACTGGGAATCGGTTGGGCTGGCAACAATCGGAGATATTTGGCGGGAGGGATTGATTATTACCTTTGAGGGGCTGTGGGAAGAAACTGGGTTGCACGCGGGTCAGTATATTACACATCATAGAATGGTACAGAGAATTAAGAGAATATGGCCCGAAACTGTGCTGGAGGAAGAACCAGATGCCACCCTAGATATGATATACGACATAGCGGAAGGGGGCCATGAGATATCTAGAATATATGAGATGTTGATGTTTAAAGTAGGGAAGGAGGTCACACGGTTGAGACTAGATTGGGAAACGGAGGAAGGAGCCCCGATGGAGGACGGGATGTGGGAATGGGCTCAGGGGTATCATAAGAAGGTATCTAGAAATGCGAGATTGAAACAGATACAACTGTATATTACGCACAGGGCATATACGACACCCCAGAGAATATCGAGGTTTGAGAATGCGGGACGGCAAGCATGCCCCAAGTGTGATGAGGAGAATGCGGGCATGGTGCATATGTTCTGATCATGCCCGGTCATTGAACGCTTTTGGAGCGAAGTGGAGCGAAAACTAGCAGAGAAGGGGGTCAAGATTGTAGTGGACACAGTGTGGGCCTGTTTGTTGGGGGGGTTCCCAAGATCACAGAAGCTCAAGCACATGAGTAAACTGAGGGATTTGGCAAATGTGCTGGCAAAGAGGAGAATCGCTATGGGGTGGAAGACATGCCATAGACCGCGAGTGGAGGTGTGGTGGAAAGATTTGCAGAAATGGGCGGAGGCACAAACCATGGCATGGCAAGAAATGAGCAATTTTGGGTGGGAGGAGGAGACAGTCTGTGATGGCCTGGAAATCAAGGAAAAGGGGCGAGGGACAGAAATGACGATCGAAAGATCGATGGAAGGGGGGAATGTATTAAAGGTGCTAATTCAGCGCCCGACAGTGGGACACACATACCAACTGCGAGAGTAAAGAAGGGAGATGGTGGGGACAGCTACATGGGAAATTACCCAGGTATTCTAACCCAAAGACGCTTCATACAAAGGGCTTTAGTGGGAACAGTAGGGAGTAGTGATACATTGGGCATACACACAGTCCAAAGACACAGCCCTATGATTAGCTAAAGAAGGGGAAGGGTGTAAATCGTACCATCACAAACACGCACAGTGGGAAATCCCTCGGGCGGGCTGGACCAGGTAAACCTCAATCTGAAACATGTGACCAGTACGACAGGGATCTCCACAAGGCGGTGGGGCTTAAGCTACTCATTACAAGAAAAACAATATAACTAGAACAAGGGATGTAATTACAGGGTGGTCAGCCAAACCAGCTGCCAATTACGTTAGCAGGGAAAAATGGCTCTGTATCAGTGTGCCGGTCACATGACCGCTGAGGCCCATCGGCAGGCTGCTGTGGGAGAGGAACACTGGACGGATTGGTGTTCATGGGAGAACCAATCAGACGGTAAGTTCTTGAGCTCTCAGGATGTTGCCAGCCTCCAAAGTATCTACCACAGCGTCTGTGAAGGTCATCATCCAACAGGTATCATGTGAATTTCCCCTTTCCCACCAGCTGCATGGCGGCTCGTGTTCTGCTCTCAATGGTGCTGACCAATGGCAGCGTATTAAAAGTTCTGGCGGTCCGCACAAAGGTTACTTCAGTAATGACAAGTTGTTCCGGGGTGGGGTGTGAACAAATGTGATACCACGTGGGGAAGAATTGTAATGGGAAACTGTTAAACTGTTTGCTTCAATTACATTTCACTAATCCAACTTTGAGGAGGTGATGTCCACCACTAACCAATGAAAGCCCTGGGAAACAGAAGAAGTGAATTCTCCAACTTACAAATTTTTTACCGAAGGATTTCCGATCACTGTATTTCTTGGCATAAAACTACTGTTCGTATTCCACCCTTTATCTGGTGGATATTTATTGTCCTTCAGAAACCTTTCAATCTCCCTTGAGACCAGTTGGACCTGTAGGAAAAGACATTGTATAAACAGGAAGACAGACACCAAGTGATCATAGTTCAAGGGTGTTCATTAAACTGTATAAATGGGTGAGAAAAACGCCTAACCTAAATCTAAGATGGGAGAAAGCTACAACCATCAAATAATAATAAGGCAGTCCTAGTGGCGTCTTGCCAAATAAAAAGGGCCTATACTAAAAAAAACTATTGCCAATCCTTACCTCTAATTTACAAAATAGTGTGGGATAATGTTCACCAGAAGCGAAAGAAGTGTTCACAAAATAAGTCAGGATGGTATAGCTGGTGTCTCCCTTCCCACGTTTTCTATCACTGGACAAAGCACGACTTCTGAGCACCATACACAACTGGGCTTCGCCAGCACAAGGTTACAGTTCTTTTCAGCAATATTGGGACCTTCAGTGGCCAAGTCTCTTTCATACAAAGTCTCTTGCCACCGAGGGCCTGATGTGTCAACAATAACAAAACAAAAGTTCCTTTCTGTAATCTTTTACGTTGGGTGATGACACTTCACCCCTGGATCCCCCTCAACCGGGCTCCAATCCTTCTTGAATGTTAGCCTCCCTCTGTCGTGTCACGGCGGCCTTTTACTCAAAATATTTTCATCTGTATAGTTTCATGAGTCTCAATGGCCCTCATTCCGAGTTTGGAGGCAAGTAACGTCCCTTACCGGCATGGTGCAAATAGCATGTCCGTGCTGGCACCAGTCTGCTAATAAAGGACTGTTATGAATTCGCGGGCACAAGCTTTGCGCCATGCCGGTAAGGTACCTCGTGCCATGCCGCAAAAGGCTCCCAAAAAGCCCTTACAGGCATGAAGCTAGGCGCAGATTACACTTCCGACATAGTGCAATGCGTCTTTAGCGGTGAACGTAATTAGCGGACACCGCTATTTACAGTCACCGCTAAATAGCGGAACCGGAAATAGTCATCGCACAGGAACGGGAAGGAGCATGGCGGCCATCTTGAAAAACACAATCCATTGCCATCCTCAGCACACAGGACCCCTGGGAGACTGATCTACTGAAAAGTACCCCTTACAAGCCAAGAATGCCTAAATCTCTGAAGAAGGGATCTGCCCGCCTCCGAAAGGAGAGATTTAACCAGGACGAACTGCAGATGCTTGTGGACACTTAGCATGAGCATTCAGGCACAGTCTTCAGCAGCAACATGAGGAGGGAGGCAGTGCTGCGTAAAAAGGAGATCTCTGGCTCTTGTTGCCCAGAAGCTTAGTGCACTGGGCAACACACCCCGCACGGTTAAGGATTGCCGTAAGCGGTGGGATGATCTGCGCCTAAGGGTGCGCAACATATTATCGGTAAATCGCACACAGGCCATGGAAACCGGAGGAGGACCAAGTTCACCCATAAAGCTCACCCCGTGGGAGGACACATGTGCAAGCATGATTGGCACTGAATCGATTGAAGGCATAGGAGAGGTGGAGTGTGGCGCCACAACATCTGCTGATGGAGGTGAGTGTCCAAAGTAAACACTGCTAAGCCAAATCTGATGAGTCAATGCCTATGTCTGTCCAAAGAGTCACGCCATGATCGGTCACACACACACTCCCTGTAAAGTATGCCGAAGCAAGTGAGACACATGTTGATGCCTGCTGCAAGGCCATATCGTACATGACACATACCATACAAAGTAGGAAATTCCACGAGGCACACAGCGTGCATGACCAAAATAGTGAGCATGTCAGACAGCATTGTTCCTGGCCAACATGAGTGACACCGACATATTGCTGCATTCACCACCCACGTATGAAATGACGTGCCCTTCCCAACACAAATGCCTATTACCCACAATTGTGTGGATGAGCAATTGTCCCAATGTATGTATGATGGATGCTTTTCCAAACATCACTCATGCCGTCCCTCTCTTCCACCCCCACAGGCAGTGAGCATGACAGCGAAGAGCAGGACCACCTCTGCACAGGCCACACCCAGTAAGAGGTCCCAGGAGGACAGCAACCATCTGTCTACTTCCAGGCGACAAGCCAGGGGATGCCGTGTCCCAGCAAGCAAGCCACCGCAGGGACACATAGCACCTTCACTACCAAGGCCCGTGGAGGGCACACCAGCCCAACCCCTCCCTCCCACCCACTGTTCTGCCTGGAGACACCTGTCAGACACTCCATTCAGAGGAGTCCAGTGTGGCTGGGGAGATGCAGCCACGGCACCCCTCACAGTGGAAGACAGACGGGATGACATCTGGGGCACCATTGAGGATGATACAATGGATGTGGTCCACACCCCAACCCAAATTGCATCCCCCCCAGGTATCTACGGGCGATACCAACACCCCAGAGCAGTTTGCGCATGACGACACCCAGGGACCAATCAGCCCAGTATCCAGTGTTGGGGAGGATGAGCAGGCTGGGCATGTCAGCCACATACCCAGCACACCCACAGGACCACAGCTGGCCGACATGCTCACTGCACTCATCCGGGAATTTGTAGAGGACAACCGTCAGGCCAGACTTGAGGTGGCGTACAGAGTTGTCAGCACTGGGCCGATCCTTTACAGACAACACCAACTGCCTCTGCGAGGACGTCTCGGCCCTCCGGCAGGTGCTAAGGCTTTATCGCTGATGCCTTGGAGGCAGGTCGCCCCGCCCCACCGCTTAAGCAGGAGGCCACACCATCCTCCAGCAGTTCAACCCAAACCAGCCCGCTCCGCCGGTCTGTCCGTGCACTGTGCCGACGGGACATGCCACCCCCTGGCTCTGGGAGTGCCGAGTGAATGTAATGGCAGCCTCATGTAGGCTTCATGGACTCAATGGGAGTGGTGGGGGGAGTGGGAGAGGGGTGAGGGTGTGTGTGGGGGGAGGGGGAGAGGGTGTGTGGTGGGAGTTGTGGGGGAGGGGGAGGGTGTGTGGGGGAGTTGTGGGGGTGAGGGTGGTGGAGGGTTTTGACACGTTACTGTTACATTCAATACACCAGTTGTGTGAAAAAGAAGACCTGAGTGGACATTCATCATTGCGCATGTGTAATTTAATCATTGTTAGGCGATCCTCTGCACACCAGGCCACGACACATCAGAACACTGCTCACATTCCCCCAACATCTCCTCCCAAGCTTCGAGGCTCAAGTGATTCGGTGAAGCCACAGAACCGAAAACTCCATACCGTTGTACGGGCTCGATTGCAACCCTTTCTGCATTGGCAACTGCCTTGGAGAACGTATAGCAGAAAGGGCGGCCTTACGTCTCCACGCCGGTCACGTGATACGCTATGGCGTTCCCCATGTGATCTTGGTGGACGTCACATGATCCAGAGAAGTCACGTGACCCAGGGGCGATCAGTATAAAGTTCTGAGAGACAGAACGCTCATTGCTTCTCAGCTGGCTTCGGACACTGTTTGGCGTTACATCTTGCTCCTTGTTACCTTGATCACGGAACTCTATCTCGGACTCCCTTGGACACCCCTTGGTACTTTTGCTTGGAACTGTTTACCTGTTGCCGGATTTTTGGACTGCATCTCGACTTGTATTTGGATCATCCCTTGGTACCTTGCTGATCTTCTACGCCTTTTCCCTACTGGGGATTCAAGTCAAGCCCTGACTTCCACAGGTGGCTACCCTTCATCCACGCTAACCTGCGGTTCTACTATTCCAGGGACCGCCGCATCTAATGAGCCTCGAACCTCCCTACTAGGTTACCTGGGTCTCCCTTACACCAGATAGGTAAGACACTTTAGATTATTTTGTTTACCTGCCTGTATTGTGATTGCCTGGTGCTTAACCTCCTTCCTTCTTGACAGCAGCATCGGTGTTCCAGAGGCTCCGTGGATCTGGGAAGACATCTCTCACCTGTGGCCTCAAGGGTCGCACAGCGGGTTTCTATTTCGTTCCCCTGTGCGTCACTTGGGGACGGAGGTCTCATCGGTCTACACGACACTCAAGTCAGAACAGACTGAGAAGCCGTATAGTCGCGTTAGACGATGCAGGGATCCACGGACGAACCCATAACTGCTTTGGTTCAGGCAATTACAATACTAAGGGCAGATATGGCCGCCGCGAATACAGTGATCCACCAAAGGCTGGATACCATACAGAGCGTTCAGCATCCCCTTCCTGCAGACCCGGAGTTTGGAGAGGGCAGCTCCTCCCCTACACCGCCAGTTCCGACTCCCATAGTCCTCCCAACTCCTTCCCCCCTGGCTGCTCCTGAACGTTACCAGGGTGATCCCAAGACATTCAGAACCTTTGTTAACCAGTGCAAGTTACATTTCTTATGCAGGCCTTTGGCTTTTCCCACGTCCACTGCTAAGGCCGCCTTCGCCCTTTCCCATTTAGCTGGAACAGCTGCCGCTTGGGCTAATCCCCTGTTAGAAAACAATAGCCCGGTTCTTTATGACTTTGATTTGTTGGTCCTAGAAATGTCCCGAGTATTCGATACTCGGCACAAGGCACAGTCTAGGGATTTGGAGTTGTTGGAATTGACTCAGGGCAAAAGAACGCTGATAGAATACATCACCAAGTTCAATCAGCTAGTTGCGGAAACATCATGGCCAGAAAACAAGCGGGCGGTGGTCTTTTACAGGGGGTTGAGTAACACCATGAAAGACGCTTTAGCAGTAATCCCTTCTATGCCTACTCAGTACCAGGAATTGGTTGATCTCGTCCTGCAGGTAGATGCACGCCGAGCGGAGCGTAGAGCTGAATCGGGGGCCTCCTCCTCTCCTCCTCTTGTTAATACTCCCGTTTCCGTTACTGAAGAACCTATGCAAGTGGGAGGGGTACGCAGTCCTATTACAACATCTGAGAGGGAACGAAGAAGGGTTGATAACGCGTGCTTTTACTGTGGCACCACTGGACATTTCGTGAAAGAGTGTCCTCGACGTCCCAAGAAGAGTCAGGTTTTTCGGATGGCTCGACCTTAGGACCGGAGACCAGGTCGAGTTTCCCATCATCTCCTCCGGGAACCCCTCTTACCTTTGCTCGTGTTCAACCTATCTCCGTAAAGGCTACTCTATGTCCCTCTACTGGCCTTCTGCATGCAGTCAATATCATTATTGATTCTGGTGCCACTGGTAATTACATAGATATCGATTTGGCCCATTCCCTCAATCTACCTTTAGTGGTAAAAACACGACCGGAACCTGTCCAAGCCGTAGACGGCTCCGCATTGATTTCTGGTCCTGTTAGACATCAAACCGCACCCCTCTTGTTGAACATACAGGACATACACACAGAAACCTTGAGTTTTGATTTCATCACCGCACCTCAATTCGGTATCATACTAGGGATACCCTGGTTGCGTGAACATAATCCATTGATCAATTGGCAAGCAGGCACGGTACTCTTTGAGTCCGATATTTGTCAGAATTATTGTCTCCCGATCCATCAAGCCCCTGACACACCCTCTCGGGTCTTGGGAGCCCTAGCACAACTCACACTGACGGTTGACGATCCAGAAGTCATACAGTCCCATACTGTTGGGGGGTTGGTGTCTGGGATCCCGCCAGAATATCTGGCTTTCGAATCAGTTTTCGATCGAGGCTCGTCTGAGGTACTTCCTCCACATAGACCTTATGACTGCCCAATCGAATTGCTTCCTGATTCCACCGTTCCTTCGGGCAGGATCTACTCTCTGTCTCCTTCGGAGGAACTGGTGTTAAAAGAATACGTACAGAACGCCCTGCGTTTAGGACACATCCGCCCCTCCACTTCACCAGCGGCAAGTCCTATCTTCTTTGTACCTAAGAAGGAGGGGGATTTACGTCCTTGTGTGGACTATCGGCGTCTGAACGCGATCACCAAGAAGGATAGATATCCCATCCCGTTAATCACTCCACTCTTAGATCATTTAACACATGCTACCGTTTTTACCAAACTTGATCTACGCGGCGCATACAATTTGGTACGCGTTCGCGAGGGAGACGAGTGGAAAACTGCTTTCTGTACACGTTACGGATTGTACGAATATCTTGTCATGCCCTTTGGCTTATGTAACGCCCCGGCCACGTTCCAACGATTCATGAATGACATTTTCAGGGATATTCTGGATGTGTACATGGTTGTATATTTGGACGACATCCTGATCTTCTCTCGTGACCTGGATGATCATGTAAAACACGTCCGAGAAGTATTAACCCGTTTAAGCAAACATTCCTTATTTGCCAAACCTGAGAAATGTCAGTTCCATAAGACCTCTGTTGAGTTTTTGGGTTTCCACATCACCCCTGGGGCGGTATCCATGAACGAGTCTAAGGTCAAAGCAGTCTTAGATTGGCCAGTACCTCAAACACTCAAGTCCTTGCAGGCCTTTTTAGGATTCGCCAACTTCTATAGGCGTTTCATCTCTTCCTTTTCCACGATTGTAGCCCCACTCACGGCCCTGACTAGTCCTCGGGTGCCATATCAGTGGCAGAGAGAACAGCAGGAGGCTTTTGAGACTCTGAAAACCGCCTTTACTACCGCACCGGTACTCCAACATCCCAATCCGGATCTTCCGTTCATAGTCGAGGCAGATGCCTCTTCCTTTGCCCTCGGGGCGGTGCTGTCACAAACGTGTCCTAATACCGGCAAATTACATCCAGTGGCATTCCACTCCCGTAAGTTTTCCAGTACTGAGTCTCATTATACCGTTACGGAAAAAGAACTCTTGGCGGTCATGGACGCGTTCCGTGTTTGGCGTCATCATCTTCTGGGGGCTAAGTATCCTGTCACAGTATACTCCGATCATCGGAACCTACAGGATTTGGCCTCCCTGAAATGCATTAATAGCAGACAGGTCCGATGGCATCTTTTCTTTTCCTCCTTCGACTTCCGTATCATGCACCGTCCTGGAACGGCGCATGGGAAGGCGGATGCCTTGTCACGTTCCCCGGGGGGGGGTCCAATTGCCTATTTTCCCCGACACTGTTCTCGAAAAGAGTCATGTGATTTGTCTCTGCACTCCCTCATTGTCACTGATAGACTCGGTTCGATCCTGGACTAGCGATCATTCTGATCAGTTACGAGAATGGGATCCGGTATATTCTGATGGCTTACCTTTCGTACATGACCGCCTGTTCCTTCCTACACCTGATACACGTAATCTCGCCCTCGAGTGGTCTCATGACGCCCCCTTTAATGCCCATCCCGGACAAGAGCGCACTTTAGACCTTCTCAAGCGTTGGTGTTGGTGGCCTTCTATGAGGCGCGATGTGGAGTGTTACGTCAGGTCTTGTGCGGTATGTGCCCAGGCTAAACATCAAAGGGGTCGACCGATTGGGTTGTTGCTTCCGCTTCCGGTACCTCCCAGGCCCTGGCATACATTGACGATGGATTTCGTTACCGATCTCCCCAAGTCGAAAGGCTTCGATACCATCTGGGTAGTGGTGGACACGTTCACAAAAATGGCCCGTTTTGTCCCTTGCAAAGGTGTCCCTTCGGCCCCTGTCTTGGCGGACTTATTTTTTGAACATGTGTTTATGCTATTCGGCCTCCCTTCGGTCATTGTTTCCGATCGAGGTTCACAGTTCACCTCTCGGTTTTGGAGATCCTTGACGAAACTATTGGGCATTGATACGAGGTATTCTTCGGCCTATCATCCGGAGACCGATGGTCAGACCGAAAGGACGAATCAATCGATGGAACAGTACCTTCGTTGCCTCATATTGCAACACCAGTCCTCTTGGTTGGCCGTTTTGCGGCTTGCAGAGTTTGCGTATAACAATGCGGCTCATTCAGCTACTGGTTATTCTCCTTTTTACGCCCTCTATGGTCAACATCCCAAGGTTTTGCCGGTCCCTGATGCCTCTGGTTCTTTGAATCCTGCGGCCACGACATGTCTTAGGGATCTTTCTGCTATTCATGCGAGTACAGTGGTTCATCTCACTGAAGCAAAGGCCTCTATGAAGGCCCGTGTGGATGGCAAACGTCGTGCTGCTCCCCCTCTGGTGGTGGGTTCTAGGGTCTGGTTATCTTCCCGACATCTACGCTTAGTGGGTTGCCGGAAATTGCTGCCTCGCTTTGTCGGGCCGTATGTGATCTCACAGGTTGTTAATCCGGTGGCTTTCCGTCTAGTACTCCCCAGCTCTTGGCGTATCCATCCTGTGTTTCATGTCTCCCTCCTCAAACCCTGTCCTGACTCAGTCCGTCTTCGTACCCCTGTTGCGCCGGTGTCCTTGACCTCTCCTGATGTTTTTGAGGTATCGGCCATTTTGGGTTCTAGATGGTTTAGGGGTAGGCTCCAGTTTCTGGTGGATTGGACGGGTTACGGCCCGGAGGAGCGTTCGTGGGTTTCCGCATCTGATGTGAACGCCCCGCGGTTGGTAGCCCGCTTCCATAGGGATCATCCGTCCTGCCCACGGGGTCGTGGGCCGTTGGGGGGGGGGCTATGTTAGGCGATCCTCTGCACACCAGGCCACGACACATCAGAACACTGCTCACATTCCCCCAACATCTCCTCCCAAGCTTCGAGGCTCAAGTGATTCGGTGAAGCCACAGAACCGAAAACTCCATACCGTTGTACGGGCTCGATTGCAACCCTTTCTGCATTGGCAACTGCCTTGGAGAACGTATAGCAGAAAGGGCGGCCTTACGTCTCCACGCCGGTCACGTGATACGCTATGGCGTTCCCCATGTGATCTTGGTGGACGTCACATGATCCAGAGAAGTCACGTGACCCAGGGGCGATCAGTATAAAGTTCTGAGAGACAGAACGCTCATTGCTTCTCAGCTGGCTTCGGACACTGTTTGGCGTTACATCTTGCTCCTTGTTACCTTGATCACGGAACTCTATCTCGGACTCCCTTGGACACCCCTTGGTACTTTTGCTTGGAACTGTTTACCTGTTGCCGGATTTTTGGACTGCATCTCGACTTGTATTTGGATCATCCCTTGGTACCTTGCTGATCTTCTACGCCTTTTCCCTACTGGGGATTCAAGTCAAGCCCTGACTTCCACAGGTGGCTACCCTTCATCCACGCTAACCTGCGGTTCTACTATTCCAGGGACCGCCGCATCTAATGAGCCTCGAACCTCCCTACTAGGTTACCTGGGTCTCCCTTACACCAGATAGGTAAGACACTTTAGATTATTTTGTTTACCTGCCTGTATTGTGATTGCCTGGTGCTTAACCTCCTTCCTTCTTGACAGCAGCATCGGTGTTCCAGAGGCTCCGTGGATCTGGGAAGACATCTCTCACCTGTGGCCTCAAGGGTCGCACAGCGGGTTTCTATTTCGTTCCCCTGTGCGTCACTTGGGGACGGAGGTCTCATCGGTCTACACGACACTCAAGTCAGAACAATCATTCACAATGCATACTGTACATGTACCCCCACACCCAGTGCCCTATGTTCAAACATTATGTCACCCTCTGCTGACATGTGTCAGAAATATTGTGCGATCAATGACTGCCGCACAGCACGTCCCTCCTGTGTATCGGCACTGTGATGAGGTCCTGCCACATCTTCCTCCTCCCCTTCATCATCATCAGGTGGTAGCAGTTCCATGTCAGGGGGCAGGGTCACGTTCTGGCGGATGCACATATTGTGCAGCATTACACATGCCATGGTGATCTTGGCCACCTTCTCATGCCTGTAGAGGAGTGCCCCACCCGACCGGCTGAGGCAGCGAAATTGTGCCTTCAACAGGCCAAAGGTCTGCTCGATGACCATACGTGTACGGGTATGGGAACGATTATAGTCCTCCTCGTGCCTGTTCTGTGGGTTTCGGACAGGGGTGAGGAGCCACGGCTTCAAGGGATAGCCACTATCACCTGTATGAGATCAAAATTAAGCTAAATGTCAGGGGAATCATGAAGGACAGCTGTACTAGTCACGCATGCCTGCAGTTTATGGTTGCCCATATGCACATGTCCCTGAATGCATTGCTGCCATTTACTGTCCCTCCATGTGTCCTGTGCCATGGTCTAATGGTGTGGGTTTCATCTTCATGATGATGGTGTGCACTGACGTCTAGTTGCACATGCATGGTGTAAGTGTCAAAATAGTGAGGTGTTGTGTCCTGTGAGATTTGGCAGTAGTCTGAGCAATAATGGGCAATCAGCATTGGCATTCCCATGGTGACATGCAGCACTCCTGTGATTGTGGCGGCCCTGTGCCGGACTGTGGATTCCCCAGTAGGTTCAGTATGATGCACTCCCAGGGATGCTTGTCCTGTGTGGTGATATGGTGGTGACATCAACCTGGTGCATATGTACTGCATGGTGCAGGATGGCGTTACGGAGGGTGAGGGTCGCTGACGGGTGGTGCACGTGTCGTGGGATGTGGGGTGGTTTCCGGTTAGTCATGACGTGATAGGTGTGGACCTTACTTAATTCATATTGGATTTTTGTATCTTGTACGGTATGTGATGGTGTGGGGCACAATTTGGTGATGTGCACATTGTGCAGTCTCATCAACATTGGCAGCATGGTGGTGTGTGCATCTCTCCCCCCTTTTCAATGCCATGTGCCAGTCCTGCTACTTACCAAGCAGCCGGGTGCATCATCCAGCATGTCGCTCAATGTGGCGTGGAGTTCCGCAGGACCAAAGAGTCATGAGTTGATCCGGGATATCGGGCACAACAATGTGTGATCTTGCTGGCATCGCATACCATCTGCACATTGATGGAGTGGTATCAGTTGCCGTACACCACCTCCATTGCATGTGGGACCACCAACTCCACCTGGGTGCAGTCCAGGGCACCTACACAATTTGGCATGCCTGCCAGTGCATGGAAGGCATCTTTTGTATCAAATATCTCCTGGGGAGTCCGTGGTAGGGATATGTAGTCCCTTGTGTGGTTGAGGAGGGCATCCAGCACTTGGTGCAGGATCTGGGAAAATAAGGGTTGTGATATGCCATGCATGTGATCCCACTGTGTGCTGGTAGGTGCCTGTGGCAAGGAAGTGGAGCACAGACACTACCTTCAGTAGAGGGGGGGATGGCGGTGTGTATTTCAATGAGGCTCACTATGTCGTTGTGTATCAGGTCCACTATGGTGGTGATGGTGTCTCGCTCCACACGGTACAGTGTGTGGATCTGCTCAGGGGTTAGGTTGAAGGGAGTGGCGAGGGATTGGGGGCCTGCCGGCGTGGTAACGGTGGCTGCACTGGTGGGGCATGCTGGGCCTGTCTCACCCTCCTCCTGCGTCTCCTCTGTGGTGGCGGCTGTTGTTGTTGTTGATGTTGAGGCATTGCAAGCAGGTCCTCCAGCTGCAGTAATGCTACTACTATTGGTATCATCTTGGTGTGGGAGGGGGTGTGGTGTGTGGGTGTGCTCCTTTTGTACTGGGCCTGACTCCATTGCCTCCACCTGTGCTTATTGTGTGCACCTGTGGCAGTTGGGAATACTGCTCAGGGCTCCTTACGGCAGGTCAGCGAAGCCGGTATTTACGCCATGCCGGTAGGCACTTTTTCCGCCTTAATGAGGCCGTTATTTGCATGTCCGCCTCACTTGTGATCTACTCCGGTTTACGACATGGCGCCAATGCCGGCATGGTGGGTCACGTGCGCGCGCCGAGCCTGCTATTAACAGCATTGTACTTTACGGTGCCGTTAATAGCGGTCTGGTTGGTCAGAATAGCCCGTAGTGGTTGGCGATGCCGGTAATCCTTTACCGGCATCGTTTGTCCCTTACCTCCAAACTCGAAATGAGGGCCAATGTGTTTTTAAACAACCTTTCACTGTGGACATCCCTCAGCCGGGTTCACTCTTGTCAACACAATGTTCACGGGGTTATTATGCTTCACCCCAACTTGCAGGCATCCCTCAGCCTGGTTCACATTTGCCAGATACACAGTTCACTTTGTTTTATCACAAATGCGATATTCACTTTCCCTTGGAATCCCTCCGTCGGCTTCACATAGCCATTCTAACGCAGTTCATGATTCTATCGGCTCATCATAAAAGCAGGGTTCCCTTCCCCTTGCTTTCTTTCAGGCATCCATCTATCAGGTTCACACTTGCCTTAGTTCGCAGTTTCACAATCTTTTCAGAAAGCGGGGGTTCCCTTCCCCTAGCTTTCTCTTGGCATCCCTCTGTCGGGTTCACACTTGCCACAATTCACTAGACCCCTTAGGTTCTTTTCTTACCTATGTCCGGGTCTCCAATGTTCTCGGGGTTGTTACTGGTCACCCTAATTCGCAGGCCTCCCTCAGTCGGGTTCACATTTGCCCCAAGTAACCAAAGTTCACTTTTTTCCTCAACGTGTCAAAGACTCCATTGTACAAGGGCTTTCTCTACGCTTGTATGATCACTTTTGCCTCTTTCGTTGGGCTCTCCTAGGGCCCTCTGGTATCTGTAGTTTCAACAAAAGGGGACCAGCCAGTGTCTTTGGATTGAGTTCCCACTTGGCACCAGCCCACTCTGTAGCTGGTCTTTCCCTGGTGCTTTAAAACTTTAGTAACACACAAGTTCTTTGTTCATAAGTTCTTTCACTTCATATCTTGTTGCCGTTTGCAACCTTCGCTCAACAAAGTTAGGTTTACTATAGGTTCTCCCTCCAACTCACCAGCTGTGATGAAGGGCTTGCCATTTTTTGTCTAAGGACGGTACCACGGTAGCAAGTGTCTATCCCTGCCTTGGTTATCAGTGTAGAGGGCCCTGTGCACAGCTGACATCTGTTACACCACACGCTAGCTGTAGTTCCCGGACTTATGATTCCTTTCATAGAGGCTTTGCTGGTCAGGGTCGAAAAGGGCAAGGGCACTTCCCTCTTTGTCGTCCTTTCGGTTCTCGCCCTCTTTCTCCTCCTTTTAAACTGCCATCTTGGAATAGCTGCCTCCTCGTGCGGTTTGCCTTGCTCAAAGTGTGCTCTTGTTTTCCGCCCTGTATCTCTGTGGGGAAGGGAAAGGGCCATCATGTGTGTGTAGTTATTGCCAGTAGCCAGACTGCCTGAACCTTGTGTTGGGACATGTCAGGTAAACGGTTCTGGTGTTAGTCCGTAGTCTTTCACAGTGTAAGAAAGTATTTGTGTCGGAAAGGAGGGGGGAGTAGATCTTATAAATATCCTATGGCGTAGGATTTTTAAAGGCGTCATAATGAAGGCAGTGGTTGGTTAACTCGGAAAGGTGAGATTTGTAGGGTTTGTGAAATGAATAGGGGAGATCTTGGGGACGGTAGTGTTTTGTCAAAGCAGACTGGGAATTTGGAAAATAATAATCAGAAGGACGTGGAGAATGACTGGGAGTATTCGGGTAGGACACAGGAAACCGGGGCTTCTGGGAGATGTAACAGGGTTTGGGTTCCTCTGGGATTTACCATTCCCCAACACACGTCTCATCGCCAAACTCATGGACTGTGCAGCATACAAACAGCTTGGCCATTTTGCTGAAGCCAACAACCTCCTAGACCCTGCACAATTGGCTTCAGGGCACTCGGGGGAACAGAATCTTCCATAGTCTCTGTCTGGGCTGACCTTCAAAGAACAGCCGACCGATGCAGAGGGCTGCAGTCTACTCATCCTGCTGGACCTCTCTGCAGCCTTCATTACCATCGATCACACCATCCTACTAGACATGCTACAAACATTAGGAATCAAAAACACAGCCCTCTTAGATCTCCTCTTTTATCTCAAATTGATCACACATCATGCACCTCCACCAGTTCACATCACGCCCAGTAAGGAAAGGTGTCCCACAAAGAGCATCCCTATCTCCCCTTATTTTCAACTTCTACCTAAAACCCTTGCCTGTAATCATCCGCTCATACAATCTTACCTGCTACAACTACGCAGACGACACCCAGATCATCCTCAAAATCCCAAAATCTCAAGGCTCATGCCTCTCGGATATTGACCACTGGTGACCAACCACCTCATCCTCAACCCTGGGAAAAATGAAATCCGAGTTTGTGGGAAAACAGCCCTCCTCCTCCAACCGATTCCATGGCCTCAACTCCTAGAACAAGCACCGGCAATCTCTAACACGGTAAAAAACCTTGGATGCACATTGGACTCAGACTTATCCCTCATCCAACACAGCGCTACTGTATCTAAAACCTGCTTCACCCATCTACGGATTCTCAGGCGTATCTTCCCTTACCTCACCTATGCCCACCGTTTTTCGCCCATCAACTCCATAATCCTGTCCCGCCTAGATTACTCGAACTGCCTCTACCTAGGCACTGCGGCATCTCAACTAAGGAAACTCCAAAGAATCCAAAATGCGGCAGCACGCCTGCTCATTAACTTACCCGCCAGAGAACATATCAGCCCTACAGTAAAAGTCCTACATTGGCTCACGATTGGTCGACGCACTACCTTTAGTTTAAAGCCATCTGCATCACCCACCGCGGCGTCCACAACACTGGTGCAGCATTCCTTCGAGCCAAAATCGTTCCCTAACAGCCCTCAAGGAATCACAGATCTCGCACAGCATTTCGCCTAGTGGTCCCACCTCACAACTCCTCCAGGCTGGGTGGATCCTCCTTCTCCGTCCAAGCACCAATCATCTGGAACTCCGTACCGCTACATATTCGCAACACTGACAACCACCTGAAATTCAGAAAGGCCCTAAAATCCTGGCTCTTCCCATAATATCCCCCTGAGTCCTCCCCTCTCGAAACCACACTGCCGAACCCAACATTCCCTTACACCAATTACAACACAGCGGCCGGAAGCATTCGCAGCGGCTCATCTGACATACTGTAGCCCCATGCACAACAACTTTCCTACCTACAAATACACCAGGGTAGCCAGCAGCTTTCACTGTGGCACACCACAATAAACTCACCGCCCTCACCGCTCAGACCGTCGCGCCAAAAAGACCACGAATAAGGAGACCACGCCATCCACACTGGACAAAGATCGCTCAAGCTGAACAACTTCTAAGCCTATGATACGTATACCTCCCACCACATCTGTGCACACAAGCCAAACAACCAATGCAGCTATGGCTATGCTCATCCGGTCTAGCAGCGCATATAGCTGTCCACACCGAGACACCTGGCATGCCTCAACACCTCTGCCACTAGCATACAGCGACTACCAATGAAAAGCAATTCGGTATAGCTGGCCACACATCGACTCATTCAACAAAAGCACTCTATCGCAAACCACCAACAGCGCCCACCCACGTGCCTGACCTTTTGGACTGCTTAGTCGAGCCTAGCCATCCACCTAAGTCCTAGACTGGCGAAAATGCACACATGCATCTCCTAATCTAAAACTCTTAGAAATTTCAGCACATTGACCACGGTCACCGAGGGCGTTCCAACCACAAAGTGCATTGAGGCCATACAAATGGGGAAAGAGCGCTGTATAAACAAACAATTAAAATACAATTCAATATACGGAGGGGTCGTTGGATTTGGGTAAGGGTGATTCATTGGATGGAATGGAGATGAATGTGGTACAGCCTACAAAAGCCTCAGGGACTTCATCCTCCTCGCCTTCTTCCCCGGTATAATACTGCATCTCACCTGGGGTATTCCTGCGAGTACAACCCTGGACTCCCTTACCCAGGTGATCCTCCCTCGCTCATCCGCCCCTGAGGTTGGGGTCTGAGAGTGCCAGCCCTTCCCTGACCACCTGAAAAAGGGATTCTCAAGGGCTCCTTGGCTGAATACCCCCAGGTTTCTCACACTAATCCTAAATCTACAGAGGGGAGCAAACTACAACCATCAAATAATAATAATGCAGTCCTAGTGGAGTCTTGTCAAAATAAAAGGGCCTATGCTAAAAAAAACTATTGCCAATCCTCACCTCTAAATACAAAGAGTGTGGGGTAGAGTTTATTAAAAAGAAAAGTGTTCACAAAATTATAAGTCAGGATGTTCAGCCCGTTGGCCTCCCTTCCCCAGGTTTTGAGCACAGGACAAGGCGGTTCACTTGAGTATAACACATTCTCTGACTTCTGTGGCACGAGGATACAGTTCCATTACCAGCATCGGGGCCTTCCCGCCTTGGCTATCGATGCAGGAGAGCCCCTTGTACCTCCGACACTCAATGCAGCGTTCTGCAGCTTTAATGTTTCTTATTCTCGATGGCTCATTAAAGTAACAGTTTTCCTCTGAAAAGGTCAAGGAAACTTCCCTCCTTGCAACCCTCACTGGTCTTGCTGTCTTTCTCCTCACATTAAACTGCCATCTTGGAACTGCTGCTTCCTCGTGTGCTTTGCCTTGCTCAGAGTGGGCTTTCTTGCTCCGTCTTTTACCTGTGTGGAGAAGTGTGATGGAAGTCAGGTGTGTGTATTGATCAGTAATTGCCGGACTCTGCCTGTCCATTGTTTTGGGATATGTCGGGTATAAGTCTCGGGTTTTAGTCCGTTTTCTCTCACAATGAGCTGTCCATGAGAAAGTGTTTGTGTTGGAAAAGGGGGCGAAGGGGTTGAGTTCCTAAGTATCCTACTTGGCAGGATAGGAAAAGGTGTTACAGGGAAGGGGATACTGTGTCTCGCCATCCGGTGTCCCACTCCTCGAAGACCCCTTATACCCGAGGTGATTCTCCCACACTGGTACACCCCCAGGAACTTCATCTAAAAGCGATGGCCGTGTCCTGGCCACCTAGATGACAGATCCCTGGGGACTAGCGGTTGAGACACCTTTGGATTTCTCATAGACCCCATTGTCTGTGACCAGTTCCTTTGGAAGATACTTTTGAGAAAGCGGATAACGGTGGGTGTAGTGATGTCCGGGATAAACTCTAGCTCCACCCACTTCAATAAGTAGTCTACAAGCAAAATCCTGTGCTTGTGTTCTGGTTTCATTAAGTCTAATGGGCCTATGAAATCCAGCCCCAGTTTTTGCCACACCCCTTCTGGTACCTCCGTGGGGTGTAATGGAGCTTGCCTGACCTTGAGTCGTTTGTCGCTGTTGAGGTATTCATGACACCTTTCTGTCATTGATCTTATGTCTTGGTCCATGACAGGCCACCAATAGGATTCTCTCACGAGCCTCCTCGTCATGTTGCTCCCCAGGTGTCCTGCATGAGCCTGCACATGATGGTTCTCCTCAGTGTCACTGGTGGGATGGCTTGATCACTCCCCATTAGCATGCCATTGTGTTCAAAGATCTAGCCAGCCACTTTCCAGTATGGTCAAAGGCCTTCAGGGATTGCTTTCTCGTCCAGCCAGCCATGCTGACCCTTTCTGCAATGTTTCGTCATTGTATCTTTAGTGGCTTCTTCCTTCCAATGATTCTCACTCATTTCAAGGAACTCTTTGCTCCTGAGATCTAACGACGCTACCACACATTATCTTTGAAAAAGCTGGTCGTTGTATCTCTTGGACAGGCAGTCCACCTGGCCGTTTTTCAAACCTGCGATATGCCCTCTCTCATAAATGTATTCTTGCAATTTTGCTGCGATGTGGGCCAGGCAGGGAGTGGATTTCCGGGTACCTCATGGAATGAGCATGTGCACCAAGGGCTTGTGGTCTGTTACTAACTGAAATCATTTGCACCCCCACATATGTTTGAAAGTAGTCCACCGCCCAGACATACGCCAGCATTTCCTTCTCTATGGTAGAGTAGGTCTTTTCAGCCTGTGAAAGTGCTTTTTATGCTAAAGCCACTATGTGCTCCTCGTCGCCTTTCTTCTGGGTTAACATTGCCCCTAATCCATATGAACTGGCGTCATTTGTAAACACTGTTTTCCACTGTGGATTAAATGGCTGAAGGCGGGGAGCATGCATGAAACCATTCTTGACCTCCTCAAAGTCTTTCGCCTGCTCCTCAATCCACTGATATTCTGTTCCTTTTTTTAGTAGTTTCTGTGAAGTTAGGCATACATTTTGTATAATACTTGGACAGGCCTAGAAAGAACCTCGGCTCCTCTTTGCTGTTGGGTGGGGATGCCTTCACAATGGCCTGTAATAGCTTTTTCGGGCTGCTCCCTGTCTTGGATATTTTATAGCCCAGGTACTACACTTCCGCAGCCTGAAATATGCACTTGTTGTGGCGTAGCCCAATTCCTTCCTCTTGCAATTTGGGTAACACTTTGCGAAGCGCTTGGTCGTGAGTTTTCTGATCCTCTGCATATATCAAGATATCGTCCTGGAAATAGGACACGTTTCCTATGTTTTTCAACAAGGAGTCTATCATCCGTTGGAACGCCAATGCGGCTCAGGACAGGCCAAACAGCATCTGCATGAACTGGTATGTACCAAATAGAGTTATGAAGGCTGTGAGAGGTCTTGACTTGTGATGCAAACTGATCTGGTGATAAGGGTCTCTCATGTCGAGCTTCGAAAACACTTTCGCCTTTTTCATTAACAGAATTAGTTCATTAACTCTGGGTAACTGGTAACGCGCCCGCTTTGACACCCGTGCAGAGCCTGTTAACGCAGGTTCGAATCCCGGCGGGGCCAAACTCAGCCTTTCATCCTTCCGAGGTCGATAAATGAGCACCACACACCGTGGGTAATAATAAGCAGCGCTCAGATACCTGAGGGTTTGTAGCGCTATATAAAAGCCTAATTATTATTATTATTATTATTATTAACTGTCCGATACTAAAAATTTAAGCTAAATAGATCGATGCAAACTCGTAGATCACCCAGTGTCTTATTTTTATGAGGACTACTGGGCTAAGCCATTCAAACGACTCTACTGTTTCACTCGTCCCCTCGTTCAGCATCTTGTCGAGATTTGCCTGTAGTGCACCTCTTGCGGTTGCTGGTATGGGTCTCACCTTGTGCTTTACTGGAACAGTGTCATGCTTAAGTTTGATCTTGTGCACATAGTTCCTGATTTTACCAGGTGTGCCAGAGAACAGTTCTGGAAATTCCTCTCGAGTAACCGACGCTCCTCCTCTGGCTGCAGACAAGACCTGCCCCTCCGTGCTGGGATCCAATCTGATCTGTAACTTAGCCTGGTCGTCCCATCCCAATACAGCCGGGCCTCTCTCTGAAAAGTATACTTTGGTCTTCGTCACTCTTCCTTTGAGCTCCACAGTAGCTCGGATATATCGCAGTAAATTCACGGTGGTACCGCCGAAGACAGTGGGGTTGAGCTTTGTCGTGCAAACCTCCACTTTCCTTTTGCCGACCATACCTTTGTACGTGTCTAACGGCAATATGGTGAGGTCTGAGCCAGAATCTGCCGTTACTCTTGTCTCATGTCCATCCACCTTGATGGTACAGTGGGGCATCTTTTTGTGAGCTGTGGCACTGTTGATCATAATGACTGTGGGGCATCCCTATTCTTCTGATGAGACTTCAACTCTGACCTCTTCACCAACGCCACTGCTTTCTTACCTCTCCACGTGCAAACAGAGGCAAAATGCCCAAACCGCCTGCATTTGGAACACTCATTGTTCCTTGTGGGACAATCTGTGCTATTCGCCAAGTGGGTGGTGCTGTGTTAGGGGTTTTGTCAGAGGGCTATTACATAATGTGGGTGGTAAAATAGTGGTAACGTGGCGGCACAGCGTATTTATGGTGATGCCCTATATGATGTGACGAGACTTCCCTCTAATCTCTGTATTCAGTTTAGGGTCAACTGTAAGCCCAAGATTGCGGAATTTGTACCTGCAGGGATCGACCGTGCTAACTGTCATTTCAGTCACTTATCTACGAGACTGGACTACTGTCTATGACATCTGCTAAGCTGTCAGCATGAACAGCCGAGACATCGCACTTGCACAATCTATCTATAAACCCACAGTAAACAAATGACACAACCCGGGTACCATGAATACTGTATCAAGACACGTGGCAACTTTTAGAATGTGCATTTATAATTGAACTTACCGATTGAAAAACAGCAACATCGAATAGCGACACAAATAGTCATGGGAACATAATTCAGCAAAAACAAACCGCAAGTGAGAAATTTCAAAATGAACTCCGCTCAATGACACCATGTAGGTTTCACCCACTTCGACCTTCCGTCGTGAAAATATTTGGCAAGAACCACGTTTAGCATAAAATGCAGTTTCCCCAAATGACATTTGAAAGGTGCTGAATTCTTTTACATAAAATAAAACTTCCCTGGCTGTCTCAGAATACATTCGCACACGTGCGCCTCAATTATCACAAATCTACTCACATCAAATATGAACAAGGTTTCTGCGCTGTTATCACGGGCAACTCTTCTTTGTTGTCCTGCCAGCGTGCAGCAATTTTGCAACTCCCGCACTTAGGCAATCCAGATGGAAGGCCACAACCTCCCTTCGACCCGTCTTCTCAGTCTGCAGCCTGGGAGAATCTTGCCTTTCTGCCCTGCACGATCCCAGCCAGTCACTCGCTCATCTGTCGGAAGAAGTCTCTCTACCCCTTCTCAGTCTCCTGCATTTATTTGCTAGCCCCGTCAATCTCACTAAACCTGCCTTTTCTCCTGACGTATACACATCACCCGAGCTGTTTGGAATCTCTTTCCTCAGAGAACCACCTCCCAAGGATGTTTGTATCAATTGCTTCCTGCAAAGCACAATAGCGCCTTCTCCCATTGCATATTTTCCTTCAGTTTGGGCAATGAAATCACAGCCACTTCTGCCTGCACGTTATAATTCTACTGTAAAATAGCACATTACTTAGACATTTCATCTGAAGCATTTTGCACTGCTTTAAGAGTAAATTAATTTATGGGAAAGTCTTAGTTGGGTTAATATATGCATACAATGTAAACTGGACAAATGGCCTATGCACCATAAAGTGGATCATTTTAAAGCGTGCTTAATGTGCATTTCCATTTGCTGTTTGTATTTTTCATTCGGTTTACTGCCTCCTCTGAATATAATGGCATGTCCCACTTACTGCCTCCATATACAGTGTCACTACACCTCCATTATGTCTCTCCACACATCTCCAGTATCTCCTCTTACAGCTGGCACATCTATGGCACTTGAGTGGCTCACGTCTTCCCGCCGTTTCTTCCTTGGCTTTTCACTGCCATCTGTCTCGCCTTCCTTTGTGGTATACTACTTGGACCTCTGGTACTGAAACACTACCAGGCCACTCCTTGCTCCTGCTGGATGTTTCCTCCACTGATTTTCGCAATATGGATAGCTTTGTCCAGCTGAAGTTCCTTTTCTATGATGAACTTGTCCTGAACCTTGCGATTGTTGGCGTGCACAATGAGAATGTCTTGTTGGTTTGCACAATGACCATGTAGCAAATTCTGTCTTCAGACATGTCGCCAAATGCACACATCGCTGCCGATTCTCTCAGCTAAACTATGTAGTCATCTACAGGTTCTTCCGGCTGCTGCTTTCTGCCATAAAACTGATCCTATGCAGGACTATGTTCTCTTTGGATGAAAACTTATTTGCTAGCCTCCTCATTGCTTCTTTATACACTTCATCTTCCCCCTTTTCTGGCCTTCGACCATCCAGTGCATTGAGCAGCATGGCCTTCTACCATGCCGCTCACTAATCACCTCCACCCACCGCCTGCAAATACGTTTGAAACAGTGGCTACCACTGGAGCCACGTGTAGTGATGTAGTTTTCATTGTTTCACTAAATGGAATGTTATGTTAGGCCTTCATGCCCCGTCTCTGCCTCGCGTCCATGTTTACATTTCATCCTCCACGGGCGCGAGACAGAGAGATGGCGGTTGGTGTGGAAGTTACATGAGAACGCTGTTCGGGCCTGTTATAATAAACTTTTTATCAGCACTTACCTTCATCCCTTCTGCCTCGTTATTACATGTGGTGACGAGGATGGGATCGAGTGCTTGAGGACAGGCGCGCCGGAGGAAACGACGCGGAGTAAGTCCCTGCTGCTTATTTGAAACGTGTATGCGCCGTTGGTCAGCTGCTCTCCCGAGGCCTTGACGAGCTAACGCTGTGTGTGTCAGACAGCTGGGGCGTGACAGCGGCCTCCCCGTCCGAAGGATCGCAGGAAGGCACTAGCGTCGGAAGCATGCTAGTATTTGGCCCTGCCCTCCTCTTTGATTGACACACCATACAGAGACACACAGAGGTGAGGAGGCGGGGTAGAGGGAGGAAGCAAGGGACGAAGGCGGATCCTTTCGTATATTCAAGGAGTGTTTAACCCTTAAAGACCCCTCGATCCAGTGAAAACCCCAGATTCAAATTCCTTAAGAGCTCACTAAGGGGTGAAGCCTCCAGCTTATTAATAAGCAAGCTCCAGCATATGAATACATTAAGTCCTTGACAATCTCACGAACCAGAGACGTTAAACTATTAACCCCTGCAAACCTAGAAGGGAAAAAAAAAGTTGCACTTGTTAGGTTTGGAATTAAGGGGTATGGAAGCTAGTGATATATGCAAGACTTTCAAATGACAAAAGTGCATCACATCAATAAAGCCTGTTGGAGATAATCCAGTGTGCACATTTTGAAACTAAGGGTGACCTTCAACAGACAATCATCCATTTAGATAGTACTTACTACTTCTTGCGTGGTACCAGCTCAATATATTCGCCATGGCTGCAGCAAGCATGGCGGCACCCCCTCCATTCTTACCTGAAGCGGGCACCTATCATTAGGTGGGATAGGTGGAAAAAACTGTTCGACACTTATCTTGTTGCAATAGGAGGGGAGAAGTTTGCTCCAGCAAGAAAAGAAGCTATTCTTTTACACAACTTAGGTGCTGAAGGCCACAGTGTGTACGATGGGTTGCCTGAGCCTCCGCAAGAGGGTCAAGGTGAAATGGACGCATATAATGTAGATGAAAGAAAATTGACAATCCACTTCGAGCCTAAAAAGAACACTACATTTGAGAGAGACACATTTTTCAAGAGAGTACAGAAAAGCCAAGAAGCAGTCGAAAGCTTTGTGTCTGCTCTGAGTACTTTGAGTCCCTCCTATGATTTTGGCCCGCTTACTGACTCGCTCCTACAAGATCAGTTTGTTCGCTGCACCAATAGCCTCAAGATTCAAGCAAGGTTGTTGTCCAGTGATCTGCAGCTGGAGGCGGAAGTGGAAATGGCACGGAGTATGGAACAGACAAGCAAGTATATGTTGAACATGAGAGCTGACAAACCGGGAGGTGAAGTTGCAGCAGTAAGGACCTCAAACGTAAGGAAGCAAAATGTCTTTAAAGAAGTCAAGTGCTTCAAATGTGGCAGCAACCGCCACATCGCCTCAAGTATGTTTTGCCCGGCGAGGAACATCAATTGTTTGAAATATAAGAAAAGGGGACATTTTGCAAGATTCTGCAAGGAAGCTGGACAAGTTAACAACGTAGAAGTGGGAGTACCTGAACAAGAGGAGAGCCATGTGGTTCAATTCCAAGGCAAACATGTTCTGGAAGTTGCAGAGCTGTATCCCAAAGGGAAGGGTCAGACGGACATGTTCTTAATCGAAGGCAGGGTTGTGACAAAGAAAGTGGATAGCTGTTCACCATGGACCCTTATATCGAGAGACATTTGAAGGATGCGTACAAGGGAAGGTTGAGCAGTTTGAGGAACATATGATTGAACCCTATGCCTATGGGAACGTTAAAATCAAGATACTGGGAAAATTTCAAGCTTCCATAAAGTACAAGGATCGCAGTTGTGAGGCTGAGGTATACGTCACACAGGAAGGATCCTCCCTATTAGGGTGGGCGGAACAAAAGAAACTGGGCATAAGAATACAGGCCAACGCAGAGTATCCCATATCGGTGGCTGAAGTGAAAGATAAATGGGAGCAGGAGTATCCCAAAGTACTCCGGAAGGCTTGGGGATGTTAAGAGGGTTTCAGCATGAACTTGTTCTCAAGAAAGGGGCAGTGCCTAAAGTGCATAAAGTGAGGCCTGTACTGCACCACTTATTTGAAAAGGGGAAACAGGAAATACAAAAGTTGTTGCAAGGAGGCATTATTGAGAGAATAGACAGCTCTGAATGGCTCTCACCAGTGGTTGTAGCGGCAAAGCCCAATGGAGAAATCAGACTATGTGTAGATCCAAGAGATCTGAACAGAAACATTGTGGTTGAAAGGCACCCTCTTCCTAACATAAGAGAGAAGTTGACAACTCTCCAGGGGACCAGCATATTTTCTGTAATAGACTTATCCTAAGCATATCACAAGGTGCCATTACTTGAAGGCAGCCAAAGTTTGAATTCATAACACCACTGGGGACATTTAAGTATTACAGAATGCCGTTTGAATTGGCGTTAGCGGCCGCTGTATTTCAAAGAGTAATGGAGACTGTGTTCGAGGGGGTGGAGAATGTAGTCATCTTCCAAGATGATATTTTAATACATCATGTTCCTGTTCCGAGTTGGCATGTAACTCTTTTGGAAGTGTTAGGAAGGTTGAATGAAGCCGGGCTGACTGTGAGGAGGAGTAAATGCAAAATAAAAGTGGAGAGTGTGGAATTTCTAGGGCATGTGGTAGACAAAAATGGGGTGAAACCCAAAGAATGTTTAGTAGAAGTAATTAAGAATTCAGCCCGACCAGAAAATAAGGAACAAGTAAGATCATTCCTAGGGCTTGCAGAATATTATCACAAATTTGTCAAACACTTTGCTAGCCTGTCCACACCATTGAGTGTCCTACTGAGTAAAGGGGTGAAGTTTGAATGGAGCACAGAATGTGAGGGGGCATTCAATAAGGTTAAAGAAGCAATGAGTGCACCCTCTATCGGGAACTTTCTCCCAAACGAAAAGTGTGTTCTGGTGGTGGATGCAAACAGTATTGGTCTAGGTGCAACCTCGTTGCAATACGACAGAGAAAACAGAGAGAGAGTAATTGCGTTTGCTTCGCGTCCTCTGAAGGGTGCTGAGGTTAACTACTCCGTCATAGAAAGAGAAATTCTAGCAATGTTTTGGGGAATCCAACACTTTATGTATTTCTTGTGGGTAAGGAAATGTGTTGTACGGTCTGACCACAAGCCCATGATTCAACTGTTTGAAAGTTCCAGGTGGGCAATGGGATCGCCAAGGATCAATAGGTGGGGTTTAGGGTTGCAGATGTATAACTATGAAGTGAGTTACTTGCCTGGAAAGAAGAACGTAGTGGCAGATTATTTGTCTAGACGTCCTGTAGAGAAAGAGGAGGGGGTTGAAGATGTCTTGGATGAAGGGGTTGTAGCGGAGGTAGAATGTGCAGTAACACAGGAAATGTGGTTACAGGAACAGCTGAAGGATGAGACCATGAAAATGGTAAAGATTTGGACAGTGTAAGGGTGGCCAGAAAAGGATCTGGACAAAAACTTTCTAATATGGTGGGAAGTCAAAGAAGAGCTATATTTGATGAAGGGTAGGTTATGGAGAGGACAGTTTTGTGTACCACCAGAAGGAACCAGAATGAAGTTAGTAGAGTTGGCACACCAAGGCCATCTTGGTGAAGGGGCGATGAAAAGGAAGTTAAGGCAAAGTTATTGGTGGCCGGGCATAGATAAAATGGCAGAAATGAAAGTGAAAGAATGTATGATGTGTCAGTCCAGTGATAAGTGCAAGGTGGTACGTGAAACACTGTTGATTCCTCACACCATCCCTGGTCAGCCGTGGGTGAAATTAGCAGTAGACATGATGGGTCGCATTACAGGGTTAGGAGAAGGTTTCAAGTATCTGCTGGTATTAGTAGATTGCCATTCTAAATGGATAGAATGGGACTCGTGAGAGAAGTAACTGCGAATGACTTAATTCACTTTCTGGAGGGCGTTTTTATGAAAGAAGGGGTTCCATCTGAGCTTGTATCAGACAATGGAGTGCAGTTTGTGTCAACAAGAATGAAAACGTTTTTGGCCAGTTGTGGGATAAAGCACACGACGACAGCATTATACCATCCTAGAGCGAACTGCCTTGTAGAAAGAGTAAACAGGTACCTTAAGGGAGGAAAACAGATGGCGTTGCACATGAGAACCATGGAGGGAGGTGTTGAAACAGGTTACGTGGCGCTATGTGACAACTCCACATTCTATAACGGGAATTGCCCCATTTGTGTCGCTCAAGGGGAGAGAACCCGGTACCAAACTCTGCCCAGGATAGCTTGGAATGGGTAGACGGGAAAGAGATAATGAGATTGACTGAAGGAGGGCAAGCCAAAAATAAAAAGCACTTTGATTCTAGGAAAAGTGTTGAAGAAAGGGAATGAAGGGTGGGTGAGGAAGTCTTCATAAAGAATCCCCGTTTTGTGGAGAAATGCACTGAGAGTAAATACCTAGGACCAAAGAAAATATCTGCTGTCAGGAATGGAGTGGTGGTTCTTGAGGGAGGTGAAGTGTGGTCGAAAGGGAGGCTGGCGAAGGCCAACGAAGTACGTGGAATTGGTACGGATGAGCGATCAGGGGAGGATATCAAGAGCAGTGATACCAAGAACAGCGATAATTCTAATGATTGATTTCTAAATGTTGGTCAGCTTGATGTGAATGAGAAGGCTAATTTGTACAATAAGAGTGTTACCACGAAAGGAAGGGTAACCAAAAAACCGTTATGGCTGGGGGATTATGTACATTGAATTGGCATGTTAGTCTTTCTGAGTTATGTATATAGTTGATTTTATTTTCCTGTAATAGTTACTATGAATTATTTACTGTTTCCTTTGATAGGGGGGGATATGTAGTGATGTAGTTTTCATTGTAGTGATGTAGTTTTCATTGTTTCACTAAATGGAATGTTACGTTAGGCCTTCACGTCCCGTCTCTGTCTCACGTCCATGTTTACATGTCATCCTACGTGGGCGCGAGACAGAGAGGTGGCGGTTGGTGTGGAAGTTATATGAGAACTCTGTGCGGGCCTGTTATAATAAAGTTTTTATCAGCACTTACCTTCATCCCTTCTGCCTCGTTATTACATCATGGAATGATATGCCTGCCTGGGGTCTGCAAGAAGGCCTTGGTGGCATTGCTCCCTGCATCCTGGTGATCGTGGCCAATCTGTGTATCCTCATCGCCAATTATGTTGTTGCCAACATAGGACAAGCACACTCAGGATACTTGGAATAAGTGGGGCTTTATTGCCAACAGCTACATAATATATGTCACAGTTGCTCTGGACTGTTGGATTATTGTCTTACTTTGTGATGCAGGGAATGGGGTAAGGGATGACCTGCAGTGGAGACCATGGTCCAGTGTTCAGGAGGAGCGCTGTGGTGGGGGTGGCATCTGTCTGCCGCCCGCGCTAGGTGTGCACTTCTCGGGCTGTGATCCGCCTTCCTCGTCGTGTCATCTCGCAAAAGGTCGGCAGCGACTTCTCGTGAGCATGCAATCTCTACAAGACACTTTGAAAAACATTTCCAGGGGCACTTATGGTTCCCGAAGCGGGGCGCGATTATACATGTGCACGCAGCAAGAGCAAACTGACGAAGATGGAAACTTTCATTGTGTTCCCTGCTAAGGCCTAAGTGTATTTTAATTATAAATTCTATATATTAAACTGTTTGGTAGTCAATAAATCCAACAATTAATCTACACATTCGCAGCCTTTCCTTAGAGGGACCAGCCCCACCACACCCGTCTATAATTGTATTTTTTTTATTCTGAAGTTGCAACTCTCTTCCTGCCTCCATATGTCTTATTAACCATTGCTCTTCATTCAAAAAAGCCATTAAGACTCACCTCTTCAACCTCAGTCCTGACTAATGCGCCACTTTCTCTCTTCGGTTCATCTCCGGTCTGACTATTTTACCCGTAGTTTGTTTTATCCTGTTTTATGTGCGCCCTGAGGCCTACAGGCATGTGGCGCGTTATAAAAATTAAAATAAATAAAAAAATAAAATGTAGAAGGATTTTATTTAGAATAGTGCGTTCCTTTGTCGTTTACTTGCAGTATTGTTGCTTTCGGATCAGAGCGACTGCTGGTAAGGCATATGCATTGTCACCCATTGATTGGCACCCAATTTCGTTGACATATCTTCCAACACAAACAAAAAATGTATAAACTACCACGAGATCCACAGTGCACTGTGGGTTTGAGGTTAGCGAAACTGCTCGGTTCCCCCAGATGGAGGTACGGATGCGTTGTGGTTTCAAGGTGACCAAACCGTTTAGGGGGCAAGGAGGGGGTCCGTTATCGGTGGGGTGCTACAGCGTGGGTAGCCCTCTCAATACAGAGGGCCCATTGTGGATCTCCAGCTGGCAGCTACTCAGTCCTCTTGTCCCACGGTCTCCCATTCACTTGCCATTGTCCCTGGACCTTCAATGGATCATACCACCGCCTCTGACAACGGGGACGGTGGCGTGTCAAGAAAGCGCGAGCATCGCAGGAATATGCCTACGGATTTCGGCGAGTTCGAGCGGTGACCCCAAAGATCTTCCGTTGCTGTGCGCCCCTTCAGAGTGACGCGCAGCCACACCGCGGACCTTGTTGATCGGAAGATGGCGCGGGCCACACCTCGGCGTGTAGCGGGATGGACTGGCCCGTGATGCTGGCAGACACTGAGCGTGTTTTACATGGAGGCGGCGGCCGAGCTTCCAGGGGCGAAAACAATGCGCAGGGACCGGGCGCGCGCCGGTGACAGGCGGGAGATGTCCGCGGTGTAGAACCGCCACCGTTACTGACGTGTACACTGTGCGGGGAGCACGGTCGTGGAATTCGGTTGTGAAGCGGGCGCTGTGGATTTTCCGCGAGCTGTTTTGAAAGGAGGATTGGGCTTTTCCTGTGGGCGCGGGTCTGCACTGACAACAAGCCCCGGGGATTGATAATACGGTGGACCTCGGAGCTCTTTTTCGTTGTTTTCCTTTCGTGGAGGGGGGTGTCAAGACCGTGCCATCAGGGTTCACCACAGCATCTCCGCATTGTGGAGCGGAGATCATGGTGGGGGGGCTAACTGCAGCTCAGGCGCTCCCACCTGTGCCCAGCAGGAGAGCAATGGAGGGCGCCGCGGCAGGGGGCCCTAGGCGGGGGCCCCAAGCACCGAACAGCGCCTAGTACTGGACCTCCCGCACCCCTCGAGGACAGAATGGTGGTGAGTGTTTTGCTTGGATTTTAAGGGCTGCACGGTGTGTAAATCATCCTGGGAGAACGTGCCTTTTTTAAATCCCTTGATTAAGAGCTGGTGACTGTGTGCATGTCATGTTTGACCTCTTCGGCAATCCCAGACTTTTCAGCAAGCAGCGCTTTGTGTGGTGGTACTTGGAGTTCCAACGTTTAACGTGCATTCCTCATGCTTATAAAGGGAAATACCGACACTGTAAATCACACAGCCCAAAGTGTGGAGCACGAGGGCGCCACACATGGAATGGGGACCACGCCCAACATTGGGAGTGCGCCTTGTTAAAACGGAGATGGATTTGTTTATGTGGCATATTAGATGGAACGTGCTTGACAAATGGGCCTCGCTTGTTTGTGCTAGGGACCATGATGATTTTTATCCTGTTACTTGTGATGCGACTTTTGCTGCAATACGTGCATGTCTGCAAGTATCACAATGCTGAGAAAACGCGAAGAACGTGCCATTTGCGATGGTGGTTGGGGATGTGTAAACTCCCGTGGGCAGGTCCCTGGGAGCGCAGGGTCATCTGTGCTTGGCTTCAGCTTCCGGGCAGGACCCACCCACGTGCAAGAGGGTTCGGAAACCCTAACTCAAGAGTGACATTTGACTTCGAATTGGCTGCAGCATAGTGAACGACTAATGCGGGCCCGGATTCAATTGACCCTCAACAAAACTAATCAGTGTTGTGAGGTTTTGGGTAATCTCGTTGATGGGACTGCAAATGGATCAAAGAAGTTAAAAATGGGGGATGGTAGGCCTCGAAGCGAACATCTGTTGCCATTACTTCTCAAAGTCTTTCCCTCTGACTCCAGATGTTCTATAGCTGGGGGGTCCCAGCTGTTCCCAATTACAAGAACGCTTATTTATAGTTCTTTGCATGGGAAAACCCATTTGCCGCCTTGAGGGAGATGGGCACTTGGTGGTGAAGCAGCATATATGCCTCATATCACAAAGAATGTCGGGGCGAATCTAGAAGATGTGACTCCAAGATCAAAATTGCCAATGCCTAGTCATATTACTAATTGCATGGGGGCGAAATGTCTCCTGTTAGCCCCGTGATAATAAAGACCTAGTTATTTATCTAGGATCTCGCTGGATAAATTCAGTTTTCCCAGATGGTGTGGCAAGGACAAGACACAGATGCAAAGCAAATGCCCTGTAGCAGACGAAGAAATCAATTTCCAGTCATGAGTCTGCTTCCTGGAATTTAAGTAGGTCAGAAGGCTGTATAAGACCACTCTCGTTTGAGCCCTCGGTGTTCAGCTCCCCAGAGCTTCTAGACTCTGGCTCCGTTATAAAGCCCCGCGCTTTTGATGGATTCAGACATTAGATACGCTGAAGTTCGCATTATCTTTCTGTAGAAGTGTTTCCTGCTTGCAGGGGGTCAGGCCCGTCAACCCCTGACTCTTGTCAGACTGGAGAGGTTACTCTTCGTGTGCCTTTTTGGAGTATTTTGCATATTCAACACGGCCAGACGCTTTTGGCCTCTGCTATGGGATGCTGTTGTGATGCAGAAGACCGTTCTGGTAGTCGTTCAGCAAGGCTTCCTCTTTCCGGCTTTACAGGATCCCCAGGCTCTGCCATTTTTGGACACTTATCCCATGTGATGGCTCCACCATGTCCACAGAGCGCAGAGCTGTGCTACAGTGTGTGAAATCTCCGTTTAAGCTAGTGGTTTTGCTTGGTGACATCACTGGTGCCGTTGCCATAGCAGCAGATATTTTACAGAGCAATATGCTATTTTGTAAAGGGCTCTGAAATGGCGCGGGAAGCTTTATCTTTAAATCTTTGTTAGCAAAACAGTTGTACTCTGTATGCCCATTTAGGGGTTTCACCAGACGTCGCACATGAAACAAATAGTCACAGACTGAAAATGGACCCACATTGATCTCTCTCGGTTCCCTCGATCCCTTCAGAGGTAAACCAGGGAACGAAAGGGCATGGGCTTAGAGTGAAGGTTTGCAATTTATGCTCCAAGAATCCGTGGGGTGTATAAGTGGGCATTGAGAAGGAGGCCAACCTCATCCTTTGACTCGTGGAGTGGGGGATCTCCCCCCCCCCCCACCCAGCCCCACCGGGGCACAATGCTTTTGTGTTGATGGACCCACATATTTTAACTCTCGTGGATACCCCAAACACTTCCTACCGTGAGAGCAAGGACTGAGAGAGCAAAATAGGTTGTGTGGTGAAGGAACAACCCCCTCGCCCCTCAACCTCACATGGTCCCTTTTGGAGGACAAAGATTGAGACAAATTAGTGGGGAATGTGTTAAGATGGTAACCCACTGCATCACTTTTGTAGCCTTTCCTGTTTTGAGATGGACGATTCCCATTGAATTTCTAAATATGTCACTGTTTGCCTGGTATTGAGAGCCTAGCCCTGGGGATGTAATGATTCGGTGCGGGCTGCCTTATTGCTCATTTATATCCACCCCCAGCCCCACTTGTCCTGCATTCTCGGAATGGTGTCTGTATACGAGACTCTGATGGTATGCCTTCCACGGCCAAAATGGTTAGAGGCTTAGAAAATAATAGCTATTAAGGGGCCCTTCGTGATGCGATGGCGCATGGGCCCCACCAGCAATTTGTATTCTCCCGGAGAGAATGAAGGCTGCAAATCATAGCCCCCCTTGTCCCAGTTAGGCCTCTCACATTCCTAAGTACGCTTTTCGGCCCCCTTGGCAATGAGCCAGGCCTCATGGACAGCCTCCTGTATTGGCGGGACCAGCACCTGTTAGAGAAACAGGGATGGAAGTCAGCGGACAGACTGACAAAACCGTCTGTGTGGGAGTGGTGTGGGCCACTTGGAACACAACCCTCGGTAACGAAGGTTGTGTAGTGTTGCACAAGGTGCAGCTTGACATCCCAGGCATCTGGAGCCCTGAGTGTAATAAAAGGCGCCAACCGGCGCACGTAAATTTGAAGCCCTGAGCCTAGCAGTGGCAGTCACACTTTTTCATACAGAGTCCCTGTTGAGTAAAAATATACTTTCTGCCTCCCACCCAACTATGGCCCCCCCCCCCCCCATAAGCTTCCTGACAGATGTCCATTGGGGCCCTAGACGCTTTAAAAAAGGATTAAGGTAACTACTTTTTAATAGAAAATATAAGCAGTAGAAAATCTTTCCATACTTTACATTGAAAACCGTCATCTTCATCCCTTTCTAAAGAGTCGCCTACCCGTCCCCAACCATGGGACATCTTTTGGACTCCGTTTGAAGGCTTGAGTCCGTATAAAGCAAGCATTGGCAATGCCAACAGTTTTGGTTTTTGTGTAGCCATGGGAAAGGCATCACCATAGTGGTATTAACTGCCGATCGATGGTAGCAGCTGCAACATGATGCAACTACTGGGCATATAATAGCAGTGCCCGGAAAATGCCCAATACTTATACAAAAGCCAAAACGGTGGTTTGCTTTGCCAATGCTCGTTTTTAACTGTTCTTCAGTGAAGAACACGCATGGTGCTTATAAATCGAGTGACTGAAGGCAGACCCGTTTAAGACATTTTTATTGCACCAGTGGCTCGTTTACATCTCCAATTAAGTAATTAGCTCTCAGAAGACTGCTTTGAAAAATGACTGGCAGGCACTTCGAGGGAAACGTTTGATGGTAAGGCTTGGTGAAGCTAGGATTTGTTTTGGGAAGCGAGGGGCAAGAAGAGGGTGTGGAATGGCCATAGGGATTAGCATGGCCATGGGCAGTCAGTGGGCGGATAAACACCAAATAACACCTACAAACTTTGTATTCCTCCACATATGCTATTTCTCCCTAGCTGTACTCGAATTCAATAGTATCAGCTTACAGGTGGCGCTAATGGCCACAACTAAAAAGTGGGTGACTTTAACATATGCGTTAGGAAGTGATGTCAATGGAATTTCACTTTAGGATATCTTTCCCAAATCAAAATGCACAGGAGAAATAAGCATTTGCTAAGCGAACTGATTTTCCTAAAACATTGCTGGCTAAGTATAAAAGGTGTAACTAAACATGTCCTGTACAGTAGAATGTCAATAAAACAACGGTTGATTGGTTCCTGTGGTCTTGTGCGGTTCTGTGGGTGCCGCACATTTTTTTAATTCGTTGAAAACACAAATGGGGTTTGGGGGCGGCATCCTATGAAAAAGTTTGGGCTGACTGCGTCCAACCACGTGTTCCCTCGACTTCTGTCCTGCAAGAGAGGCCACCAGGCACTCACACATTTAAAGCTGTAGGTATAGTGGTCTGTGTTGTGTTCCCTGCCACGTCGGTTCATCAGAAACTGTGGGCAGCATATCACTGCTAGGTAGTGTAGCAAAGGTGCAGTCTGCCACACCAGTCCCATTTTAAGACCTGGTTATTGAGGGCAGGCTGGTGTAGGATAAGGTGACGTCTTTCTTGCAGCATAAACCCCCTGAAGCCCTGTACAGAAGTGCCTATGAAGGCCTGAATAGGGGTGGTGTTGTGATGTAGTACTAGATGCACACTAGGATACAGGTCAATCTCAAGCCCTGGGAATGGCAGTGGTCTGATGGTAGCCAGGGCAAGAGCACCATGGAACACTTGAGATTAGAGTCTCCGAGTTGGCACCTGATTTTAAATTCACAAAGTAAATGGACTGGAATTCTGAGTCGGGGAATCTTGTTAAATCTGCTTGTTTGTAATAGAGCTATGTGGGCATTACTACCTGCCTATTTCTACAATTAGTAACATGGGTAACGCCTCCTGTTATGAATACACCCGAAGGCAATTCATTGTGTAATGTGTGCTACATTTATGGGTATTGTTACTCTATCACTCATGTAGTGCAGTGTTCGAAACGGCTCCTAGTATCTGCATCACAGAGTAAGCAGGAGCTACTAATGAGGACCTAGGAGCAAGCACACAGCGTGCCTATAATTGAAACTTTGGTTCACAATTTTCGTTGTTATTTTACTGGTATCCATAAGGTGCACCACTGCCATTTGAATGGTCTCCTATGACCCACTATTCTTTAAATGTCTTGTAGATGTGTCTTATTGATTCCCTACCACACGTTCACAAACCCAGAGTCAATGGCAGCTGATGCATTTTTTAACTAGAGGGGCAAAAATATTTGCCTCAGATATGCCACAGTGTCCGTCCGAGTGTAGCCAGGGAGCCCGCACTAATCGAGGGGCGGGTCGTGGCAGTTCTCTCCTCCACCCCCGAGAGATTTTTTTAAAATAATGGGTTAAAATGGTGCATTTTAAAGCACACTTTTTAGAAAAATTGGGTAAAAAGCCAAACGGTTTGCAATTGGTTTTGTAGGGTAACTCATGAAAAAATTCAATAGATGCCATTCACCAGCAGTGCACAGGAGCATCAACACATTTTTATGATCCCTTTTCCCACAATATGTGCCAGTATAAAACCTTTTCTCACTGGCTGTGCCTGTACATTTCCATGCTGACTGCTCCAGTATACCCTATTATCCCCATATAGTAACATACTCATGTTTTACTTTGCGCATAATGCTTTAACAATACTATATGAATACATGTCCATGTTTGTTCTTCTGCCAAAATATGGCAGCATCCCCACGTAAGTGCATACTCCAGTTGGCTTTACTATTAAAAATGCTTGCCAAACTATGAAATCATGTTCAAACTGGCTGCACTAAAATGCCAGTCCAGCTCCATAATAACACTTATCATGCTTGCTTTATCAATGATGCCCAATGCAAAATGTCATACCACAAAAATAAATGGCTAGATTGGCTGCATTAAAATGCCAGTCTAGCTACATAATAACACTTGTCGTGCTTGCTTTATCATCCATGCCCAGTAAAAAAGGCCATGCCTGCTCCATAGCGCGCCAGCGCCTTGCACTCGGACATAATCACATTTAATGATGAATGTGACTGTGAGTGCGCAGTGCTGAGGGGCCCAGGGTCAGATAAGTGTCGGGAGCTGGGGGCCCAGGGTACAGCCATACAGCCAGAGCGCCTCACACGCATACATTAATTGTGTGGGTGCGAGGTGCTGGGGGGCCCATCCATGGTATTTATTAATGGGCATCTATTATTTATATATATATAACCAGTCAGATACTATATATATATATATATATATATAAGAGACAGACAGACGCGCTATGGAGCCCAGGGGACAGGCATGGTATTTTTCTTTTGTGGACATCTATCATAGATGCACAGTAAAAAAATGCATGTCCCCTGGTTCCCCAGTTCCTCACACAGGCACACAATGTGGTTATGTGTGTATGCCGGGGATCCAGGGGGCAGGCATGATATTTTATTTTTATTGGACATCTATCATAGATGGCCTCCAAAGAAATACCCTGCCTGTACCCAGGGCTCCACAGCGCCTCTCTCTCTCTCTTTTGCTTTTTTTCGCATATATTGTGCCCAGGGTGTAGGCATGGTATTTTTTTTAACTACAAATCTTTCATGGATGTCCAGTAAAATAATGCCATCCCCGTCCCCTGGGTGGCCATCCCTGTCCCCTGGGTGCCACAGCATCCCAGAAGGAGAGCTGATTCTGGCCGGTCGGGAGGGGGATTGTGCAACAATGCCTTGGTTCTAAAACTCTCCCACCCACCAAAATAAGCTCCACGGACCAGCACAAACGCACGCTCCCCAGACACACCCACACAACATTCACACAAGCACCCATCATCATGCACTCACTCATAACACAAACATACACACATCCATAGGCCCATTTAAATAATAAGTGAGCATGCAAGCGCACACACTTAAACAACACACAGCAAGCAATCTCTCATTCACTCCATTATCATACATTTACCTAACAAGACAGCATGCATGCATCCATACACATAATTTAAATAAATACATGAATATAAACAAACATACTTTCTGCCGCAGGTCCTAAAGTTTCCTCTCCAGCCCTTGCTACCATGAGCCGGAATCTGGAAGCCTACTGGTTCCTGCACGGGCCTGTCCGTGGGTGAGCAGACTCTCCACTTCAGCCTGGCCCCGCTCTGTCTGTATGTGCGAGGAGCCACAGCAGCGTCTCCTTGCACATACAGACATGCAGTTCCCCAGCCAGTATTTCCAATGAGCTCTGCAAGGCTGGGGAAGCAAAATGCTCCCAGCCTTGCAGGCTCATTGAGCTTGCGAGTCTGGGGAACTGTAACTGTCAAAGGGAAATACTATTTGTATACAAATATGTTTGTATTGCACCATTTGGCCTGGGAAGTCCAGCTAACCAGACACTTCTATGTTACAGGCAGGAGCTAAATGGCTGCCATCAATTGAGATGCTACAAAATGTGTACAATGCGTTGCATGACAAATCTCAGTTTAATCACAAATTCTAATGGATTCCTTCATTGCATGGATTCCTCATGTACGATCCTATGCACGAGGAGGAATCTATGGGAGGAACATTCATCACAAAGAACATTACTGAGAGGTAAGTAATTTGTTATTCTGTTTTTGGAATCCATATAGTGAATTGCTTACAGTCAACCTGGTGACCTGCTTCTTGTTAAGACCGTTTGCATTCCTTGTACTTTGCAATACTGAAAAGTGATGGATGAAAACACTGAATTGATTACAACCCGCTGGTGATTACTCTAAGCATTTTTGCATTAAAGCATTTTTTTGCCTGCTCTTCCTTAGAAAAGAAGACAATCATATTCAAATCAGGCTTGCTTCCACCCAAAGCATTCAAGCACAAACTGCTAGGTCACATTAGTTTTGCACGCAACCACAAACCACCCCAGTCATGTTTCGGCCTTAGTGAGCCACATCACTGAGGTGTAGCTTGGGACTCTAGGCTTAGCAGGCTCGGGACCCGCATCTGGGCATACCCAGGCACACTGTACACGCTCCACTATCTGTGTTTCTTTTTGTTCCTCAATAAGATCATACTTGGCTTTATATTCCTGATGTTTTTCCATGTGGCACACTGAATCATCATTGGCAAGTTTGACTTCTGAGTCAAGCCATAAGCATGTCCTTTTGCAGCTACTGTGTTTTAGCGTCATTTGGGATTATAAAATCACAAACGCATCCTTTTCTTTCGTTTTTATCTGGCCTGTGGTTCTGTAGGTTCTCCTTTACTCGATCTTAAACGTAGTGTTCTTTCTATTTCGTCTGGCAGGTTTGTTTTTGTCTGGAGTACACCCACCTTTGTTGTGGCAACCTTAGATAATGAAATTTCAGAGACCAGCGACAGGCTCTGTATTGGAACATTGGATATTTCTTAGGCAGGCATGTTTACAGGCTCCTATGCACGAGCACTTCGTTTTAATCGAAAAACGCGACCAACAGTTTATTTTTCATAATTTTTTGATCAAATCTAAAACACTATTAATCAAAACATACGGGTCGCAACACTTAAATGCAGTAGAAATGAGACTGTCCTTATCAAAAACCCAAAGTCTCCCACAAAGTCTGATCTTCAGGTCTAATAAGGACTGATCTTTACGGATTGAGGACCATTCTTTCTAATCTTCTACATAATATTTCCTGACTTACAAAGAGGATCCTACACTCTTTTGAACTGACGAACGCTTCCACTCATTTCTTTTTGCAACAGAAAAATGTTTTCTTTTCGGTAACTCTGTTAACATATGAAATGGGTTCTTTGGAGATGTGCGAGGACCTAAATTGTCACTGGACGTAAGGTCTCTTTCAGCAAATGCTCCAAAATGCCCAGGAGGTGTTGAGCAGTGATGCTCCAGCTTAGTGGGAATGCTGATGCAGGTGGATTCTGTCCTTTCCTGCCAGTATCTTTCTACCCACCAATTGAAACAGCTGTAAGTATCTGGAAAGACAGAGGATTGGATTCAGGACAAGCCTCTAGTTTCATAATAAAAGAATAGGTGTTTTTATCTAGTGGATTCTTTAAGCTTCTAAACACATTAGGTTGCCCAATTCCATTTGTGAGACTTGGAAGGATGGTTTGAGTGGTGTGCATGCTTTATAAAAAACACAAATCAAAGCAGACACTTTCTGTTTAAGCTGCTAAAATGTCTGTATTCTGCCAGGATTGACACATTGGATTAGTGGGGAAAAAATATACAAAGGTAGAACATGGTTTCAGCATTTATCATGCCAGGTGAAATTTTAGAGTTTTTGGATTCGTAAAATACTATGACGATTTAGCCATTAAGCTATGAGAGGAGCATTGCTCAGCCTTTACAGGACTAGGGCACCTAGTAACAATGGAATGGGACTGCCAGCAAACGTAGTGGTGAATTAATTATTGAAAACCTGAGCATGGAATCTGGGAAAACTCGTGAAGAAATGTAAAGGGGCAAAATAGAATATCAATGTTGTGATTGTTGCGACTCATTTGGAAGGCGCGCTACCTAAAATAGATTACTCCAAGCTTATTCCATTCTTGGGTAATGTATCCATCTTTTATTTATTTCATATGTTGATGGCACCCAGGACCCGGAGGTATCACAGCGCTAGTAATTACGTTACAATCAGTGTATATGAGACACGTGGTCTCTTGTAATTGTAAATTTGTAAAGCGCTTATACACAAGTGAAATGCTTCAAGGAGGGAAGGGAACACAGGAATACAGTTGTCAATCTTAGGCCTTGAAGATTCTGAATGATCTAACAATAGCTAGCATACTAGGACAGAGGCATATCTACTAGTAAGTGCTTGACACAAAATGAGAAAAGGAGGGGGCAGAGAGAGGGGGATACAAATCAATAAACTACAACACTGGTCTGGCGATATTTCAGACTGCTTGGTAGTTGGTTATCAATGCGCCTATACATGAGAATATCAAGCACGACCAAGCTAGGGAGGGGAGACGGAGGAAGGACCGGACAGACAGACTTGCAAGACCTAGAACATTCAAGGTCGTGCTAGTGGGCAGAACAGGAAGGGAGAGGGAGGTGGATAAGTGCACCCAGTCCTGCAGGGGGTAGGTTAAGTGCAGAGTGGTTGCTCCTTGCATGGAGCATAATGCAGTAGTGCCAAGCAGAATGCAGAGGCCCGGAGGCAAGTGCAAGACTGGTGGGGGAGCCTGGGACCTTTGAGGCTCTGGAGGTGCACCAGGCGACCAGTCAGATAGCAGTGCAGGTTGGGGCAGAGAAGGAAGGAGAAAAAGAAGCAAAGGGGAAAGGAGGTTAGCAGGTGAGCGGGGGAGAGGAAGAGAAGAGATAGATCTTGTGGAGTTTCCAGAACTCAAGGAGGTCCGGCTCAAGACGGAGAGAGGTAGCTAGGCAGTTCCAGAGGGAGGCACCAGCAAATAAGGGTCTACCCCCAAATCTGTTTGGAGTAATGGCTCACCTGCAGAGAGTTGGAGAAGGCTGAGCAGAGTGCTCTGGAAGGAGAATATTTGGGAAGAGAATGTGTAGCTAGTAAGGACTCCGGCCCCAGAAAGCCTTGTGGACTCTGCAGAGGAACTTGAACTTGATCCTTGCAGCCACTGGGAGCCAGTAGAGTGATTTCAACGCTGGAGAGATGTGGTCCCTGGGCTTGAGGCCAAGGATAAGTCTTGCAGTTCTGTTCTGGATAAATTGAAGAAATCGGAGAGTAGAAGTAGGAAGATTGAGAAAGAGACTGTTGCAGTGGTCCAGTCTGGAGAGAACCAGGGCTCTGGAGACAGTGAGCCTCTGGGGGAAGGTGAGAAAAGGTAGAATACCTCTGAGGAGGTGAGACTTTTTGGACATGTCCGAGATGTGAGGAGAGAGTAGAGTCGAAGATGACAGATTATCTGCCTCATTGGTGGGGGCACAGGACGCCGGCCAGAGTGAGAGTGGAAACGTGGGTGAAGGGGTCCCAATGAGGACAATACCTGTCTTGCTGGCAATAAGGCAGAGATCTTTTGAGGCACACCAGGACTGAATTGCGGTCAGACAGTCAGGAATGAGCGAGCCGGAGCAAGAGGCCGAAGGTAGCCTTAACACGAGTTGTGTCATCCGCATAACACTGAAAGTTTGAGGTGAAGGCAAATATTGTGTGGGCCAAAGGGGCCATATAGGCGTTGAAAAACCAAGGGGGATCGATCAGATCTTTGGGACACCACAAGTAGAGAGAGTGATCGCAGAGAGAAAGGACCCAAGTTCCACCTGTGAAGGACGGTCCGAGAGAAAGGATGCAAGCCACGGCAGGGCCTGATCTGTGATGCCCAGGGTATCACAGAGAGACGGGTGATCAGGATGTTGTCGTTTACTGTACCAAAAGTAGAGGAGAGGTCCAGGAGAATGAGGACAGAGGGAGAGTTAGAGTCAAGGTTTGAGAGCAAGTCTTCACAGGTGCTCAGAAAAGCAGTTTCCGTGTCTCTGGATGCCCTAAAGCCAGACTGATGGTCATGGAGACAACCACCAGATTCAGTCTGGAGGGTAAGCTGAGAGATAACCAACTTCTCCAGGTGTTTGTCCAGGAAATGAGTGATGGAGATCGGGTGATGGTCTTGATGGTAGCAGATGACAAGTTATTGTTACAGACAATACAATACAGGCGAGCATGCTTTAGACATATTTGTTGAACAGTAATGTTTTTATGTTTTTGTGAAAGGCCTGGTAGGAGAGATCTTCTCTGATATAGTTAATCACAATATAGTTTGAAAGGTTTACTTTGACTGTAAGAATTGCGCCACAGAAAGCATCTTTTATACGGTTCTGCATGTTTACAGTGAACCCTTGTTGGTCGCTGTACTTTTTCAGTTACCATGGTCAACCCCAACTCTGCACCCACGACCCCAAAACAGCCTTTAACCCCCAACATGCAAATATAAGTAAGTATGTATATATATATATATATATCTATCTCACTGGCAAAAAAAATTGTTAAAGGAACGTTATGGTTAAGTTGCACTAGCAAAAGCCTATGCAATTCAATGGACAAATGTTACAGGTAAAACCGAAATTCGCCAGTTATGGTAAGCTAAGCAACCATAACTCGTGCCAACAGTGTGCACTGCAAGGACTAACACCCATGACATCAAAGATGCCATCACAAATCTCATTCATGACATCACGTGTGTGGCTGCCCCGTTTTTGTTCACTGACATAAGTAGGCCAGGTGCTTTTCTTCAATACCAGTTAGGAAGTAACAATTCAAAAGGTTCTATCTTTGTGTACGGCACTTTGTCATATGTTCTTGCACTACTTTCCTCAGGGTTCACTCACATCATATGATACATATAGGGGAAGAAGAAAGCGAAAAAGACAGCAATGATTTCTGTGCATGGAGCTAATCAGATATGTAATGAACACTTTCTGGTAATACTGTTCCCTGTTTGCCTACTTTTATTTCCCTGTTTATGCTCATGTTTGTATGCATTGTGGTGTCTTTGTTTTCTGTACAATAGTGCAATTATGTAGTTATTAAGTGAATGGTAGCTACTTCTTGCATGTTTCACAATACCCAAAACTGTAAAACGAAAGTATTCATGATGTTACTATGTGACATGGGAACATTTTGAAAATGACACTTCTGTGGTGCATGGTGCAGACAATAGCTTCGTTTCCACATCAGTTGGTTCATGTACTGCAAAGAAGTATGTAATACAATGGTCTCTATAGCTATGCATTGCTCAATGAACTACTTCTCTCATGGTGGTAGTTCCAATCATCTTTGATAGTTTTTTGCCACCATTACAATAACAATCCCATGTGGAGGCTTCTCATGAAAACTAAATGCACACGTGATGTCATCAATGAGTTTTGTGATGGCATCTTTGATGTCATGTGTCTTAGTCCTTGCAGTGCACACTGGTGGCACGAGTTATGGTTGCTTAGCTTACCATAACTTGCAAATTCCGTGTTTTTTCTCGGTTTTACCTGTAACTATAATGTCCCTGTAACAACGTTTGTCCATTGAATTGCATACGTTTTTGCTAGTGCAACTTAACCATAACCTTCCTTTAACGTTTTTTGCCAGTGAATTTCATTGGTTTTTAGCAGGATATGCTTAGTTTGTAAAGAAGAACTCTCCAACATAATGAAACTGCTGGCAGCATGGTAATGCAGACAGCAGTCGCCGACTATGCGCCTGGTTGCGCATATTGGGTGGAATCCAACCTACTCTCTTACATAGTGGTGCCAATTACCAAATGCAAAAAATATATGAAAAAAGCAGCATGGAAAAAAATGGCAAGAGAAAATGGAGTAGGTGTAGAAATTGTGTACGTACAAAGCAAACGGGAGAAAGACATTGGGAAGACATCATAAGGGAATGTATCAACAACAGAATTAACGTCTCTATTCACCAATCGTACCGCACTGCTACTGTACATGGGAACAAATAAGGGGCAGAATAACGACTGGCAAGAGCTTAGAGCAAAACGTCGGTACAATGTAGTAAGGAAGCAAAACAGTCTCTAATGATTGCACAGGTGTTGCAGTATGCAATAGGACATATGTGGAACGTGTCTTTTTGTAACGCGGCAATGACAAGCACCTTAGAGTTGCAGGAAAGAAATGTCCCTCATAACGCAATGACTTTGTACAGTAACCCCATTGGTACGCACTGTAGTGGGAAGCGTACATTATGTACTATATATTCCTCCATGTAAAACAAACACATTTTTCTTAAGGAAACATATTGGAAAGGAAAGCAAGGCAGTAAAAGCCACAATCTACGCATAGCAAAAGAAAAACTGTGCAAATAGCAAAAAGGAGAGGCTGGAAGGCAAAGTAAAGAAAATTGAACAATTGTACCCCCTTACAAGTTGCATAACTGAAAAGTGAACAGGTCAAATCAACTACCCCTTTGTCAATCCGCTCAATTAAAGGCCAGCAGGTATGGCGCTTACTCTCAATCTCAAACCACTTAAAATAGAAAGCATGGGTTCACCAATTTTTTCATATCACATTTTATTCATGAAACAATAGAAAAATAGTTAAGAACAATAGTTTGCCTTCATAAGTTTAGCATTGTAATTCAATTTCATATAAGAAGTTAGTGCAGGCATCCGTGATTCCATCGAATACAATGCATCAAATGCAAAAGCTTCGAAAAAAATTGATTTTTTTTTGTAGGTAAAGGTTTTTTTATAATTAAAATGGGTTTTAAGGGGTAAAAAAGCAGGGGTTTGGAGGGACTCCCCCATAAAAAAATGAGAAAGAAAATGCATTTTTTTAGGCTTTTGCATTCAATGCTTTTGCATTCAATGCTATCACTATAAACCGTTAGTGCAATCTGTGAGGTTACTATGTGACAAATCTGTTGTCCATATACAGATAGTAGCTGGTTTATTAAGTTATTATAATATAAACCCTTAAGATAAGTTGCGTACAAACAAATGTTTTGGACAAAATGAAATGGCTGTGGCACACCTGTACGTATACTCCTTCCCCATGTCGCAGGCCGCCATCCCCTTAAAAATTGTGTATTGCGAGACGTTAGTGACACAGCAATGACTTCCTTCCCTAACAACCAAGTTGTACAAAACTGCATTTCCCCACAGTAAGTATGGAATTGTGCTACCCCTTCCCTAATGTGTTGTAGGAATATGCAAAAGTGAACATTAATAATGATAGTGTGGCTAAGTGTTTTGGTCGTATGCTTTTTTTCCTGAAATGGCGTTCATACTCAACGGCACACACTCCTTTTGCAATGCTTGCAATTAAGCAAAAGAGAAGTGTCATACGGAATACACACAATCACAATGGATGCATCCGTACGATGGCAGCAGGCTCTTCAAGACTGCATGTTGTCCACCACCTGGCAATGCGTGTGGGAACGGACGTTTGTGCGTTCTCCCAGGGGCGTCATTTAGTGGTTGCCAGACCTCCGAGGACTCCCTTGCAACCTCTCTGGTCTTCCTTGCGACCTTAAAAAAAAATATATATATATTTTTAAAAAAAATCTTTTTAATTCAAGCTCCTGGGCTGTGGCCAGCACCATGTGGCTCTTTACTTCTGGAGTGGCTGACTTTCTTCTTCTGGCCCCTTAAAAAAAAGAAGAAACATAAGAACAGGAGTGCCATAAGTCTAACACTTTCAGCACTGACCCCAAATAAGAAAGAACAGGAATACCAAATAATGTGTCTTTCTATACAATAATTGCTAGACTCATTAAAGGTTTATTTCAGCCACACTTCAGCTGGTGAGTCACTGATTTACTCTGTTCTTAAACGGCACAACTCAGCCTTTCATCCTTCTGAGGTCGATAAATTAGTACCAACAGAGGTTGGGTGATATTGGGTGTATATTTTTTCTATATATATATAAAGAGCTTAAGCTTAAGTGCTATATAATAACACATCATTATTATTTGCTCATGGACGTCTGCTTGCATTCACAGTAATTTAGTAATATGGGCCTATACACTCTGATCTTAATGATACATATGGCGATCCATTCTTGTATGAAATGTACATCACATTATAGTGATATCGTAACCATATTTTTCGTAGTGTACAATGATATGTGATGCCACTTCCTGTTTTGTCAATGGGTGAAAGGTCATGTTCCATCGCTTCCCGCGATATCACTTCGGGGTGGGGTCAAATGACATAACTTCTTGTGATGTCATCAGGGGTCAAGGCTTGTCATTTCTGCTAACCCTGGCATTTTGGTGAAATGACGTCCCTGTGTACTCTAAGTGCAGGCATGTGTATATGTGCCTCTGTGTCCTGGTAACATCAGCACTCTGCAGCATATGCGGAGGAACGTTAATGTGGTCGGGACGTGAACCCACGTCCTACAGATAGGTATGCAAATAAGCATCCCACCTGGTGCACCCTATAAGTAGCTAGCATCTTCCAAAATGGTCAGCGCACGTGTTGTGCACTATTAGTGTGTAGAAAATTGGCAACAGTGTGCATAGTACACCGAGGCACATGCACACAACGCAGTGCGTCCAGTGGAAAGTCGTCCAAAATCATAGATGCCAACCTTCTGTGCCCAAAAATGTGTAGGGATGTTAACGTTTCAACAATCGTTCCTACCATGTTGATGACATAACGGGTATTGATGCCACATCAGCTTCACGCAATGAAATGACAGTATATAACATCGCAGGAAATTATTTTACATTAGTTTTCACCTTATGACCTCACAGGAAATGACCTCAGTTGGCATATAGCCTTCAAGAGATCACAGGAGCGGAGTGCCTGGTGGGCTCCATCCCATAACTTCTAACGCATCATGATACAGAGAAGTACAAAGTGAGTGACGTGTACATAGTTTCAACAGTTTTTTCCTTAGCGGAACACAATTTCCTCTTGAAACATATCATTAACAACTATGTAATCCAATGTTCACTTTTCATTTTTAGAACTCGATAAAACCCAGTGAACAATGTATGAGATCAAGACACGTACTACTTCTGTACAAGCGAACCATTTTAATAGGTCTTGCTAAAACAAACCACATGTCAGAGAGTAAAGAAGAGCAAGTAAAGAAAGTGACAATAGTGTACTCAGTAGGTAAATGCAGTAACTTTTTAAATAGCAAAGAGTACCTTGCCATCAAACAGATTTTGTTTTGTAGAGGCCTAACAAAGCCTACACTTTTTAACAAAAAACAAGTGTACTTGGTAATATAAACTGTAATGTTTCATTGAAATACGTAAGCATTAGAAAAATGGGGCAAAAATATAAGCAAACATACAATACAGGGTTGCAAAATCAGGGGAGCTGGGAGCAATGTACAGAGAATGGCCTGCCTATCTTATCACTCAACAGTTAGCAGGAGCTACATTTGACTCCCACACCAACTACTGCCAAACAAGCACAACTATGTCAATTTGGGACAATCTGTAATTAAACATTATGACACATCTACCTCAAAATAATCCCAGAAAACAATGCTTAGTTATGCAAGAAAGTCCTCTACACGGGTTACACCACAAAGTGTGGATCTTCAGGAGGTGCAAAGTACTCTTATGTTGATTTATCCTACTTATGATTTGGCAGATTGTTTTACAATTTCACCAATTTTATCAATGCTTTTTGTACTGGTTGAATGGAATGGGTTCATAATACAATGTTTCTTTGATGGAGAGAAAGAAGGAGATACTTCTTTCCTTGGTGGCCGTGAGCAGGAATTTCTTTGTTAGGACAGTTTATGCTTTAAATTTGCTTTTCTTTTGTACATTGATTGTATTCTTGTGCGTTCGGGTTGGTTAAATGATTGGATTGTGTGTAAGGTCTTTTATAAAATGATATCACTGTAACCAAGAGCCAAGTATCCTTTGTAAGTAAGACAAGTTAATGTAACTAAGACAATGTGATGCAACAGTGCCTCGATGCCCTTGGGCTGCTAGTGCACTTTACAAATCCTAATAAATAAATAAAAAAAAACATAATATATCACTCAGTTTCTTACACAGGCAATGTGATTTCACAAGGAACAGATACAGTAGTGGGGGTTTGTGAAAGGTGCATAAAGGCGCAAATAAGAGATCACTGACTTTCCTACACAGTCACTCAGACCTCACAAGATACACATGCACTGGTGTGGGTCTGTACAAAGTACATTAGCGACTTTCATAAGCTATCCCTCAGTTTTCTATGCAATCAGTCAGACCGCACACAGTACACAAACACAGCGGGGGGGCCTCTGAATATTTTTGAGCAGTATGTCACAAATGCATGTGGCAGGCCTGGGTAGGCTGGGGTAAAAGAGTGTCTCTTGAAACCATTTCTAGAAGAAATTGGATGTATTTCGCTTTTCGCAATGGTGGAATGGCTAAAAGTGGTGTCCTACAGTGCCTCTGCAACTACCACCAACCATTTCACTCTGACTGAATATGCACAGTAGTGGAGAAAATTATAAACTTCCCTTCATGTCGCCCGCAACATCGACATCCCCCATTGTCCCAATGTCATAGGTAGCTTGCAGAAAAGGGGAGTATACGCATGTGCGTTTACCCAAGGATGGCGACGGCGTTGTCCGGATGAAGCTGAAACATTACTTCTTCCCTTTGCAGTGTCTTCTTTGCAGCAGATCGACATTGTGTACTCTTAAAAAGTTACACACGCTTCCACCAACAACTTTGAAGAGCTGTCCATGTCACAGTATTAGTTGTTTACAACAGAACCTCTGCATACACACCACAACCACAAATGTAGTTTCGCAATCCCTGTGCCTGCACAGTCCCATTTCCGTAGGCGCCATCCTCAAAGTCGCCGGATGTGCCTTTCGATCTGCGTTACGACATCAGTGCCAACGTGATCGAGCGACTACACCGAGGGTGTGTGTGGGCCCTCATTGCGAAGACAGGAGCTGGACTCTCCAACAGCGGCAAAGCATATGGTTGAGCAATGTACGCAGTATTTTATGGAAAGGGCAGGCTTACAAACACATCGCTATGGCTCATTGCACATGCATGCATGTTTCCGAAAAATGTACAGCTGCTTTCCGGGTGAAAAATCTCCAACAATCCGCCCTAAAGGCACACCGTAGAAGTGCTGTGTAATGTGTTTGCGTCTTTTTTAAGCAGCGGAGTGCGGCACATAGGTTTGCTCTGCAAGTAATGGTGCACCACATCTGCTCACCTACAGTGCGTCTGCAACAAGTACCAGCCATGTCACTGTGCCTAGGTACGCACACTAGTGGTGAAAATTATGAACAGGCCTTGGTGGCACCCACACCCGCAGCAGCGATGGTCCCCATTGTCGCAATGTCATTGGTAATTTCCAGAATAGGGGATATACGCATGTGCATGTACCCAAGTACGGCGACGGCCTTGTCCAGATGAAGCACAAACATTTCTTCTTGCGTTTCCAGTTTCTTCTTTGCAGCACGTCGTCATTGCGTACTGTTAAAAAGTTCCACATGATTCCACCAATAACATTGAAGAGGTCTGCATGTAACAGTATCCGTTCTGTACAATAGTCCTCTACGTACACAGCCAGCCCAGATATGTTATTGCACAATCCCTGTGGCTCCATAGTCCCATTTCCTTCGGCGCCATCCTGAAAATGTCCGGATGTGGCTTTCGTGCTGCGTGCAAGCATGGGGGCATAACGTGCAACCACGATAGGGGAAGTATGTTATAAGGGGCGGCTCTTAAAGAGCTTTGTTAGTTTTCATATTTTAAAGGCTTCTAGAGGAAGACCTTCTTTTCCATATTTATTTTTTTATTTTATGTTTTCTTGTGTGGACATTGTTAAAGTAAACTCTTCACTGCATCTTGCAGACGGCCAAACAAAACTATGGATGACAAAGAAATGCCATCTGGTTTGAAAAATTCTGCATTTCCACAACTAATGAAGTAATTGTTGCAGAAGAACATCCCAGCAGCGGACAAAAAAGTATTCATGCTTCTGTTGATGAGACACCTTCCTGCGTCTGGCTCGGAACAACATCCATGATCAGTGTCCCACGCTCTTCGTGTTGTTATCGATGAGAATAGCACCTTTGCAGTGGGGAAAAAGCCTCTTCACTAGCTTTAGCAAGCTCTTTAGTCGATGGAACAACAAGACATGTAACCCATGTGCATGCCGCCATAGTGAATGACGATCACATCGCCTCTACCGAAACTTGACAGATCTTTGCAAAGTGCATCATGTCGGCGAAACTGCGCTCGTAGACCCTGTTCCATAGTGCGACCACTCCTTCCACCCCGAAATTCCCATCAAAGTTTCTTTCCAGGGCATACTCATACAGATGTAGTCAGAAAGGCATCACCTATAGGCAATACACTAGGTTTCGCCATGTCAACCAGCCTCACTACGTAGAGATTAATGAAAAGCAGCGTGAACGCCCCTTCCAGTGAACCACACCCACAGTACCTGATTGAATAATTCCGAAACTCCCATGTTCATTGGACAACAGCGTAAAAAGCACAGATTTATAGCACGTGCGGTTCCCAAAGTACTGCGAGGGCCGCACTCCAGGAAACCAGTACCAGTCCTTCTTCCCTTTCCACTGCCTTTTTATCCAGAGCCACCTCATTGGGTATGGGTAAATGGGCACACACGATTCCACCAATGCCATCCAAGACGTTACCATCTAACACTGGCTGTGCTGCACAACACTTCATAGGTACTGTTACAAAATCAGCCTGCTACTGTACTGTCACTTGCCAACACGTCCAGTACAAATCTCGGTAACATGTTTCAAAATTTGTGTATCCACATTCATCCACTTGCGCACCCACGACCACAAATTTAAGGTACTAAAAATGTTTCTGCACTTTGCGTATTACTGTGTTATAAGTACCTCTGCACATGGTATCTGCCACTGAGCGGCCATCAAGGTCTTTAGAAGCATACTGTTTTTCCCATCCCCTACCTTGAAGTGGCACGTTAGTAATCTGGGCTTGCAACTTTTTCATTGACCTTTATCATACAGTGTAACATTGACACAGGATTTCCTTGCTTTGCTTCCCACAATGGTACAAAATGTTTTCCCCACTAACCTCCCACTTACATATAGTGTACAAAAATGGCATCAATAGCAGCCTTAATTGTATCATACCCAGGGAAAGCAACGTTCCAAAAGATCATTGTCTGCACAGCTGTACTTCTGGGTAGGCTGCACTATTTCAGCAGGCTCTTTTTAAATGTGCCCCCTTGCACTCTCCACTGCATCCAGAAGAAGAGTGCTCGACTTGGGATGGTATCTGTCCTGTACTGAATGTTGCCACCAGCTCCCAGTGGCTGCAAGCAGTAAAGGGAGAAGACTATGCATTCTGCAGAAGGCCTTCTGGCCCCTGGAACCACAATACCTTCAAATCTAATTCCCCATATATGTGCGTGTGCAAGCTCTTCCCTCATCAGTTTCCAACTCCCTCAGGGTCACGCGCTTTTACAAAAAAACAGTTGTTGGTAGATGTGCTTTTTCACCTGGGCCCTCCCTGTGCAACATGCTCTCTGCCTCCTTGACACTTGAGGGGAACCATTGCAGGTTTCCGGAAGCACCTCAAAGTATTTATCTTTGCATCTGCTGTTTCTGCTCATCTCCCCAGCTAACTGCATGATGTACACTTAATCTGCACCACTTACCCGACTCTGTGATGTCGGACCCATGTCACCTCCCCCTGCCAGGCAAACCCCTACACTGGCTTTCTAGCAAACCCTGCACTTGAGGACTGTTTCCTGTATGCCTAACAGTGTATCCACCACCTCGTGTGTGCACACCTATCCGTACACTTGGAATAATTGGCCCATATTTTTACTTGTTCTCATTTCTTCTTCTTCCCATGTATGGTCCTTTCCCCTCATTCCACCCATGCACTTGGGCGATCTAAGTCACACCTGGCCTAGTAAGTTCATTGTCTCTGTCTCCCCTCTGTTTCCCTTCCTTTGCCTCGTTGTGGTTTGCTACACGTGTGTGTAGGCGCACTACGAATACCGTAGCATACAATCACACATCATATTATACCATACACGCAATGCATGCACAACAGTGGCATGCCTGCTACTTACCGTGTACAATGCAAAGTTGTTGTTTGGTTTCCGCACTACCCCCCCTTACTGCACACTTGTCAAAAAATATTGGGCACACGCAGCACACCTTGCATGTTACTAACGCCAGAGAAATACATACATTTGATGCATACACCAAGCCTGTCTGCTCCTTACATTGCTCACTTCCACCTTAGCCTTCTGCACTTCTTTGTGCAAAGAAACCTTCTGGTACACTTTCTTTGAGTACACACCTGAACCACCAACCTTATAAACAATGTATTTCACTCCACAGTTTACTTTCCATGGCTCCCATCCAGAAAACGGCTGGAAGTGGCACATGGAAGCGTAACGTACAGCGTGAACCGCTGACTTTTCGTGGTAGGGAGGGAGGGAGGGATTCAAATTAGGGGGGGGGGGTAAATGTAAAAAAGGATAAGGAGTTGGGTCTGTAGTACTGTCTCAGAAAATAAATGGTTTTTATTTAACTTATTTTGTCCTCTTTTTGTTATGTACATGCTTGCTTACACATTTCTTTGTTTTTTATATAGGTACATGCAGACCACCCACAGCCACTTGTAAGCATCCACTACTTCAGCACTTCACCCACAGGACACACTGGAGGAGTCGCCTCTCCTCAGGTCCAAGCATATAGTACAGTGTAAAATAGCACCAATCCCCAAAACAATAAAAACAACATTTTATGCAATGATCACAAACCGCACATCGAGGACAGCATTGTAAAACCTACTTCATCCCACAGTACTTTTTTGCCAGTGCAAGGTGGCCACCCATTCATGGAAGGGTCTACAGGCTTAGCACATGCAACACACCGAACTGCAGTTTAGGTTGGAAGTTTCATGTGTTCTCCCTTTCTGCCATTGCGCTACCATCACTGGCCGCTGGGCCTCGCCACACACTCAACAGCCTAGTGCAACCTATGTTTTACTTCTCGTTTTATGTGTAATGCAGGCCCCATCTGCAAATGGGCCTGCCAACTTTCACCCTGGCCACATCTGTACATACATTGCTCAATTACATTGTGTTGCCTGTACATACCGGTATGTGAGTGGCTGTGTACATTTCGCAACTTTCTGATGCTAATGACTTCCTTTCATGGTGCAATGTGGTAAAAGGCTGCGTCAAGGAAGGGTCTTATAAGGGCCTACCCATAGCAAATGTAGATGGTGACATGTGGCTTCCTATTGTGCAACAGGGGCAATGATGTAGACAATACAGTAATGTACGCATAGCAGGTCACTTCTGCTGTTTCACCAAGTGCACAATGTCCTGCGTCACCCATTGTGTGCTACTCACCAACTCCAAAAGCATGCACACTAACAACTGCATTGCCGCATTATATTGTGGAGGCTGTGATTAAGGCCTAGACTGTTGGGTGCATGGCCTTTGGCACCCAACAGTTTAGGCCTAGCCCACATTCACCACAACATAACAGAGCCATGCAGGCAACCAGGTACAAATGTGTTAAATATCACAAAGCCAACATACGCATCAACACTTCCACCCAACCACCACACCATAAAGCAGAGACGCAAGGACACGTGTTCCACTTATGGTAATGCAGCAACATAACGCTGTGTTTGGCACCGCTACCCACTTCCAATCAGAAACCATTATAAGTATGCCAACCAAACAAGACAATCTTCACAACATTCAGCCTGCTCCCACCACTCTAGTATGTGCATAGAACCAATGGTGCTTACTGCGCTGCAACACGTACTAATCTGCGCAATGGACACTACGCAAGCATATACAAGAAACATTTGCACCGGGACCTCTTCCATATGTACACAATTCCGTTATTACACCCAGTGGACACACTGCAGAACTGCTCACTGCACCATCTCCACCCATACACCAACAACTGTATGTTCTTCTACCAATCACCACACACATACAACCAACATTATGTGCCATGCAGCCAAATGTGACACACTAAGCAACAATGTGGCACCTGCTTTCAACCAGTGGACTTACCTTTTCAACCAGTAAACGTAATTTTCTGTGGTAGGGCTGCAGGCATGCAGCCAAGGGGCTACAAACGTACCTCACACAGCACACCATAGTACACGCTATGTTTAGATTGCCATGTGTTGGGGAATGCACTCCCCTTCAGCAAATGTGCCTGCCACCGGATACCGCGGTCAGACCACTGTCGTCTTATATATTAATATATATCACGTGATGTTCTTCTCACTCCTGCACCCTTTTCATCCCTTCTTCCCACCGACAGATGGCGTACACTATGGTTTTCTGATTCTTATGCCGCCGCATTGTCTTCCGATACAACATAACGCCGGCATGGAACACTTTAAACACATCCCGTCATTGCACACTGCAGCGCAATCAACGTTTTGACCACGCTGCGAACAGGTAAGTAGGACAGCGGAGCGGTTCCGGATATGCCTTTTTTCAGTTTGCACACTGCTACGCACAAAAGGCCCAGCCATGCACACCATAGTGTAGACCCTTGCCACACACACCGCAACACTGTCCTCCGATACACCATGGCGGCGTTTCCCAAAAAACGTTCACGCACAGCACGCTTCCCTCCAGCCAACCACCAGCTGCGTCCACTGCTCGCCAGCAGCACGGCGTACTGCAGGCCAATGAGACATCGGTCCGTGGAGCGAACAGGGTAATAGGTCAGCGGAGCGGACCCAGATATCACACATTTTTTGGGACATACATTTCAATGTTTTGCAAAAGAATTACTGGTCCGATTTCAACCAAAGCCACAAAAGCATGCTTTCTGGGCCAAGCCCCCGCTCCTGCCGCAATTTGGTTAAAATCCATCCAGCCGTTCGGGCTGTAGCCATGCGCAAAGTTTTCCCCATTCAGTCTATGAAGAAAAACAAATGTGGGACCCCCCTATAACTCCCCACCCCCCTGCCCGAAACCTCGTCCAACTTGGCGAGAAAATTCAGAGCCAGTCATATAATTTATTTTGCAAAGTTTGTTGAGGCTTTGTCCAGGGGGAGCCAAGTTCCTATGAGTTTAGCAACTTAACCATAAGTACACGGCCGCTATATATAGTAACTGGTTGACTCGAAGAAGTGTTAACCAAATTTTCATGGACAAAACAGAGGTAGTGTCAAATTTTCTCCTTGCAAAGTTGAGAAACTGGTGTTGAAGAATGTGAAATATTTAGCCTCAGAGTCTCAAGCTCAATGACCCAGAGAAATGCCATGGAGTTCTCAGAGCTTTACTATTTCAAAGGGGAAACACCAAGTAGCAGCGCCTTACTTCATTCTTAATGCAAAGCTCTATTTTCCTGGAGTCTAAGGAGAGCAAAGCGTCCGCTGACACAAAACTGACCGGCCATGGTTAGGCCTGCTGTAAATTACACACGGTTGCTTTTTTCACATTTGTATGCTGTGCAATAAATGGTGGTTGCAACATTTTGCAAACCAGTAGCAAGTAGTGCGATACAATATAAAACCACGGGGTTCAGTCATCTGTCTAGGATTTTAAGAGGACGGGTCCTTCCCATTTTGGGGGGGACACAGAGGTCTTTTTTGGGGCGCATACAGCAAATTAAACAAAACTGAACTTAACATGGCGCTGTAGCATGCTGCTCCTACAAATGCCTGCTCGGTAGACCACTGTACTGCTAGATAAATTCCTAGCAAAGTAAATTAAAAAACAAATAATAAAATATATATAATTTTGTTCCTCCACTATTGAAACCATAATCAAGATGTAGTGGCCATACAACTAGTTTAGGCTAATGTGAAAGAATCCGTGGTCGGTCATTGCAATACCCTGTCAAGAGATGATTGGGAGAAGTTTGCTTCGGGTATCTGAAAACCCATCATAGCTAAGGGAAAATGTCATATATCTAAGCAATCTGAGAATGGATTCTAGTGAGACTCTAGCAGCAAAATCTATGTGCAGTTGAAGAAAAAGGGCTGGGGGGGTCACGCGTAGACCTTATCCAGTGTCGAGTACAAGGAGTGAGACAGATGCTTGGTATGGAGTCCCATGGCTATTGATAACCCTTTGTAAGATTGCTTGTCTTCATATCTGAGCAACAGCCTTGGTTGCAAAAATGCATACTGCCTGCCCAGAGAAGTGGCTGAGGCAGCTTTTGCTTCCGAGAGGCTTTGGAGGGGTGTGTGGCATGGGTGGCCTCTGTGGTGGTCAGTCATTGTAAACGATTCAAGGTTAGTGATGGCAGAGGAATATTTTCAGTGGGGGGTCATTTATCTTGCTTGCCCCCCACATTTTGTTTAAAATAATGGGTTGAAATGGTGCATTTTAAAGCACCGTTTTTGAGAACGTGTTGTACAAATCATACCATTTGTATAATTGATTTTTTTGGGCAATACAGGAAATTATCAAATAAATGCCTGGTCGCCAACAGTACACAAGCCATTTTATAACCTTTTTATGATGCCTGTGTTCACAATTTATTCCAGCATGGCCATTGGAAACCACCTTTATGATTGTGCCCACATTAAATGCAGGCATTCATACTTTAAATCACTTTGTCATGTTCACAATTCATGACATTATTGGCAGTTCACTTTCATGCAGCTAGAACCACAATATGTCATTGCCACTGTCAATTTTCATGAAGCTCTGCCAATGTATGCCAGCATTACCATGATACATCGCTTCCATTGAGCTACACCCACAGTATATGCCAACATTGTTTGTGTGTGTCAGAGTCCTGATGCTGTGTCCACATTATATGCTAACCTTGCCACTGCATCCTGTCACTTTGATATTGGACACACAATGTAATAGGGCGGCATTCTGCATATTTTTCACCTGCTGTTTGAGTATTCTCTTGGGTGGTCTGCAGGAACAGATTCAGTAACTGGCAAAGCACTGTGACCAGAAGGACTAGAGCACATGGAGTGCTGGGGATTTTTGCTTGGTTGGGTAGGAACTTGGGGGTGTTACAGATGAAGTATATTTGTTCCCCAACTCTCACACCTGCCACACACATCATTTATCTTCCAAAACTATTTTTTATTCAAGTTCTCTGTTTTCAGAAGATAGCCCTGAAGAAGAGTTCTAAGATGGGCCACTGCCTTCCTTTGGCCACCTCCGGCTGTGCCTCTGGGTCCCATAGGGCAGTGTACACACAACAGCTGGACTTTAAGAAGCAACCTGTCTGAATGGATGGCTCACTGGTAGCCTCCCACTCGCCCACACCTGCCTTCAGGAGAGAAGTATTGGCCAGAGAGGCACAGATTGTACTCTGCAGCTAGTCTTGGCCCCCTGCAAGGCGATGTAACCTGGTCCATAGGGCACATGTGTTCGAAATTCTTTTTTAATAACATTCTCAAATACTAAGTTAATGTTACATACTCATGTTTGTAAGACCTTGTTTGGACTGGGGCCCCAACGTAGTGCCTGGTAGCACCTGGTTTCCAGATAAGTAGGACCTCCTATGCTAGAAGCAGAAGCTAAATGGCTCCCAGCAATTTCGAACCCTGAAATGAGATCTGCTCTGCAGGAGTACAAGGATGAGTAGTGGCTAAACCGCCCACTGAGCCTCGTACTACTACTACTACTACTACTACTACTACTACTACTACTACTACTACTACACAAGCAGTGATACGAATCATAAAGCTGAAACAGGCACACCCCGAAAGGTATATGTCTTTCGCCTGGTGTGGTAGCGCAGGACATTGTCAGGCTATACATTCTGGAGGGGTACAAGCTGATGACTGTATCAACCCAAACAACTTAAATACAATGGTTCCAAAATAAATGTCCAATTAAGGTTGTATAAAAATGTAGACTTTTAATCAAACAATAAAATGCAATCAGTTAGCTATAAACACTACCCTAAACCGACCCCTGTAAAGAAAACAGAAAATGCAGACGGTTGTACATTACATATGGGTGGAGTGATACTCCTGGTGCTCAGGCAGTTAATTGACACAATGTCAATGTTGGCAGAACAAGGTAGAGAAGGGGGCTTTGTCACTGTGGTCCCAAAAATGGACCAGGGGTGACCCGGCATCTTTATAGTACCATATTCTTGTCTTTGTAGCTCAAGAGTTGAGTCATGCTTTTTGGTGTTGAAACAGGAGTCTAGTTGAGTATGTTCCTGGGCTGGAGTTGAGGAACGGCAGCACCAAGCCCAATGATGCAGTGCTGTTTGGCATCAGTGTATGCTTGCAGGTTGATGGCGTTGGAAGACTATGCCAACTTTTGTGCAGAGAAGGGGAGAGTGGTCGGTGGTGAGCAGGCTTAGCTTGTATACTACAGAGTCAGAGAAATGTGTTGGCTAGATAGATGCTCAAAGAAGCTGGTGATCAGGTGGTGGTGTAGAGTTGGGGACACTAGAAGATTTATTGGGTCTCGGATGTGGAGCTGGTGGGGCTTCTGCATAGAGCGAACCCGAAGATGCAGAGGCCGTTAAGCCTCAAGGTCAAGGATTACTCTTATTCTTTCGAGCAGAAGCTTGGACAGCAGTGAAGGTGCCCAAACTGGCAGGTGGTTTGGAGATAACGATATAGCTAGAAGTCACTTACTTGGCTTTGCAGTTGCTATGTGTCCCAATTCAGAGGCTCAAAGAAAGTGCAAGTCTTTCAGCTGCACTCCCACTCCAGAGAGCTCTGCTGGCACCTACAGGTGATCTGTCACCTCCTGTGAACGGGAACCTGGTTCCAGTGCAGCTATCAGAAAGAGAAACCTTGGCCCAGCAGCATTCGTTTCCACTGTTCCATGGGAATGGTTGGTGGTGGTGGAGGGGAGCGGAGCTCACTTCTGCCTTGGATACCTGCTGTATTCACATCTTAGGCAGAAGACTTGAGCAGTCTGCACTGCCAACAGAGGTTCAAAAGTGTATCCTTCTCTTCATAATCCAAAAATGAAAAAAAAAATTAGGAGGTGACATGCTCTCTTTTAAAGACAAAATGGAACAGGGGATTGGTTAAATGCAAGCCTCCCGTAAGGGGTCCAATCTCTGTTGTTGTAAAAAGTTCCCTTTGACAGATTACATCACACCAAGAGTACCTTGGGGGCAGGAAAAGGATGAGAACCCTAACGAGGATGAGAACCCTAACAAAAGCAAGATGATGGGACCCATCACCAGGTCTGTCTTCCCTCCCTGGCCACTGTAACACTGCCCCCTACGCTTGCCTGCTGATTTCAAAATCAACACCACGTGACTGGCTTTTTCAATGCTGCCTCTGAAGCACGTTCCTAGGAGACTTCCTGTGGGAACTTTCTATGGCCTCATAGGAAAGTATTACTCTTCCTGCTCGAGAATAAAAAGAGAAGCATCCGGATATTGATCTACTTGGCAGCTGTTGAGACAGTCTAGATGACAATATACATCCGTCCTGTCATACTTGGGCCCTTCTCACAGAGCTTGCAGTGGTGTGATACAAATAGCTGTGGCTTTATAATTGTGTGAGTCTAGCAGTCACCATGCCAAACCAGGCATGGCTTATGTTTACAGATGTATGGGCAACCAGACTTTCTAGATTCCACAATCATTAGAATTTAGATCAGAGTTACAGACAGTTAAAATGCCACTTTGCATGGGACTTTCTGCCCCAGCAGCTGTCAGGAACGCGCATATGACCTTTGAATCCACTCTGTGCCACCGCAGCGCTGGTGCTGTGGAGGTTGAGAGTCTGGCTACAGAACGGGCACATATGCACTACACCTTTTGGCATGGAGGCCTCCCTTTCAGAAAAAATAATTACCTACATCAACAGAAGGCAATCTGTCACAGGTGGATGTTAGAAACGGGAGTAATCTTGAATGTACAGCGTCTACGAAATTCTACCCTAGTCCTAGCTATTTTACGCTCACATCTGTTGTTTGAAGTCCTGCATTTCTTGGACATGGAAAGGACAATTGTTCTCCCATTGTGGGAAGACCAGGCAAGGCAAGACTAAATTAATTTCCCTTCGGTGCATGTGGGGGAAGGGCATAACCTCAAAGCATACACTTCATGTAGGCGATATAGTTATGTCACACCTAGCCTGACTAATTAGTTGTGTACAATACTGCTGCCAAGGAAACCTAACACACAGGAGATCTATCTGCTGCCCTTGGGTGTTGTGTTGTCTGTGATAATGACCTCCAAGGAGGCCTGTGTGACTGCCAGTTGAAATTAATGAATACGTCACCTAGCACTAAAAGTTCCTTACAATGGAGTCATTCTGGAACTTTGGGTATTCTTTTGAAAAGACTCTCCAGTTCAAGGGATACCATTCTAAACTCAACATTGCCAAGTATTTTTTTTTTCTTCAAGCATTGCATTTCCAAAACAGGTGGCTTGGGCTAGCATTTCAAGCTCTAATTGTCACTATATAGCTTTCCTCTTTCTTGCCAATCTTACTGTCCGTTGCAGGGCCACCGTTTCTATTAGCGGGAGTAGAAACACCCAAATTAAGCCAACGTGTAAACTGCCATCAGTCAGCGATGTTCAAATATTCAGGCTGTGCAGTGAATGCAAAGTTGAACCTTTTTAGTCGGTCGTTGGATGGGTACAGGGGAAGGGGGAGTGGCGGACATATGCATGAACAGTTGCCCTGGACTGAAATTCGTTTTTCGTCCAGTATTATGTTGCTACTAATATGCATATTATACTATATATACATATTTTGATAGCCTTTTCCATGGTGCACATAGCATAAATTCTCATACAAACATGCATGCATTATGGCTCTGTCTGTGCTACTATATACAGATAATCTTCTGTATAACCAGAATATATTGAAGTCATTCTACTGTGTGTGTGTGTGTATGTGTACATACATGTATACACAAATTAGGAAAGTCCACAACGCCACCTAGTAGCCATCACTGGAAGTTCACCTCCAGTTCTAAGCCACAACAGCAAGGCATTGTGGGTATGCAAATTAGTTCAAACGCAAACCTTTTTCTCTGGGAAATTCTTTGTCTAAGAGGGCAGTGCTACTTTATACATAGATTAATCAACCCAAGACAGAAATTTGATGAGCATGGGATGATATATGGCCATAGAAAGCCAAAAATTGGCTGACATCCATGCATATTTCTGCATTACAGGGTCGGTGAAAAGCAGTTGTTGGATGGCTTACAACCTTGGCACCACTCAATGAAACAGCATGACACTTTGCAATACCATTTTAGACCTGAATAGTTCTGCAAGGTTTGGTGCTGATTCCCCATGAGAGGGCACATTTATACGGAGGGAGTCCCAAAATATTTGAAAGGCTTATACATTTGGTACCGTTTGACGACTCTGCACAAAAGTTTGTAAAATGATTCTAGACCCAGATAGGAATGAATTTGCAAAGTTTGGTGGGATTAAGTCAAGCGGGGGGAAATTAAAGGGAGGAGTCTCCACATTTTCACATGGCTTATAACTTTGTTGCTGTTTGACAAATCTGCACAAATATTTTCAGAAAGATTATAGACTCAACCTTGAATTTTTTTGCAAAGTCTGACTGGATTTTGTTAAGTGGGGGCTAAGGTATATGACGTATTTGTATGTACATTTTGACACTTTTCAAAGAATAAAATCTGGACAGATTAGCAGCAAACTCGTGCAATGAGCATTGATAAGGACCCGAAAGCATGGTTTTGCAAATGTGTGTGTGTGTGTGTTTTATTGTCATATTGTAGGTACAAAAAATAGGTATATACCTTTGGTGACTGAGTTATAGCCTGTGGCCATGGGCAGTGGGCAGATTATCGGGTCATGGCCAATGCAATGACCCGGACAATCTGGCTACTTGCCATGGCCATGAGGGACCGGCAATGGGGTTAAAGTGGCCATGGCCAGCAGAGACCGGCTAAAGTGCTGGACTGGATTACAACAAACATGCGCAAGGAGCATCAGCAAGGACCTGAAAGCATGCTTTTGCAAATCTGTCTTGTGTTTTACTTTTTTGAAAATTTCAAAAAGTAAGTACAAAAAAATTGTGATGTAACTTTGCTGCCTGGGCAGTGGGCTTGGCCCTAGGCAACAACAAATGTCTACTCTAAAATGAATATTGGGGAAATTGGCATGGCCAAAGCCCATGCCCCATGGATTGTGGAGATTGCCCATGGCTGCAAGCCATGAGCACTGGCCATTGGTCACATTATCAGGGTATAGTGGACACTGAACTAGGATGTAGGGTAGGTGCAGTAGATAACGGGGGTGGTTTGGTTGGGCTGAGGTCATGGTCGAATCTCATGCCCTAGGCAATTCAATCATGACTTGCATCCCCAGCATGCACTGCTGATGACGACACACATCAGTGTGCGTTGCAAAAAGGTTTACAGGTCTTTCATATATGTTAAGAGAAATTAATAACTTATATACAGTTATGTAACAGTTATGTAACATCATGAAACATTTTCACTCAAACCTATGAAATTCAGTGACAAAACGTTGTTAAAGGGACATTATGGTTAGTAAAACCGAAACCCCGCCAGAAATTTGCCAGTAAGGATAAGCTAAGCAGCCATAACTCGCACTACCACCGTGCACTGCCAAGACAAACACCCAGGACATTACTGATGACATTACATATGAAATTAATTTGGCTGCAATGTCCTTACAAGGGGTTGGGTTTATAATGTTGGTAACAAGATGTTAGTGGTGATTGGGAGACCTATCATGGACTACTTAATGTATTCACGAATGAACAAAACATTATATTGGAATGTTGCTGTTAATACAGGAACCTAATCATACATACACATAGGCACTGGCTGCAGCATGCACCATAGAAGTACAATATTATCTGGTAATTTTGGATAATAAAATATGAATGCTACCTTGTCAGAGTTTTGAGTAATGTTAAGCATGGAATAAATAACTAACAATTCAAAACTTTCTACAAAATTGTGTTAGTACAACCAATACATACGAAGACCCACAATGCATACAAGTCAGAGGCCCACACAGGGAAACCAAAGTAAAGAAGAAAGAAACAACATCACCAGAAAATGTCAATAACATTAAAGTTCATCTTCATGTATACAAATGAATTGTGGTTTTGAGGCCTGCTTATTGCCCTGTGTATGTGCACCAAGAGCTGAGACCAAACCCTAAGGAAAGTACTTTGAGAACACTCAACATGATTAACGTCTAGATATATAGCACCGATTGAATTTCCATAATCTGTCAGTGAACAAAACCACCCGTCCTATATATGTAATGTCATCAGTGACCTTTGTGATGTCCTCTTTGTCCTGGGTATCAATCTTAGCAGTGCACGGTGGTGATGCAAGCTATGGTTGCATAGCTTACCATAACACATTTCTGGGGGTTTCCGGTTTTACTTGTAACCATAACGTACCTTTAGCAAAGTTTTTACACTGATATATATACATTTTTCTTTTTAATCTAGTGACCCTGCTTGTATGTTCATCTTGTATCTTTAACAGCTGTATCTGTAGTAGCTGTATAATATGCCTAACATTGCAAGGGCTGGCTAGAGCCACTGCATTTAGTTGGAGAGGATGCAGGTATGTTATAGGGGATACTGTTATGCTTCTGCATCATGCATGAGATGTGCAAAAGGTCTTCTCTATAGACTACCTCAGTAACTGCCGTAGATATAGGGTTCATGGCACATTCTTTTGCAGTGCTCCCATGTCTAACAGCTCTTCATAGAGCCTACATCTCTCATAATCACGAAACCTTGTCCTACCTCCCCTGCCCATGGTGTTAACTCAGTTCGTAGATCAAGACATACATTCGTTTTCACAAATTCATTAGCAGAGTTTGCCAATTAAACTTTTTTTGATTTGAAAACAAGCCCATTTGATTAGCAATGTTGTACTCATGTTTTTAATGTCACCAGAAGTTATTTGTACCCAAGACACACAATTAACATCAATACAGCATTTGCGTGTACAGCTGAAGTAAAACATTTGTGAGATGAGGCAGACCTTGCAAATTCTCTAAAATTCTGCTAGAACTGCGGGTCAAGTAACTTAGTTTACCTACTCGACCTAAGAGAAATGCACTCCACCCATGGAAACTGATGACACAAAAAAATAAATGCGCTTTCTAGAAAATGGTGCATGTCACCACAAACCCACTTTGTTTGGAACATTGCTGCCACCCAGAGGCTAGCCATGCACAGTGAAACTTTTATTTGCCATTTACTGCAAACAAAGTAAATGGTAAATAAAAGTTTCCAGGAACACAGAATCTGGTATCCAAAGGAACACATCAATGAAAATCTCTTCCAATGGATTGTCCCTAAAAGATCTGGCCCCTTAGAAAGGATAAACTGACCCGGCATGTGGGTTTATAATTCTTGTGAAGAGGTGATGAGCTGCCTATCTAGAAAAGTGGATAGAAAGGAAAAACCCATCCCTCACCTTATTCTTCAAATAGTGTATAACGTGACTGTTAAGTCACAATCATAACTCATAGTGTGATCATTTTAAAGATGTTTCAGGAATTCTATTTAAAAAACAGACAGTGAAAATTCCTGTGCAATGAGGTAGAACCTTATGAGCCCTGGATGAGTGTCTATAAAATGTAACAGGTTACACACATAAATAGATATGATAAAATGCACTGAAAACAGTTGGCCAGCTCTCTCCCGCTGTTGCTAATACATAATGCAATCATCATAGAGCAAAGCAAACTCTGGAGGCTGACTACACTGTATGGTATTCCAGTAGATGTACAGACAGGATGGAACTATTGAACACTACTTTGTGTAAACATCTAGTTAGCTTTGCTTATTGATTATGTAAGAGGAAAGTAAAAAACTAAGGAGAGTGAATGGCGTAGCAGACAGAACTGGGCAAACTAGGTGAAGTATTGTAGTTTGTGGCCATCTCTTTTTCGGGGCAGCTGGTATTATACAGGGTGATATGTCAAGATAGAATGACAAGAAGTATGGAATCAGCTCATGGGTTGAGCACCAGTTGCACATGTGAATGCAACCAGCAGGTCACAGAACTAGGTTTGCCTTCAAAAGCATTTGGCCGTGCCATCATGTACGTTTTCAAAAGTCTTCCCTTGCCGAGTCTTCCCCAACAAAAGGAAATATAGTTGACACTATGATATTTAGATACACTAACCTGAACTTTACTGTAATGCATGGAGACAATGCAGTGTTTTACAATAGCAATACTGTAATTATGCATTGTGTAACAACTTATATTTTTAGAAATGGAATTGCATGACTGTCTTTCAAAAAATAAAGTTAACACATACTGGTCTTCACCAGATAGGATATAGTTAACTTAATGAAAGTATCTTCCCGATTTACTTAACATTATTTGAAAAAGAAAAGAGCATCTTGCCTAGCACTCCCACACAGGCCTGCTGGCACTTAAGAGTGGAGGAGATGATTATTGTTGCACTCTCCCTCCATTAACCTCTTTGAACTTGCAGTGAACAGAGAAAAGAGGGTGGAAAGCGCCATGAGGGCAAGAGATGAATCCAGGGTGAGCTGTGCTTTCATTGAACAGGGTAACTTAAATAGCTAATTTTGCTACACAAGGGTCAGTTTAATTCGCAAACCTCCAGAATTGTCATGCATATTTTATGCCTGCTTAAACTTGTATTGCAGCACTATAAAATATGGCCTATAAGCTGCTGTTATGTAAGCAATGCAGTGGTGCCTGGACAAACGGTTGTATAGGAAGCCTTCATGGTTTAAAGGATTTGCATGGCTCGACAGGTGTCCAAATACCAAATTGGAGATTGTGAAGATGCTGTCCCACAATGGTCAGAATCACATAGCCCAGGAAATAGGAAAGAAGGGTGTTGGGTATTGAGGTGGATTGGAATGAGGGTGGATGAAAACCTGGGTGAGAGAGCAATGCAATGAGGTAGTGCATGCTTTTCTGGTGCCTGATTAGAAAGGTAACACTGTACAGCTTGCAGACTGATAAGAGGTATGCAAAAACTCTAGCACAGGCAAAGCGGTAGGGAGCGGAAAATATCAGAAGATGGGTACATAGATGAAGTACACACTCATAATATTGAGGTGCGCTTCAGGTGCAGAGTATAAACAACCAGCTACTGAACAAGGGGCTACTGCCAAATGTGAATGGCGTTCCTTTGGACACTTAAAGGAACAGAGCCACCTGCTGGCACATTGGCCGTTAGAGTAGACCTTGTCTGAAAGCATGCTCCAGACCCAACAAGGAGTGAGCAATATTGTCCTATTAAGGTTGGTTACGGATTCTCTAGAAAGTTGATGAAACGGCTCGGCTATGAATGCAAATATGATCATTTTCCGCTAAACGTGTGTAGGCTGCATTGTGTGCATGATTGCCTGTACTGTGATGGAAAGACACAGAGGTGGATGAAGTAGATGTTCTTGGTTGCCCTGCTGTCTGCACTTGCAGTGGAGAGTTGGCCTTAATCCTCCGGTTCACAGATTGGCAGATTAAGGGCTGGCAAAATTCATATGACTATGTAGTAATAGGTTTGGTTTAATGCAAAATCGCAAGCGGAGGAATTGTCTCAGATTTCAAGTAGGAAATGCTGTTTCTTTTCCAACTCCTGTCTTGAAATGAACTACACTTAATTAGCATGGCGTTCTCTGTCAGAATTATGTGTCTTGCCCTTTTCACTATTTCAACAGTGGCCGTCTGGGGAAAACCTAATGGTCTGCGATTTAGGAATTCACTTGACCAGTCATTCTCTTGTCTGAAGCAGAGCACAGTGCCACCTGTGTTGTAAACTATACTGATGTTCCTTAACTTAGTTTATCAAATAAGTGTAGTAGTGTAATTCTCAATGTCTAGAAAAAGAATATTTCTTAAGGAAAAAGGTGTGTGTCCTTAAGGTACTGATTTGAAATCTTTTTTTTTAATTGTAAAAATATTTATCTCTTATTACCACACAAAACTAAAATCTACATAATTTCTATAAAACAAGTTCTTTATAAAGATTTGTCTGTGATTTAACAAATAAAATAAAGGAAGTATACAGTACTTGAATGCTAGGTACACACAAAGCCATTGTACAAATATAGATTGAATTGAAATCTGACTGTGCAAACCACCTCCATTATTCTTTATAAGTATCCAGTAACGCTTCTAGTGTAATGGTAGAGATAATCTGAATGACAAATGTAATGTTTGACCTGGGAGTACAGATACCATAATTTCCCTGCAAATAAGGGGCATTGTCTTAGAACTAGAAAGATAGTTGATGTTTTATATTGGATTTACCACTTTGTGGCAATCAGACTTGGGATAACATTGGCCCTTGGGGAGTGGGATACAAACTGATGTAAAGCGTTTTTCTTATTCATCCAACTTTCTTAAATAACAGTCATTACTAAACAAAGTGTGTTCACCACCTTGTGAAAACAATGGCATACTTTCAAAACAGCTGGAATCTGTTCAGTTGTTTGAAATCTTAATTATAGAATCAACCTGTCAAGATGACTGAAATCCTGTTTTCAAAATAAAATTAACTGAGCGAGCAGTAATAAGAGCGATATTATCTGTCTGGATCTTGAGCCAATTTCCTTTCTTAATTTTTTCTCTCGTTGCCATTTCATTTTTCAGATTTAAGTCATGAAGGATATTGTACTGTATCCACACATTTTCCCTAGAATCCAAAAGGTGTGAAGAATCTCCTTATTAAGAAGCTTTAAACTTGGCAGTCCCACTTTGAATACTTTTTGATCAATTACTAATCTTTTTGTTCTCTTAAAAATGTCTGAGAAATCAGTTGCCTGAAAGATTCCAGCCAAAATTGCCAGAAATCCGGATTTAAAAAATATGTATAAAGGCTGCATACAAAAGTCTTGATTATGCTATTCACTTAATTTACTAAAAAGGGAGCATACATTTACACGCCGTACATGTTTTCGCATATTCAATTGTTGATTAGGCCTTTTAGTTTGTTCAGTCTGTATCATTGGAAGTCATTAATGAAAACAACCTCTTTTTATGTATTCATTTGTTTTAAACTGAAGGTTAGTTTGTAGCAAAGGATGTGATTTATATATGGACAGCCAGATGTGTTTTGTGGGCATATCAGTGACTTTTCAAGGCCTGTCTAGTTAGAGTGGTGCATCTTTATTGTTAGATGTCCAAAATTATGGCTATGTATGGCAGCCAGTTGAGTGCTCTGTGGTGTCTGCTGGAGTCCTATTACTACTGTGTTTGTACACTAGTTTCTAGATCATACCCTGCTGAAGTAGGTAAGAATCTTTTGTCACTAAATTGAATTACCAAACTATGTATTATCTACAGAGTAAACCGGGAAAGTCCTCCCAATTGGAGGTAAGGCCTGTGAGTTTGGGTAGCATTTCTCCCCTCCATTCCTTCAAGACTCTTGGTGAGTAGTGTGGGGGAGCGGGGAGGGTTAGGCCGCGCCTTACAGCAAACTCAGTCATTCTCTGCTCATGATTACACTATTACCTCACAAACATCAAGCGGAAAATTATGGGTTTTTTAGATCCCATAGTGCAAGTATGTGTGATTTGTCGGGTGCTCCGGCCAATTCCCAGCCGAGCACTCCATTATCAAGGACCTCTTCTCCATGGTACCAGCTCCCCCTTTGCTGACCGAGTTACAGCAAGTTACAGCAGCCCCGTTGATGCATCCTCTTGCTCTGGACAACTTGTTACCACTGTCAATAACCCTGGAACTTTTTTAACCAATTAGTGATCCGTTAGAGGATTCGTCTTTAGCTATTTCAGTTTCCTCTTAGGATACGCTGCATAGGTTGCCTCAAATGCCCCCTGTGGCGCAACATCATCCGTGTATGGCGTCCCTCACTGCAATGATGTATGTAAATTAATTTGGTAGTTAAGGTGTTCCAAGTTGTTAAGTGAAGAGGCTAAGGAACACAGTAGGCAGTTTGTCAGCGTTCAATCAAAACTTGACAAATCTGTGACTTGTTTACGAGAAGCATCTGTTGCAGGAGCACACATAGCGATAAATCCAACATTTCATTTGAGCAACTTGACGTTTCTGTGGAAAATAATTGAAATGAACCCTATTGCTTTCATGTTCTGCACAGTGATTTAGAGCTGGCCTGCAATCCTGACTGTCCCTTATCAGATTCTACCATGAGGGACTTTATGCAAATGTGTGCTACTGCAGTGCATGTCGTTGAAACTCAATTGGGTTGCCTTTCAGTTATTGGTGTGGACGCCTCGCTGTAACACATCTTAAGTTGCGACCCATTGCCATATCTACTTCGCTGCTTATTCCCCTAAAGAAAATAAACGAATGCAAAAAAATGAAAAATCTAAAACGGCAAATGAAGAACAAAAGTTCCTCTGTAAAGTTTTTAAGATCATTGCAAGTGCCAGTAAACGGAGAGCAACAGAATATGATATATCCCATTTTTAATAAGACTAAAGACTGCTGTAACTACTGCATGTAAAGATGACATGATTCTAGAAAAGTCAGTTCCAAAAATGAAAAAGGGGAAAAAGAAGCATGTTGCCTGGGATTCTTAAAATATCCCGGTGTCCGCTGATGAAGTGACTAATGTAGAAGTGGCCATCCGAACTAGAAATGTGGATGTTTCTGAAAGCGTGTGATGCCAGTGGGGCAGCCCATAAGAATAGAGTTCCAAAAAAGAAAGAAGATATCCTAGATCGACACTGAAGTTCTTTTGGTGCCACTGGACGAAGAAACCAGTGTGGAAGTTTCCACATAAACAATATCAGCTGAGGCATTACCCCCTATAAATGTGGACTTGAGTAATCCAGGGTTATCGGCAAAAGATGTGCCATTGACAAACAGATTTTTGCCTTTAGAGGAGACCCCATGTTATTTCGTTATTACCAGTATTGAATGGATTATTATCGACGGGGTTATCTGAGGTTGAGTGCCATGGTAATCATCACATAACTCATTCTATGAGTTTGATTATTGAAGCAATGCTTAACTAAGAAGATCGGATAAATTGACAAACTATGTTATCACTTCTGAAGGGAATTTATCAATTGTGACAAATTTCTTCCAAAGATATAGATCATGTCTATTCTATGGACCCATTTGGGTTAGACAGTGTGGAACTAATTATCCCATCAGCTATTGTGCACAATACTAAATTGGCTGCTGCTGATGAACTGCAGGTCTGTGGTTTTGAAGTGTGGACTCCGCGGTCGAGTGATATCACTAGTAAGTCCTGTATATCAATCTCAGTTTAGTGGCCAAGTTCTCATCGACCAATTGAAAATTACAAAAAATATATGTACATCTCAAGGTCGCCTTGTGTCTGTTTTGTAACCAAAAGGGAAACCAATGTGATTGGGTATAGTTACCTTGTTGGCTAAATAGGGAGGTCTCTAGTGGGAACAGCTCATGTCCAGGTTTCTAGCAATGCTTGAACTGGGAAAATCACCCCTTGGAACACTCGAGGGAGTAAACACCTTTTACATTATGGTCAGCTATGTAAGAGTTTGGTTGAGGCTGACATTATTTGTCTCCAATAGATGTTTGCTACTTGAGATCTACTGTTTGATGGTTACCTCTTTCTTATCACAAAGGGCAGTTAGGCCCTGTGGTGAGAGGCACTCTGGGGGTTTGGTAACCGCAGTAAACATTTCTGATCCTTTCAGGCCCTAATTTGTATGGAATCTATCGAGGGGTTGTTGGCTGTGCATGTTACCAATAAGAAAGTGAGTTGGGATACACTGCTAGTACATTTCTGTTGGAACGAAACTCATACTCCACTGAATGACTTCTTGGAACACTTGGAAACGATTTTGTGTGCTTGGAGGGATACATTGGGGACAGCTGAGATACTAATTATGGGAGATATTGCTAACTGCATATGGAATTTTGTGCCCCCTTTGGATAACATCTCCTCTTTTACAAAATACCAGCAGCAGTAGCTCAACAGAGGCAAGCGCTCGGTTAATGTTTTGAAGCACCGGGCTTTACTGCGGTTTAATGGAAATGTTGTTGGAGACCTGTATGGACATTATACCTGGCACAGGGGGGCTAGCCGTTCAAGGATAGATTTAATATTTGCTACCAAAACATTTTTTAAAAGTGTGGCAAGCATTTCAAGATAGTTACTACAATACAACATTGAGTGACATGATTTTATGTGCAACTACTGAAGGGTGGGGATGGCCTGGGAGAGTATTGGGTGATAGAAACTTGACAGTATCACACCAAAAACAGTGTCATGGACTCCCAAGGCGGTCAAGCATTAAGTGTATGAATGAGAAATCAGGTTCTAATTACTGGAAACGCATTAATAATTCTTGAAATTTCCAGTTTACGTTCCAGACAATCACTATATCAGAAACAACATGGGTTATACACTTTCAGTCTATATTCAGTCACCCTAATAGTGTGATCGCAGAAGTGCCACTCTCCGCTCCATGGCCTATGAACTTTGATCAGGATGACTTGGTGGACTTTGCAGTAGAATTTTTAAATTTAATCCAGAGCTCTGGGCGTTTTTTTAAATATAATTTAAGAATGCTTTAAAGGCGCAAGAATTTCCATCTACATGGTAACATGGTGAATTGCACGCACGATTACGATTTACAAAAACGGAAATAAAAATACTGTCATATCTTTATTGGACGCGGAACAAAAAATATTTGCATCCGTAGTGCTTAGGGACCTTATAGCTTTGGTCGAAAGCAATGGAATACTTCTTCCCTTTCAGACTGGTTTTAGACTTAAAGTAGGGCTAACTTGTCCAGGTGCTCATATGGACTTATTACAACATTTGACAGCCAGTAAGAGAAGGTCTGAGATCCACATAGCCAGCATCGACCTGTCTCAGGCTTTCGATACTGTAAATCGTAAATGCCTGTGGTGGAAGTTGGAACAATGGAGCATTCCCCCCCTTCTCTAAGTATTTTAATTAGTTCACATACACATTCTTCAATGAGGGTCAGACTAAAAATGCAGGGAGACCTCTCTGAGCCAATTAAAACCGAGAAAGGATTGAGGCAAGGATGTATCCTTGCCCCTGCCCTGTTTAATTTATATATGGCCGATTTGGGAGGCCTCCTTTATTTTCCCCCAAATATTCAATCTTAAGATCCTATGTATTCTTTATGTGGATATTATTCTGCTTCACTGTACAAAATAGGGGTTTTAAAGATTGATGCTTTCATCTCATTTGAATAATCTACAAAAAACAAAACATGATCATTTACGGTCTTTAAGAAAAAGAAGATTATAAGCTAAATCTTTAAAGAAAGAAAGCTGTCAAGGGAAGAGGAATTAGGATATTTAGGGTTCAGGTTATTGACTCAGGTTATTGACTCGTCCAAATAAACCGACGCTATTGGACATGATAAAAATAAAGCTTCAACCCTAGGTTTTCAGATGAGGCATTTTCTGAGGAAATATTGGAAATGTACTATCCTTACTGCTAGCAAATGTTCTGTTGGAAAAGCTGTACGCCCCCCCCTACTCTATGGTTTAGAGACATAGGAGTCCTTCTCTCATTTGGATGATCTTACTTCTATATGGGGGGATGCTGTGGATCCAGGCACACTTTGCCTACAAGCCTTCCTGTGGTTGCCTGTTGGAAATGCAATCTTTAAAAACATCTAATTTTGAAATGCCCATGCTGTGAAGGCATCATGAAGTAGACACAGACAACTGAATAAAGTTTGGGCTAGAAACCTTTAGTAAATCAAGAGGGTTGGAAAAAGGGCTAACCTCCCCTATACTAAAGTGGGATTTCCCTACCTAAATAAAACTAATGATAGTCTGTGTCAGGAAGTCGAAAAGAAATGTCTGTGTCCAAAACCTATACTTGCCCTCACATCTAATTGTATACAATGTGTAGGGATGTCAGCCTTAAAATGAGAAGTGTTCAATTAAAGGTTCAGAGCTTCTTCCAGCTCTTGGTTGGAAAAAGGGTGTTTCCCTTCCCCAAGGTACAAGATAGTTAACGTTACAAAAAGAGGGGTACCCTTGCCCAAGCTTTCAAGCCTCTCAACTTTCCACAATAACACAATTCCTTGGGATACTTCCACCTCTTATGGCTTGGTTGACTTTCACCAATTTCATAAAGTTCAATTCCTTATTTTCAGATACACAAGTTTTCCTTTATTCAATCACAAGGTTGTGGGTGACTTAAGTGGCTTTTCCTTAGGTGGGTGTTCTCGGTCTAGGCGCAGTTGTTGGACCACACAGTCCACCCATTACAAGTCATGCAACCAACACCCCTCACTTGCTGCTTCTTCATAGGCACATTGCCACTGTTTCATCTTCATAGTGGTGCTTGACTTAATCTCATTTCACATCCTATTGATGCTTTATTACTGCTTGTTTTGCCACCCGTTACTTGTTGCTGTGAGAAACCAAAGGGTGTCTCACCTACTAGTCCTGGGGATTTCTCGCTCAGGTGGCCAGGGAACAGCCATCACCTTTGGGTGTACTAGTGCAGGAATGTCACCTGGATGCGGGGTGTCCGGAGAGTGGGGGAGAGCCGACCAATAGTGAGACACGGTTTTCCCCGCTCTTTCCCGTACCCATGACCCATCCTATATTCTAGGATTTTCCAACGTCCCAACTCCCCCTCAGCCACAACTCCCCCTCAACCCCCCTTTTCTACACAAACACTGGGCCGAGGAAGAGGGCGACTGAGAGTAGAGTTAAGCCCTTCCATATCTAATTGGACATGTCCCGCTAATCGGGTCAGGCAACGTCAGGCAATTGACTTTAATTACATACATCTGATACCAATTAGCTCTCCCCACACAGATAAAAGGCGTAAAATAGAGAGACACTCTGAGCAAGGTGGAACACCAGAAGGAGAAAAACTTCCCGGGCAAAGGCGACCCTACTGAGCAGAGTGACTGACAGAGGGACTAGAGCAAAGGCTATAGAAACCCAGGAGATCCCTGTAGGAGTTTGTTGCCTCTGAAGAGACGTGAAAGATACACGGAGAAGGCCAAATCCCAAACAAGAAGACTCCATTGTGTTTCAAGGGTGCCAGCGACCCTCCCTGGTGAACGTCAGAGTTAGGGAGGCGAGGCCAAGCCTGTGGTCTTAACCTTAACTTGTGAATTAAAACCGCAAAGACAAGAAAGGCAGGCACACAGCCGGTGAGTTGGTGAACGAAATTAAAGGCGGGTGTGTGTGTTAAGGAGAGATTGAAGTTGCAACAGTGTATGAAAGTCTCAGCGAAAGGTGAAATGTTTTGTTATAATCCAGCGACAAGATCAATGAACTCTAAGGTGAGTAATGGTCATGATTGACCTCGGCAAAAGGGGAAGTGAACAGATGAATATTGATTTTTGGTGTTTATGATACAGAACTACCCAGACCAAGAGACACTGTGGCAAATAACACAAGAGTGTGAGCTGAAGGGAAAGTCAAAGTGATCCTATGCAGGTCTATAGTCAAAGCCTCAGACATTTGAAAGTCTTCGACATCAGGAAGGTCCGAGCCTGACAGGAGGGAGACCGGAAATGTGATAAGTTGGGGTAAGGGAACCCCTAAAGAATATGAATTAAGCTTGGGGAAGGGAACTCCTGCAAATGCCATGATTGAAAGGTCCGAGCCCAACCGAGGGAGGTCTATGTGAACATTTGCTTTTAACTTTTGCTTTGAGAGGTCAGAGCCGATCGAGGGAGACCTGCGGGAACTTTTTGTTGAACTGGGAAAGAACATTTGAAAGCTAGAATAAGTGACTTTAATGTGGAAGGCCAGGCGGGCCCCGATCCACGTTTTGAAGTGCCTTTGTTTTGAGAACCTGAGCCAGAGTGAGCCCTCCTGTGTACGGGGGCCGCTTTACTCCGTGCTGTCCAACGTGGGGAGGAGAGCTGACTCAGCCATTTTGATTCTTTTTATTCTAACACTGATTTTCCTTTGCATACATATTCCCCTTTACACACATTTTGTATAAGAGATAGGACAGGAATTAGGTTTTGTTAGTATAGGCCTTTTTGATTTGACAGAGACTGACTAGGACTGTGTTTTCTTTATTATTTGATGGTAGAGACTACTCCCATCATAGTTATAGGGCAAAGTAGGAGTTTTTACAAACCCCAAAAATTGAATAAACGTTTTACAAATTGTACATCTTGTGTCGGTGTCATACTTGTAATACCATGCCTCCCTTACATTGCACTTTCACTTATTCTCAGGGTTCTTGCCACGGCTTATTCTCTCAAGTTACAAAATTCTTTGTATTCCTATGACACTTGCCAAAGCTGGTTTTCTCAGGTTACACAGTTCCTTTGATGAGGGAGTTGCACAAAACTGCTTTGAATCAGATCAATATTCAAAAAGGCTCTTTTCATTGAAATCAGTTACTTTACTTTGTAGCAACCAACAGTTCTCTCTGGCCCTCTCTTGGCCTGGCAAAAGCTTGTTTAAACTCGCACCTTCATTTAATTAATCCTGGGATTTTGCCCTGCTCCACGTTAGCCTTCCTTTCATCTCTTCCACAGTTATGGTTTCACAAAACCTTTCACTCGTTTAGTTTAGAAGTTTCGTTCCATCGTGATTATCAAAATTATTCAGTAATTTGTCTGTGTTAAAAACTGACGAGCATTCATGTCGCCCAAAGGGTCTGTCACTTGTGAGCGACCCAGCTTGCAGCAACCACACGGTTTACACCTCAGCGTCCCGGAATCACTCCGGCTTCTCTGACTCACCGGGTCTGCTGTCTCCAGGTGCTCTTCTCCACGTTGGCAGGCTTGCTGTGGCTCTTGCTTCACCCAGCTCGGCGTGCCTCTTCTCCAGGGTCTGCGCTGCCTCGGCCGTACTGAGAGGGAGTCTCTCTGACTCAGGGAGGCATGCAGACCAGTGCTACTACCAGAGACCTCTTGAGTGCACCCCCCACACTCTGATTTCCACTGCAACGACTCTGTAGCTCATAGGCACTTCAGGCTTGCATCTATCTGCCTTCACCTCCAGCTTCTCTAGCAAGTGTTCCACTGTTGATTCCGTTGGCCTAACCTGAGGCATTGTTTTTCAGCTGTGTCTGCACGAAAGACCATTACCCAGGCTGTGGCCCTCTCCCTAGATATGGAAAAGGACTTTGATACTCTACAATGGCCTTTTCTATTTGCAGTCCTGCAGAGAATGCGTATGGGGGAACCTTTCCTCTCAGTTGATACGTATACTCTGCCGAGGGTGAAAATCAGTGGTCGAAGTGGGCGGGAGCGGTTGGGAGCGGTGCTCCTCTACTTTTTCTTTTTAAGTCTTGCTGTTCCTATACTTTTTTTTTAAAAAGAAACCGTTCCGAAATGGTTTAGTTTTAAAACAAAAGTGTAGGAAGAAGTGGAAACGTGCACTTCAGTGCACTGCACTGAGCATTCCATTAAATAGCAGGTGTGTTTGGGGCTTTGAATTGCGCATGGGAGGGGCTGTGGTGATGTGGTTTTTGGGGAGTGGGGCCAGGCCAGCAGGGAACATAGATCCACTACTTATTTTCGTACACTTCGACCCCTGGTGAAAATCCTGATTAATGGATACTCCTCTGAGTGGATAAGGCTTGGCCGGCAAACACGTTGTGATTGCCCCTTATCCACATCGTTCGCCATTGCAATTGAACCATTGGCCTGTTATTTGAGAGAGTGTCAAGGGGGCAAGGGCATGCAATTTTACACCCAGAAGGTAATGGTACCCAAATTTTGCATTGACCTACTAATGTTTCTAACCCCGAGGAAAATATCTACGCCACACGGTGAAAACGTTTGGTTTACATTATGGATTAAAAGTAAATTGGACCAAATCTGAAATATTACCACTGACCTCAAATACTGGATGTTTTGGGGGTGAGTAGTGCCCCAAAAAAGTTCGGCACTTGGGTTTCCAGTATATTTACAATATTCCTGCAAGCCCATTACTGGATACCCCATCATTAGCCTACCTTGCATCGGAACCCTCCTATAAACACGCAATCTTACTGTTCTATAAAATGGATATCTAGGAAAGGGAAGGCAAGGGAAGGGAAGGGGAGATGGAAGGATCGTCTGTGTGGATTAATTTCTTTTCTTTTTTTTTAACACTTTAACATAGTGGCAGACATATTACCTTCAACACAGTACAGTATTACATTGAATTAATATTTTCTGTAGTATTGCCAGAAGCTGAATTCCATTATGTAGACTGGAGTGTAATGTCATATATGTTACTGTGCTTCATTCGTTCTCAACAAATAACTCCGATATGGGCCCCATTATATCCTTTGGCCTACAGCTAGGCACAATCATTGAAGCATAACACTCCTCACTCTCATTAACATACGTCACGTTTTTAAGCCATTCAGCAGCACTGGTGATCTAGTCAGATTTCTAATACTTCAGAAGGCATTTTTTGGCAACTAGACAACTCAAATTAAAGAGCCTGCAGATTTGGGGGGTGAAAGTGTGTGTGCTCTTTCTGTAATATTACACAAAACATTCGCCACTTCCTGCCCGAATTGGGTAATCCGTGCCAGTACATATGAAGGGAGTCTGCATCCGGTGCACCGCATTTCATACACTTGTGTCGGACATTTGGTGTGAATTTCGAAACCTGTGCAGGGGTGTAATGTAATTGAGTATTTTAAACTGCATTAGTCTGAACTTTACGTTCAGGGAGATTTCTTTTGTCATTCGACACCAGCGATGCCATTGCTCATCTCGTATTGCAGTGCCAAGACTTTTTTCCCATTTACCATTGGACTCATCTGTAGACCCATGACTAATCTGACATGCTTTATATAATCTGGACACCAGTCTCCTAGAATCTCTACTGTGTACTAGCATTTCCATTGGTTTACAAATGCCAGGTTCTTGGGGAAACGAGGGCCACCGACACCGGATTTCCGACCTCATCCTAAGGTATTGGAGCTATTCAATGGGGCTTATTACCCAGCTTAGCCATGAATTCCTTGTGTGTAACAAATGTCCCACCCAGAAATATGTCCCGTAGGGTCATCTCTCCTGCAGTGTCCCACATGTTTTTGATGTCCTTATCATATGTCGGGGGAAGCCCTGCGCAGTTCCATAGTGGAACCAGTACGCAGTATGGGGACAGTACGCCCATTCTCCTAAATAGTCTTGCCCATGCATTCACTGTTGTGTGGACCGGGTCGAACGAGCACAAATCTCCATGCTGTTCAGCCTGAATTATTGATTTTAAGTTCGTGGCTAAGGCACTGTATGATTCTAAAGCCTGATGTACTGGTGCATCATCGGTAGAGTACCAATGGCCTGCGAATTGTGCTTGCAATACCAAATAGTAAAGCTCAAAGTCTGGTGCCGCTAGTCCACCTTGTTCAAACGGTTCGTGCATCCTTTCCCATTTCATTCGTGGTGCTCCTGTACCCCATGCATATTTGATCGCTCGCGATCGAAGTTTATTAAAAAATGCACGTCCTGGCCACACTGGAATATTGCAGAAGTAATATAGCAATTTGGGGACTACAACCATTTTGAGCAATGAGAGCCTGCCATAATGACCTAGGGAATTTTGCCCATAGTTACAATTTAGTTGGCAGTGTGTCTAAATATGCTTCATGATTGTCGGTAAGTAAAGAATGGCATGTGTGGGAAATCAATACGCCTAGGTATTTTAATCCTTGTAGGACCCAGCGGAAAAACCTAACAGGTCTGTTGGGATCTGTGTGGCGTCGGTTAGTGGGAATAATTTGGTATCCAGACATATTGTATACATCTACGGATTTCCTCCATAACCGGAGCTATATTACATTCTGGGTTGCTTATGTCTAAAAGCGTTTAATCTGCATATAGGGTTATTATTTGTGGTGACTCGTAATGTGGAGGCCCCTATGTATGTGTCTGCCTCGCATCATTAGGGCCAGGGGTTCGATAGTGCAAAAAACAATGGGGATAATGGGCAGCCTTGCCTTGTGCCACGTTTCAGGTAGAAGGAGGGCGAAAGTGTTTCATTGGTGCAGACTCTGGGAGATAGTTTAGTATATAATAACCGTATGTGTTCTATGAGGTTGTCTCTCAGTTGTTTGCAGCGCAATACCATAAAAAGAAATTGCCAGGAAACTGAGTCGAATGCCTTTTCTGCATCAAGCGAGGCCGCTACTGCCTTAGCTTTAGGGTATATCTTGGATGTAATGCCAATTAATCTACTTAAGTTAAGCGCAGTTGACCACCCTGGAATAAATGTGGACTGGTCTGGGTGCACTAACAATGACATATATGGTAAGAAGCATGTGGATAAAACTTTAGCAAACATTTTTGTATCTGTGTTGATCAGTGACCGAAGTCTGTACGTGGCGATGTCAGACGAAGGTCTGTTAGGTTTTAATAACACTGTAATGAGAGCGTGGGTGGTAGTTGACTGGTCTGCAGGGATTCCTCCCAGACCATGAGCAATCTAGGACCTATTTTTAGTCTAAGCTCCTTTATATAGTTCGATTCCTATCCCGTACGGACCTGGGGCTTTGCCAGATGACAAGGCCATTATTGCTTCTATGATGTCTTCAAGCGTGAATGGCTGGTTAAGTATCGTCTGTATTTCAGGGGAAAGGCTTGATAATGGAATCCCTTACAAGTAATGAATCGGGTCACTGTGAGTGCATTTATTTGCGTTGGCATACAGTGCTTCATAATCAGTGGAATTACCCATTTATTTCTGTGTGTGGTCACTATGTTACCTGAATGTCCTCTAATTGCAGTAATGTGTTGCTTCCCTTTTTCCCCCGGATCACCCCGGCCAAGTAGCAACCCGGTCTGTCTGCTTCCCTGTATCATCGTGCCTGGGTGGGTTGGTTTATTAATTGAACCTCACTGTCAGCTAGATCTCTGAATTTCAATAAATTACCCTTAATGAGCTCCGAGCAGTGCTTTGTTTTGTGTGGTGTAATATTCGTTTTCGAGTTGCCTCAAATCTGTTTCCACCATTCCCAATTCTTTCCTGACTGCTTTCAGACCACCAGAAGTCATTGACCTCATTTCTCCCCGTAGCCACACTTAAATGTTTCCCAAACCGTGGAGTAATGGGTCACTGATACCTCGTTTCTGTGGAAGAAATGTTCAATCTTACCCTGTAGTACTTCGAAGAAGTTTGTATCTAGTAAACATGAGGGTGACATTCTCCACAATGTATGGGAGATCCCAGGACCTTCCCACCTTATCGATAATGTCACCGGAGAGTGATCAGAGATAGTTCTAGGGTGTATCATGCACTTTCGGACTTGTCATCAGCCCCACAGATATCAGCCAATAGTCGATCCTGCAGTGTGCATCATGGACTGATGAATAATTTGTGTATTCACGCATATTTGGGTTACGATCTCACCATACATCCACCAATTCCATTTGCCACATAATATGTCTTATCGTGTGGCCCACATTAGTTAGATTGCACTGTGTATCCCTTGATCGGTTCAGAACACAGTCCAGGATGGTATTAAAATGTCCCCAGATAATCGGGGAGTGGCTTCCCCCAACATAATCTCCCTTACCTGTCTGTAGAATTCAGGATCATCGAGGTTGGGGCCATATGTGTTGGCATAATAGTATGTCTACACCTGAAATCTTACCCCAAAGGATCCCATACCGCCCTATTGGATTAATGTGTCATCTAACCTCTTGAAAATGTAATGAACGGTGTATAAGTGTCATCAACCTTCTAGCCTGGGTTGAATAATCGGTATAGACCCTCTGGTTCCCCCACTTGGGCGCAAATCCCTTAAGTGCCCCATGGGTATGGGTTTCTTGTAGCATCACTACCTTGGGGGAATGGCGGTTTATGTATGCTAGTACCTTTCTTGCCTGGATAGGGTTAGTCAAGCCCCAGAACATTCCCTGATAAAAAGGGGATCTTGTCACCTATAGTGTCGAATTTGTTTTATATAGTGACCACATCTTGTTTTTATAGTTGACAGTAGCTCCATTCCTGTGTTTATTTGGCCAGATGTCTGCACTTTTTTTAAAACATATAAACATAACATTACACCGGTTAAATATTCCCAACATTTGGTAGTTGCATCCAGCAATGACCCCAGCTCGATGGACATTCCCTCCTCCTCCCTCATCATCTTCCCCAACTTGACGATGCATCCCAAAGAGAACTGTGGAAACTTCCTAGGGTGCATTGCGAGCTGTGATTTATCTACACAGCCTGTCACCATGTGAGCAACCGTCCCCCATATGCTAATAATGCACACCAGTGTGTATATGTCTGGAGGGTGGTTCTGAGTCGGCTTCAGTGATGATCAATCGCCAACTTTAGCATACAGTCTTTGTTTTGCGGTTGAGGGCTGCGGTTCCGATCTCGGTCACGGCCGGGGAGAGAAATTGTTGATCCATGTTATGCCATGGCCTCAGATGGGTTCTCAGAGAAATGTACCCGGCCCCCGTGTTGGATTCTGAGCTTGGCCGGGAACATTGGGGCATACATCATTTGTCTAATTTGCAGTAACCTTTTGACAGTCATAGGATTTAAGTAGAGCTTGAACGTTTGCTGCGAAGGCTGGATGAATGTGGATTTCATGAGATTCATAGCAGAGTTTGCCTTGTTCCCTGGACATGCGTAATACAAGAGCCCTGTCTCGCTAGTTGAGCAATCTCGCTATAATGGTATGGGGGGGGGGGATCTCCTGGTTTAGGAATTGGAGCCAGTACCCGATTGGCCCGTTCCATCAGGAATTATGATGATGATATTTTATTTATATCATGCTCGTACAGTGTTTCAGAACGCGACAAGGCAAGGGAGGGGCTCAAGGGAGAACAAAACAAAGTTCATACTAGGTCCAGTGACATTGAGAACGCGCAAGTGCATGGGACAGGGGGAGGGGAAAAGTGCATGGAAGGGGGAGAAATGGAAAGTGCGGAGCTAAGGAGAAACAGATAAATAATAATAAATAAATAATAAAGGCATCAAACAGTGGTAGTGCAGCCAGCAAGTGCTGGGTTTAAGGCAGCAGACAGGGTAGGACTGATAAGTACAGGAAGAAAAAAGGGGGGAGGACTGTATGGGTACAGATACAGACCACAGAGCAAGGGGTGGCCCGGAGGCAGTGCGGGGGCAGGGCGAGCAGGGTCCTGGGCCCGGCGGACATAGGGTGGCCAGGTGCACAGTGCCAGCAGAGAACAGATTAGCAGGGGAGAGGGTGGGCGAAGGAAGAAGCAAAGAGGAAGGTCTTGAGGTGTTGCGGAACCAGAGATGGTTCTCAAGTTTTAGAGTGGTAGGGAGGCACCAGCCGAAGACGGAGATCTACCCCAGCTCGTTTCATTGAAAAATGACTGACCTTGAGGGAAGAGCTCGAGAGGAGAGGTATTTGCGGAAGGATAGCTGAAGGTATTTTGGACCCAAGCCCCAGAAGGCCTTGTGGACAATGCACAGGGTTTTGAATTTAATCCTTGCATCCACTGGGAGCAAATGGAGAGATTTCAGAGCTGGAGAGATACGATCCCAGAGCTTGAGGCCACGGACAAGTCTCGCAGTTCTGTTCTGGATTAGTTGCAGAGGGCAGAGGGTAGAGTCTGGTAGGTTTAGAAAGAGACTGTTGCAATAGTCCAACCTAGAGAGAACCAGAGCTTGGCAGACAGGGAGCTTCTGGGGGAAGGAGAGGAAGGGTAGAGTACCTCTGAGTATGTGCAGTAGGAAGTTCGATTTTTTTTTTTAAGAGGCACCAGAGATGTGGGCAGAGAAGGAAAGTGTGGATTCAAAGATGACCCCAAGATTCTTAGTCACGCAGGTGGGTGTAGGGGGAGGGCCAAGGGAGGCCGGCCAGAGGGTGAGGGGAAAGGATGGAGAAGGTGTACCGATGAGGAGGATCTCAGTCTTGCTGGCATTCAGACAAAGATCATTGGCGGAACACCAATCTTGAATGGGGGGGGGAAGAGAGAGAGAGAGAGAGAGAGAGAGAGAGAAGAAAAAAAAATGTCAATGCAGCGAGCAAGAGTTGCCAGGTATTGATTGAAAAGCCAGGGCGAGAGGTTAGACCCCTGGGGAACACCACAGGTAGAGAGGGAGATAGATGATGGGAAGGACCCCAATATGACCTGGGAGGGTCGATCAGAGAGGAAAGAGGTCAGCCAGGCCAGAGCCAGATAGGTGATACCCAGGTCATCACGGAGACGGTTCAATAAGATGGTATGGTTGACTGTGTCAAAGGCAGAAGAGAGATAGAGTAGGATGAGGACAGAGGGAATGCTAGAGTCAGGGTTGGTGAGCAGGTTTTCACGGATGTTCAGGAGAGCAGTTTCTGTGCTTCTGGCAGCTCTGAAGCCAGACTGGTGGTCGTGGAGACAGCCAACAGAATCAGAATGAAGGTTAAGCTGGGAGAACTTCGTGGGGGTTAAGTGGGGAGAACTTCGTGGGGTCAAATAATGCTTTTAGTAGGCCCTTCAATAAATGTTTCCACAGAGCCCTTGCATGCTGCTGCAGGTATTCCGATTATGCAGACATTAGTTTGCCTTGAACGAGATTGTAAGTCATCACACTTATTGCAGATCTTGTTGACCTCCAATTTCAATTGTGTTATGTCGCGGTCATGCCTGTCGACCTTGTCCTCTGTTTCACCAATCGTAGTTTCTGCCTCATTAATACGGCCGCTCTCTTTCTCCAATTTGGATTTTCGTGAACCAATAGTAGATACAATGTCATCAAGTTTCATATTAACAGCCATAAAGCAGCTCTGCATCGCCACCAATAGCTGGTCATCACGCGTATCATTGGAGATCGAAGCTTGTTCGTCGGTAGTTGACAAATTCCTAGTTTCCAAGGCTTTGGCTGGGGTATTGGATTTTGTGTCCATGGGTCCCTTCTTCCCTCCAGTGCCTTTTGTCATGTTCTCCACTCTGGTGGGTGTTAATGGTATTCTGGAGTAACGACTATCTAGTGGCTTAGATGTCTGGCATCCAAGAGTGACTAAGGCGGATATAGAATGAAACTGGGGGGACTGTAATTTAGTTGATTGCCCAGTGTGCCACGAGCACTCTGTCCTCAAATCGGCCACTGCAAGTTCAGTGGCTGGCATAAAAGGATAGCCTTCTATGCAGCTGGAATATGGTACTCACAGTGGTGTCATCCGTATTCTGGGCCGGAGTGAAGAGCATCAACTGTTAGTTTGTTATAGCATGTTGTCTGTTTTAGTGGACATCTGTGTCGTGTTCAAGTTCTCTAAAAGCAATTATAATTATATTTAATTCTATATATCATGGAACCTGGGATCATCCTGTGTGCAGGCCTTACAGTATATATTCACATAGTGTCGTGGTGGACAGGTGTCGGGTGAGCTTGCAATTGGTCCATTTACCTATACAAGGCAACCCGGGTCCTTTTGTATTGACCAACCTGTCCAGACAGAGCTAAGGAGGGCTATCTCGGGTGATGACTGCAGCACGCAAGGCAAATCTCATTCCCAGATGTCTCAATGTCTCATAGTGGATGTCACTTCCCCCATGGAACGACCTAGCTGCAGGTGGTGTCTCCCATATATCCACTATTCACAGTCCCAGCAGGCTGGTACTTCAAAATTCTGGGTACTCTGAACCTTCGGCCCACACTATTAAAAATTATAAATTGACGGGCAGCAGGCATAACAAGTGGCTGGTACGGTTGATAGCTACTGTTGCAGAAGGCACCTCAAAACGCAGGATATCTACCCTGATACGCGCTGCGTGAGACAAATTAAATGCTTATTAGGATTCCAGCCCTCCGCTCCTCCTACCGTGTCACTGGCCGAGTGTTCTTAAGCTGATGTTGTCCGGTATTGTGGGATATAATCAGGGGTGTGGATCTCGGGACCCCAAAGGTACTCTTATTCTGCACCGCCGGTCACACGTGTCTCAGCACGCGCTCGAAACGCCCAGGCAGGCGTGGGAGATCATCATTGCGAGCCTGTGCCACTGAGTATGAATGCTGGGATATGCCGACAATAAGGGTTGCAGGCAATGGTCACTGTACTCGGGTGCGGCCCGGCAAGTAGAGTTGCAGGCTGCAGTCCGAGCCCGCTCGCACAACTCTCAGTCGGCAAGTAGTTGCTACTCCCGTTCTCACGGTCCAAGCCTTCGATGATGACAGCTCAGCTTCCACCTCACGTTTTTCCAGGATTCTCGTTCTACTCGTGCCCGGGTCGCTCCGCCACACAACGGGATCATCCAGGCTCAATTTAGTGGCGTGGAACAGGATTTTAAATACAACAGGATCTTGCGGTGCCGGAGCTCTCCGCTTCGGCTGCCATCTTTTGGCTGCTCAGCAGCGCCCCTCCCCACAGGCCAGAAAGGAGAACTAATGAGAGAATTCCAAGATGGTTAAACGAAGAGAAAGGAAAGCCAAGTAACCCAGTTAAGGAATTGAAGAATTTGTTAGAAGAATTTACAAGACACTATTTGCAAATCTTATATTGAAAGACTGGTACTAGAAGTACCCTTAGGAGAAGGGAGTCATTTGCCACGCCTGAGTTAGTTTTCATAGTGGTAGATTGTTTTGGACAGCTAACTTATTCCTTTGTTGAGCATTCATGACTGAGTGATAAGCACCTTACTTAATAAGATGGGCAGGGACCACCCATAGAAATGGGAATGTTAGGCTCTATCCTTTTATTTTAACCAATAATATGCACCGTGTCCTCAATGTGTCTGTGTCCTCGTTCTGACTTGCCATACCGCCCATTGCCAAGAAACAAGCTATATCCCCGAGTGTGAGAAGAAAAGCAAGCTGGGAACTATAATCCCGAGAGTGTGAATGAGCGCAATATCCTGTAGAAAGTGTTTTGAACGTGAGATTACTGAAAGGGCAACTGGTCCCTAGATAGTTCTTTGAATCTGTTTTAGCTAGTTATCCCTTCGGATCCCCTACTGCTACTTTGTGCTTTTTAGATAACCTTTCCTGAAGACAGGAGAACATGGAGGTGATCCCCTGTTCCTGGTTTAAGTTCCTATAACACCCCAGAATTATTGCATCCTGAAATCTTGTATAACAGTCCTCCCACTTGTGTTTTACGTGAATCACCAAAGTTCTATAGAAGCCAACTCATGCAACCGATTCTGTTGATCCTTCATAGCCTCGCTTAGGCCAGAAGCATAGGGAAGATGCTAATGTCTTCTAACAATGAACTCTACCTCCTATTTGTATTAATATTTGTATGGCTTTAGTTGTGCTACTTACTAAGCAGAGGTTTACGCCTGAGGGACACAGAGTTTCACACTAGCAAATCGGTGATCCTACCCACTTTCTGCAGCAGCAAGCTTTGCGTTCACTGGATGTAAAGAGCTCTCGTAAAATAACTCTTAACAATCGCACCTTTGAATAATCCTTCGGCTATCTGCAAGGATTAAATAAGCTGATTGCAACCATGTTTGAACATGTATAAGGGTAACAGTCTGCTGTAAAACAAGGTGCAAGCGCATTTCATGAGGGCAATGCATACAACTGAAGCCATGATATCAGGGCGCCATTGCAAAATCACCGGCTAGTCTAGTAGCTACACAGACTTTGACTTTTAAGATACATTCATGCCTAGATGGCCAAGTGTGGAAGGAAGCGAGTGGAAATAATTGATGTGCGTCTCAGCATCCCTTAAGCTTGCTTTGCAATTTATTGTTGAATGTTGCATTTTAAACTATTCAAAGCATGTAAATCTCTGAAAGATCCAGGAAAGTAAATGCTAATTACCGTTGAATGTACTTTTCCAGTGTTGGTGTCTTTCATAGATTCATAGGTGACTCGCCAGCCTACCCCTTTACTGTGGTTGTGGGGCAAATGGGGTGTCTAGTCTGCATTAAGGGCTGCAGCTTTCTTTTACTGCTATTGCACGACTGTACTGAAGGTTCCTAGCCGGACTAGAAATTTACCAAAAATACGAACACTAGGGAATTAACTTTTGCCTTCCCTGAAGAGACAAGTTGATTTTCTGTAAATTCACTTACCGCCAACTGTACTTCTGTGTCAAGGGGAGACTCAAGGCAGAGAGGATATTCACATATGAAATGTGTACAAAAGCACACAGGAAGTAAATCTGTATCAAACGTGCACTCTGGAACCCAAGGTACATCATGCACACTAACAATACATAACTCTTGACAAAGGATGCATAGGATTAGTGCTTGCAGGATAGAAAAGAAAACCTAAGCATCCACACACATGCAGCAAAACCGAGCGGGTGTGGGGGGCTAGGAACAGACTCCTAGAGGGAGTCAAGTAAAATGAGCATGGAAAAAAGGATGACAAGCCCCTTTACCCCCTCCACCCCCCCCCCCCACTTCCCGGCCCACCCAGCGGATGATCATTGTTAGCTGACCTAACACAGCAAAATCAAGGATCCATAGAGCACACAAGAACCGTCCTGTTCAGGAACAGCCAATAACTGGAAAATGTTGCTCCAACAACAGAGGAAGGCTGGAAACGTAATCGTGAAATCACGAGATACAAATAAACAAACGCATTCCAAGAACTCATGAACTCCAGAACTCATGAAGGAGCTAGGGATAAGGAACCAGGAGCTGGTCTGACGCAAACTGAGGCTTTTAAAGCGTAATGGTCACATTCCTTAGAGGTGATCAAGGCTAGCAGTTGCCAGCCATAAGGGGTTCCTTATCCTCCAGCTAACCTTGTCCTGCAAGGGTGGAGTTTAAGCAGTGGGCAAGGCATTCTGGGACGCGCAGTCTTATTTGTATAAAAAAGCATACTGTCTGCCAAAAACCCATACTGTATCTAGATGGGAAGTCTAGTAGCAAATGGGATCTTGACACTCACAGATTACCAGTAATGTGCCATATTGCTTGGATGTAAAGTTCAATAGTGAACAGATCTAAAAGCACCAACATCCCTCCACCCTCACATTGTAGGAACGACAACGAAGGTAGTGGTTGGAGGAGGTTAATTAGCTAATCCTGACTCTCTCCTGCGTTAGTATAATTTGTAGATTCATTTGGAATCAACCAACTAGATTTTCTTTGGGGCTCCTCGCTATATTAATGTGCAGTAGAGAAACCCCTCAACGCTCACACTAGAAGAAAATGCAACCCTCTAGGGAAAAAGGCCCTGCACACCTCTTGCAAGAAGAACACAGTATATTTCCACAAAAATAGAGATGCACCAGCAAAGCCCTCTGCTGCGCTAAATGTTCTGGCAAAATCAGCATAAACAATACTTTAAGAAGGCATACAGCATCATGAATGATGTAGTTACATATGGTACAAATCAGAGTGGTTAGTTGGCACGACCCTATACATAGGCTACCTGCTCCATAAGGAATACCAGGCCATTGTTCCCAGCCCCGGCTGTCCATCTTCTTCCATGTTGGCTTCTTCTACGTCTTCAGGCAGGAGGCTACAATTACTTGCTCGTTGGGCAAAGAAAAACAATACAATCTTTATCTCTAAGCTAGTCTGCACCTGATACTGCAGACAAGAGCTTAGAGGGTACTTCAAGGTCACCCCAACTAGATTCCAGACATGTCGACGCCCTTCCAAAGCTTCCCACCGTCATTTTAGGTTTGTTGTTTTGCCCCGCACCTCACAGCACAAATCACATGACCCCTGGTGAAGGCAGCCTATTCATGCTTTCTGATCGATTGGGGGGTCTAACAGCTTTATGGTCGGTGGTCTGGGACTGACTGGTACCTTGGAATAATGTGGTCTTGGAACGGGGGTAGCTGGGAGCTATTAGAGCTGGGATAGGGATGGTCGCACGCTCGTGTCCTCCTTCTCGTGGGATTGCTTCTTGCAAGGAGCTCTCGACCCCTCTGTGGCCTTGCAGGGCGCTTTCTTCCTCGGATACGAAATGCTGGCAACATGAAACAATGAAAGGTCTATGAAACTCTGTAGCTCTGGCCTTTCTCACCAGTGCCCACAATACAACCTATTTTATACTTATTTCCATGTTTGTGGCCTACGCCTGCAGTCCCGGCTGCAGTGCAGTGTTAGGTCTCGATTTCAATATGGCTGCTATTATCTAAAATGGCATCTAATTTCCAGTGGGTTCTAAACCCACAACATTAACGACCCTCCCCACACAATGGCCCCTGCTGCCATCCCCTCTCTCCTTTACCCCCCTTGAGGTCCCTATCGTACACTTCTGGGCCTTCTCCTCATTCGAAACCGCTTGGGGGTCTGGGACGACCGTCTCCCCCTTCCCAACAGCAACTCTCCCAGCAACCTCTTCTCTAGGGCACCTTGCTATATTAATGTGCTTTATGCCTATACAATCTGAAGGTGGGTTCTGAGGGCGGAGCCTAGGTACACACTTTATTGGCTATGGGGCAAATGGCCCAAAATGAGGTGGCGAGACTTCAACTAAGGGCTGCAGTATTTTTTACTGCTTTTGTAAAACTACTGAAGATTCCCAGCCTGACTTGGAATTTTCAAAGCATGTGAATTTAAGAAAGATACCATTGCTGGCAAACCGTAGTTTACAGTAAGTAACGTTGTCCTTCTTGTTCTAAACTGACTTTTGCTGCCATCCCAGTTGTCATTAAAACACTTGTTTACACATAAAGCCTTGTTTACAGAACCATTTTAATGTACCGGTAGAGGACTATTCGGTCTGCATTTCCAAACTAGGTACTGGTTTACAGTAAGCGAAACCATGATTCTAATTGCTTTTAGTCTCTCCCCTGCTTTCATCCATCCAGACTATGGAATTCATTTCCGTTCTACTGAAATTTACCAGAAATTGAAGCAATCTTTTTTTTAAATTAAATCCGAACAAACTCACGTCTTAGAAATGCTAACTGTGCTTATGTTGCAGTCTGGCTATAGTGGTTTTGAGGACACACATTTTGTTTGCTGCAGGCCTGCGATGCCTGGCCGGTATTAAACACAGCTTGTTTTACGAATGCAGCAGTGTGGCAATTATCGTTCATGTGAAAGTGGACTCCAAATCCTTAATGCCTTTTTTTCAGAAATCTTCCTGTATTCAAAACTTGATTGGCCCAACTGAATTCTTAGGCTTGGTTATTATACATGTCCTGTATCGTGAATGTAGACCTGGTCCAGCTCCTTTTCTCTTTCCTTCGTAGCTTTTCATTTCTTTTGCACCAAAGCCGGCAATTTTAGTGTCCATGAAAGGTCAGCTCACTTGCCTTCTGATAGAATCTCGGACACTTATAGTTTTTATGCATTGTGCTATCTCCGCAAACATTTTATGTAACTAACGAAAAATTGGATTGAATTTGGTTTTTTATATTTTCTGTTGAAAGTTTTGGTAATCTCGGTTCTTGCAGCATTCAGGTGGTTGCTATACCACTGTTCTGTTGAGAGAATGTTGTTGCCTGCTTGCCTAGGGCTCTGCTTATACCCAGCAAAATAGATGGAACCTTGAAAGTGGGTACTTTTAGAAGTATGGTAATAATCCAAACATAGGAGGACCTGGCTGGGGTTCTCAAAGCAACCTTGACATGTAATAGTTAACGTGTAACATAAAATTACTTCTAGGAGGCCCAGAGGGGAAGATAAGAGTTACGCCCCACCTCCATAGAGTCTTTGTAACTATACAAAACTCTTATTACAGCTCTGAACCAATAGCTGTGTTTACCCCTGTCCGTTATTAGAACAATAGATTTCAGCACACTGAAGGAGGTGTTTTGAGCAGTAAAACCCATGACAGCTGTTAAAGGAAAATCAATTTGTGTAATAATGTTATGCTATACAGAGCACTGCTACCACCCTAGGGCAACACTCCAGTCGCTCACGTGGCTCTGCAAGAAAGAGGAATGGGTTGGTTAATATGGGAAGAGTGATCGGATAGGTTAAGGACTAGGAGAAACTGGCATCTTTGTGTGCTGGCTTGCAGATGGTAGGTTGCGTGTACCGGCTTGTTGTATTCATATGGGTAAGGTCCAATGCCTGGGATGTTTTCTATGTGACTGTTTATTATGTTGGGGTGTTGTCTGTGTATTTTATTTGTAAATTGCTGGTATTTAGGGTTGTGTGCACTGGCTTGTTGTATCCGTACGGTTAAGGTCAGTGTCTGGCCCTCATTACGATACCAACGCTAAACAATGGCGCTATTAGCACGATGGTTGGTGCCGGTATCGTAACATGTCCGCCATGGTGAAATGGGTAAATACCGCCCCATTCCAAGGTTGGCGGGGCGGTATTTCCCCATGGCCATTCCCCATTCCCATTTTTGCCCCATAGGGCATAATGGGAATGGCGAAGGCGCTAAGTACGGTACCGCAAATTGCGGTACCATACTTACTGCAAAGGGACCTTTGCGGGTCCCTACTTTAACGGCTGGTCTAAACCAGCCGTTAAGGTCGGGTCCCGCAAAGGGACCTCGTAATTAGGCGCTAATGGGTTAACGGCGCTGCACCCTTTTACGGCGCCGTTAACCCATTAGCGCCAGGGTCGTAATGAGGCCCTCTGTGTTTGTTGTAAATGTGTTCCTTGTGCTGGATGTGTGTTAGGGTGTACGTTGGCTAACCCAGTGGGCGTTTATAGTGTTTGGGTGATGTGCTTTAGGAAGTAGGAGCAGGGTGGTCAGTACATTGGCTACACGCTGAATTCTTCTATGTGGCTAATCTAGACAATCCTATCTGTTGTGATGCATGGCTAAACTTCACAATTCTATCTAAGTGTGACGCATGGCTAAAATTCGTCTAATGACGGTACAGTGCATTAAGCATGCACCTGTACACATGCACTGATTAGAAAAATTAGCGTTTTGATCTCTACCTAACCGGGCAGTGATGGGGATGGATGTGTTGCATATGACGTATCTGTGGTCGTAACAAACCGACACGGTCTACATGCCCTTGGTGTGACCTGGAAGGGGCGGGCCTGATGCACATGTTCTGGGGGTGCGGGAAAGTGCAAAGCTTCTGGGTCAAGATAGAGAGGGCTTGCAGAAAAGCAGGGGTGAATAGATATGACTGGTCCCTGAAGGAGTGCCTCTTAGGCACATATCCTAGACTGAGTAAACTTAAACACATTGTGAAGTTCATGGACATGTTTTGCATACTGGCAAAAAGAGCAATAGCATGGAAATCTGCAGCGGGCCCGCAATATGCAAGGTGATGCAAGGAAATGGAGCTCTGGGCAGCTCCAGAAATTGCGGCATGGGGTGCAGGTGTCACTGGGACTGAGGGAGAGGTCAGCGCCACATTGGAGGCATGGAAAGCTATTATAAGAGATATGTTTCTACCATCAGATGATATGCCCCCTTGAACTGCACGAGCTATGAGTCACAGGTTTAACATGATACATAAAAAGGGACAAAGGCACTCCCCGAACCGCTACCCTTAAGACAAATAATGAAAGCCACATAGCCCGGCGAATAAGACTAATCAAGGACTAATTCCTACGAATGAAGACAGTTAACGTTTGCTGTTATTTAACTGTTTGTTGTTAGTATAAAAGCAAATGCAAGAAATTATGCTACATTATAAATGCTGTGAAGCTATGCTGAATGTTTTTTCTTACAAATGCCAATAAAAATAATATAGAATGAAAAAAAATAATAATAATAAATGACGTATCTGTGGTCGTACCTTTTGTAAACAATTGGAAATAGAGTAACCGACTGTGTGTGATTCTGCAGTAGATTGCATGCTGTTCGAAGCTGAACGTATGCTTATAAATTGATGGGTGTGTCTGCGGTGGTTACTGAATCGGGAATGATGCTGGCATGGGCAACTAATGTGGTGCAAAGAAATGTTTGACACCATGCTACTCGAGTTTCAAAATCGCACAAAATGCAGGCTTTTATACTTTTTATTGGACTTACTGGAAGAGTATTATGCGTAGGTGGAGCAATGCATAAGCTTTCGAAGTCCTGTGGACATCCAGTCCGTGGGACTTTGCAAGCTAATAAATTGTTTAACTTTTGCATAATACTTCTAAGGCCAATAAAAGGTATAAAAAACCAACCTGCAGCTAATGGCACAGGGGCAACATGCTGGTATTTGAAGTAAGACCACGCTGAGCAACAGAGGTTCAAATCCCAGATCCGCACTTAGAAACCGGATTCGGGTGTGGTATTAGGCGTATTATAAAAAAACTATTAAGAAAAAAATAAAATCTGCAGGGAAGGGCATGTGTAGGACGACCTGCTCTGTATGGCCTGGCTTCGGTTTGAGAAAATACAGATCCTTAATTTTCCATATCGTTGCGGATATCATAAACGTGTGACTGCTTTGGACAAAATAAATAACTCGAAGCAACAGTGTTGTGACTGCCGTCGATAGAAGATCCTTACTTGTAAAAGTGAAAAAAAGATGTCTAAGACAGACTTGGTCCAACCTATGGACCTGGATAGCGAGAGAGAATAGTAGTCAAACACTGACACAACCAACGGCTCTGGGCTTGCAGAGAAATGTGTGTTTTGCAAAAGTAAAAAACGAAACCATAAAATGCTTCACTTTTGTGACGATATGACTACTGCTCTGCAGGAATACAGGTTTGAGTAGTGTCTAACCCACTCACACAGCCCCACACTACTATCAAACTAGTAGTGATCCCAGTCATAAAGGTGACGCACACGCAGCCAGACATGTATGCCTCCTTTGCCTTTTGTGGTAGCGCAGTCCAAGGGCAGGCTTTACTCTTGAGAACGGGTGTGATGTGATGTCAATAGCAACCCAAAGAACGGAAGTACAACAGTTCACCATAAAAGAATGTTCAATCAAGGTTCTATAAAACTATAGACTTTACATTAAAATATGTAATGCAAATTACTAATAAGAAAACAATAGCAAAACACACCCCTGCAAAAAAGAAAACTCAGAGAATGAAGGCTTTTGTGAAAGGGCACTCTGTGGATGTTCAGATACAAGATTGGCACAATTCAATCTTCAGTCACTGTTCAAAAGTTACATCTTCAAGAACAAGGTAGAGAAGTGGTGGCTTACAAGTGACTACGGTCCTAAAGGTAGGCCGGGGGGGCAGGGCCTCTTCACAATAACTTACGTTCTTGTCTTTGGGGGTAAAGCAGCGCTCACGTTGTTTTTATTACTGTCAAACTGAGAGCCTGGATACTTCCAGCACTGGGCTTGTCGAGTCGAGGGGCAGTGGTGCCGGGTCCAATAATGCAGTGCTGTTCAGCAGTGGCAATGGCTTGGGGGGTCAAAGAAGCTTGGGACAGCAGGTGATGTTGAGTGTATAGTGCGGAGAAGTGGAGACTGGCGTCCGGTGAACAAACTTGGCTGACTCAACATGACAGTGGCATCTGCTTGGAGTTTGAAGAAGCTGGTGACTGGGGTTGGTGGTCTACTTGGGGAAGCTAGAGGACTTTGTGGGTCTCCAATGTATAGAGGGCAGAACTTTGGCGTCAAGCAAAACTCTGAGATGGGAGGTGGTTTGGTGTCTAGGTCAGAGAAGATTCTGGCAGGTCCCAGCAGCTTCAACCATGTTGAAAGTGCCAAGACCGGCATTGATGCGGTTTGGAGATGCAGGGAGAGCCAGAGGCAACTCCCTTGATTCTGTGGTTGCTGTAAGTCCCAGTGCAGGGGCTCCAGGACAAGGTGAGTTCTTATGCCCCCCCACTTTAGAGAGCTTGACTTGCACCATCAGGTAATCCTTTGCCTCCAGTGCACAGGAGCCCGGTTCCAATACAGCCGGTATAGCAACCTTGGTCCATCATCAGTCACCCTGTTCCCTGTGAATGGCTGGGGACAGAGCTCTTCTCTGCCTTGTGTGCCTTTTGTCATTACCTCTGTGGCAGATGATTTTGGGATAGACTGCATCTCCAACAGAGATCTAGATATGCTTCTTAACCTTGTGGAAGTCCAGAGATGAACCAAAGAATGAGGGTGGGCAACATGTCACAGGGGATTGGTCCATAGCAAGCTTGCTGTAAGGGGGGGTCAATCCAGGTTGTTATAATAAGTGCCTTTGCCTTATAATTTGTCACCCAGAGTACCTTTACTGTAGGAAATGGAGAGCACAGGAAAAGGAAAATAACCCTAAAGGAAATAGAGCTAGTGGGATCCTTCTTTCTGCCACCTCTCCTTTCTGGCTATTAACTCTGCCTCTTTAATATACTAGGACTCCAGTAATCTGCACCCTGGTGTGAGGGTGGCTTTTGTTATGTCAGTGCTGCCTTTGAATCCCTGTTTTGCAGGAGACGTCCTGGGGGAAGTTCATGTGCCCTGGAGGAAGGTGGTACTCTTCCTACAGGAGAAACAACGGGGCAGCATCCTGGCCATTGTTCTATATGGCTGTAGTCCTGCCATAGCTGCAGTCCTGCTCACAGAGCTGACGCTAGTGTGGTATCAAATTGCTGTGGCTGTATAGTTGAGTGCTCTTAGTAGTCATCATAGCACTACCAGCAGGCAGGGCTTGTATTTAAAGATGTACGTGCCACCAGACTGACTGAGGCCTATCATTATTGTAAGTTTGAAAACGGGTGCAGAAGATGAAATATCCACCTATGCCTGCATGAACTTTGTTCCAGCAGCTGTTCGGAACGCTCATGCGACAGCGGAATCTTCCCTGTACCACTGAAAGGCTGATGCTGAGGGCACCAGGAGACTGTCTCCACTAAGTTAAATGTGTGTATTATGATTTCGGCATGCAACATTTGTGAAAGTGGAAGGTCCAATTAACAGATCTCCTTTCAGAAACCAAATCACTGGCGTAATAGTATGTTAATCAAAAGCAAAAAATCTTGGGCTATTCCGCCCTTACCAGAGGCCATTTCTGTCACAACTGCAGGCCTGTAGTAGATGCTTCCTATGCTCGACTCTAGAAGTCTTGAAACTATAGTGCAGAAATCATGAGTTTCAAAGAAGAGCACCACAGTGCTTCTCTACTTAGGCTGTTTCTGGCTCAATGTCATCGGAGATCACAGAACCGTCTAGGTTCAAAAGTGCAGATTCTGGTGCATCTTCCAGTAGCGCAGAACAGTTCATCTTGCCGATGCACTTTTATCTTGTGCATTGTACATGAAACTGATTATTGATCAAAATGAAGCTGCACCCCACATGAGTACACCCCATAATATAGTTGCATATGTTGGAAGTACGGTGAACTGACTGAGTCTGCGACACAGTCCTCCCAGACCTGCCTCAACCACCACCAGCTACGTCTCCAGTTGATGATGGTCTGGGAAACAAGGCATAAAATAAGCAGTGTCGCCGAGCAATTTGCTATACATTTCTGTAGGTTTGCTAATTAAATTGGCACTTGTTTAGTAAAGGTAGCTATTTAAGTTACCCTGTTCAATGAAAGCACAGCTCACCCTGCATTCCTCTCTTGTCTTCCGAGCTCTCTCCACCCTCTTTTCTCTGTTCACTGCAAGTTCAAAGGGGCTAATAGAGAGACTGCCGAGAGAGTGCAGCAGTAATCGTCCCCTTCACTCATGTGCCAAAAGGCCTGTGGAGTGCTATGCACATTTTATTTTTATTTTTCAAATAATTGCAAACCAGAAATAATGAGGATAATACTGCTAGTGAGCTAACTGTATACCGTCTGCCACGGACCAGTATGCGTTAGTAATTTGTTTTTAAAAAGGCTTTCAATTCCTTTTCTAAATATATAATAGGTTACATAATGCATACTTACAGCATTAATACTGTTAAACACTGCATTGTCTCCATGCTTTACAGTGAAGTGCATCTAAATCTGTGTCAACTATATTTCATTTTGTTAGGGAAGATGCATCATATTGACGAGTGGACACCTTTGAACAAGTACATGACCACGTGGCCAAATGCTGCAAACCTAATCCTGTGGCCTGCTAGTTACATACAGCTTGCAACTGGTGCTCAGCCCATGAGCTGATACCATACTCCTTGACATTCCATCTTACCATGTTGTTTAATACCCGCTACCTTAAAAGTGTGATGGCCGCAAACTACAATATTCTGGCCGCAAACTACAATATTCTGCCTAGTTTGCCCAGTTCTCTGCCTGCTATGCCATCCACACTGCTTAGTCTTTTACATAATGAATACTCAAAGCTACCTTGATATTTACTTAAAGTAACGATCAATAGTTTCATCCAGTCTGTACATCTACAGACCTATTACAAAACTGTACACTGTAGTTGGCCTCCAGAGCTCACTTTGCTCTATGATTACATTATATATTTACACCTGCAGTAGAGAGAGCTGGCCAAACCTTTTAAAGAGCCTTTTTATCATATCTACTTATTTGTGTACATTCATGTAGCTAACCTTTTTACAGAGCGCTCGCTAAGTATTTTCGCCCACTCACATAGTCGAGTAGATTTTAAGAAGGGCCAGTACCATTTGCAGGGGATGTTGGAAACTTATATTTACTTTTCACTTTGTTTGCAGTAAATGTCAAATAAAAGTTTCACTGTGCATGACTGGGCTCTGGGTGGCAGCAGTGTGTCACACCAAAGTTGGTTTGTGGTGACCTGCACCATTTTAGTGAAAGAATTTGCAAGGTCTGATTTATTTCACTAATGTCTTACTTCAGCGGTATACAAAACTGCTGTATTGTTGCTCATTTAATATCTTGGGTACAAGCGTCTTCTGGTGGCATTAAAAACATAAGTACACAATTACTAATCAAATGGGTTTGTTTGCTAATCAAGAAAAATGTACTTGGCAAACTCTGCTAATCAATTTTTGAAAACTAATTTATGCCTTGGGGAAAGGTGACCCATTGCCTGAGCAGGGAAGGGAACGGAGGAGAGAGCTGTTGGACATGGCTGAAGCCAATGTTTGGATACATCTTCCAGCCTTCTCATGTTCAGACTACTTTTTGGAGACTCCTTGAATCGCCATTTAAATTTGGGTCACCATCTGTTGTTGCTATGCGAAAGCCTTTTGCCACTTTTAGGCTGTTTTGTGATCTTGTTTAATCTTTCTGTTGTATTATTATTTAAAGATTCAATAACTGTGATTGAGAGTTGAAGCCTTATGCAGCAGTCTGAAAAGCTGTTCCATTTTAAGAAATGATGGTGATCTTATTGCAGCAAAGGAAAAATAACCCTTATACCATGTCTTTAGCTAACTTTCTGAATTTCAAGAGACGTTAGCTAAGAGACGGACACATGACCTCTTGTTCCAGTTCTGGGTCTGGAACAAAGCTTTTTCTGGCCTGAAAAGAATATCTTGGGAAGAGAAATATGATCTGACATTCTAAGTTGTGCGCAGAGTTGCTTTGGTTTTGTGCGGATTGGGACGTGAGCTAAACGTGATGCCGCGTTTCTGGGCATGAGCTTCTTAGAGGAGCAACAGCAGAGAAACCGGTCGCTTTCTCCAACTTGGAGCATAGTTGTTTTGAATACGTGGTCCTCCACAGTGTAGATAAGAAATAGAAATGAGATCCCGCATTCCTAGGCCTGGAGCAGATCTTAGAGTAACTAGGGGAAAGGGCAAACATAATCACAGGTTTTAAGCTTGGAGATGTGCATCTTCAGTCCTTTGCATAGAAGCAGAGTAAGGATAAACATTCTGTGTTCTAACGGCCTTCTCTCATACTTTTAAGGCATTTCACATTTAACAATGTAATCGTCGTGGACAACTGCCGTTTGTTGATTTACGGTATGATGTGCAACAGGCCTGTTGCACTAATATCGGTTTCCCACAGTTTGTTTTGTAATGCAAATATAGGAAGGGTAAACAATGAGAAAATAGTAGAAGCTTACAATTTCTCAACATAAAAGTTTAAAAGACACTCCTTAATTTACTACCTACTTGTAACACTTGAAAATGTTTGGACAAGCATTAAATGTGCAAATGCATTATCAGTTTGCAAAGCCATTTTGACTATAAAAACTGGTCCGAAAATTCAGAATATAAAAACATTCTCGGCAAACTTCATTAAACATTTTCTAGAGACTTGCACATTTTTCAGCACCATTCCACTATCTGAAAATCATCATTGTGATACATGTATTTCTATAAAATAATTATGGAAGATTGATATGGCAGAGCAAACACATTATAGTCTTCTCCCCTTTAACTATTCCTCAGGAACACAATTCGATTTGAAATTATCTTGCTTGACTAATTCAAACATATACAATCTGTGTTTGAAGAAAACCTGGACAGTTGAGAAAAATATTATGAAGTTCCACATGGACAACATATTCTCTTTTCCACGCTTCATCCATTCAAGATTCCTCAACAATATGTAGGGGGAGTTTCGAAAAAACAAAAACAGGAGAACATTACAAATCAGAATGGATTTGACTTTGAAACTGTGCAGGAAGAACTAGGTCCGTCACCGGGATCCACCTAGGATCAAGGTTACCAAGACCCTTTGTTGGTTACTCTTTTTATACAAAAAAGAGGGTGGATGTTCCCAAGATGGGGAACTCCCGTCCCCTGCACACTGTCTATGATCTGTATGAAACAGAAAAATAATTTAACAATATGGTGTGCACTATATGGGCAATGTAATAAATAACATTGTCCAATAAAGTCACCAAATAGATTTCATTTGTTTAGATAGATTTGTACCATCTTAATATAATGTAGGTAAATGGACCAAAACAGATTGATCACAGAAACATGAATGAGTGACAATTAACAAAATTTAACACAAGAACTTGAGTTTAATCCATAATGTGATGGCCCAACGCGTTTCGAGATCTCCCTCTTCATCAGGGGCAAAAATCGAATATTTTCATAGTTTCTATAAAAAACAAAATTATTTAAGAAAACATATTAATAGTGTCAAATCCATTCTAATATTCAACAAAAAACGTGTTCATTTACTAAAGCAGAGCTTGTATGTTAACCTTGATAACAAACATGAGAAATGTAATCACTTAGTGTCAACATCTAATCCCTCAACATTGGACTACTAGTAAATACATTCATAGCATATTCATCTTACATTCATGGTGTGTCTTACAGACTTGGAATATCATTTCTGATGCTCTAAAGATTTTCCTGTGTGCTGAATAGGCAAGTTTGAGTAGAACATGCTAACCTTGTGTGTAGATGTTTTTGAAATTCATCAGGAAATGTTAGTATCAAAAAAGACGTAGTCCGTCTATAGTGATTGTGAAGAAACCTGGGTTCAGCGATGTAACGTGGCTTCCTATGATATGGTGATAAAAAATAAGAGGGATGTCAAAAGGTCTGAGGATCCTATGTGCAAGAATAAGTATAATGTATATCAATGCTCACCTTCATGAGATCCGTAGTAAAACCCATACGAGAATGGAAGAAGCATGAATGAGAGAAGACCAACGTTCTGAATCTTGTCCCAGGGCGGTCGCCTAGGAACGAAAAAACAATGCAGAGTTTTGATAAAGCACAATCCTTCAAAGAAGGTGTGTGGATGCATATGGGAAAATCCCATGTGGACTTACTTGGAAAAAGACGTTCAGTCTGATGCACGGAGGCTCGCAGGAGCGGACACCATCGCACATGAACATAACAAAGTCTGACGTTTGTTTACTATTCATAGCGTCATAGGAATGACGTATGCACGCTTCAACGTGCCAGTGTCAGAGAGCTCTGATGTCACAATGTGCATACGTAGTGCTGTGCGGCATTGTCAAAACATTGAAAAAGCTAGAAAAAATAGCAGGCGTTGTGCCTTAAAGCATTGTTGATTGTGGTAAAGCTCATGAAAATATCTGAATAGAGAAAAAAGTTACCCGGGCCCAATCAAAGTCTAAGGGCCTCATTACGACCCAGGCGGTAAGTTACCGCCTGGGCCGTGACTTTACCACCATGGCGTAAACTACGTTTACGCCATGGTGGTTGGCGGACTTACCGCCCCATTCCGAGGTCGGCGGGGCGGTAAGTCCCCAATCCCCATTTACCCTTCCCCATTCCCATTTTTGCCCCATAGGGCATAATGGGAGTGGGGAAGGCGTTAATTACGCCACCGTAAATTACGGTGGCGTAATTAACTCCATGGTCCCTTAGCGCCATGGATTTTAACACCTGCTAAAAGCAGGTGTTAAAAGCGCCATGGCGCTAAGGGACCTCGTAGTTGGCGGTAAGGGGTCGGCGCAGCTAACGCTGGCGTTAACCCCTTACCGCCAGGGTCGTAATGAGGCCCTAAGACAGTCCGGGGTCTGTATATTAAAATCGAGATGACGTATGTGTGTGTGTTTATGTAGATGAGTCAGAAGCCTCCGATGTTCCGCGGGGCATGCGTAGTGTAATGCAATATCATGTTCAAAGGTCATGTCAAACGGTTAGGGATTTCAAAGGCCCACATGTGCAGTAGGCCGAAAAGAGTCCATTGAGATGAATCTAAGGATGGGCAAGATGCCAACTATGATTCGGACCTACAAGAGGTCAAAATAAATGTTCAGACACATTACGGGAAAGTGTTAACAAGACAACAGTCTAAGATGATGATCTAACAAAATAAGATTCATGGTTGTACCAACTGAGCTGGTATGGACCGAACTGGTAGGAAATCCAATAGGATGTAACAATATAGTAATCTATGTATGTCCAAATGTCACAAAGAGATGTTCTGATCTTATTCCATGTGTGGATTTTCTGACAAAGGATGTCGCCAAAAGTCATTCAAATGCTGTTCCATATGAGGATTATCACTCTGTTTGCAGTTATATATACATCCCTATACACAAAGAGTAATGTCTCAATAATATTAATACAGACCAAAATTGTAAATTCAATACAGTGCCTATGATTGATGAAGTTTTTTTGAGAGAAATGTGTCCTTTGCTGTATGCTCTACCTAGTTGTGACCATAGGTTTTTGTAAATGCCATTACATGAAAAGTAGTTAAAAAACAAAGTGTTTTATAGGTCTGGCCCCAAATAATAGCCCTCATAAATTCCTAACGGATTTAATGAGACTAGGCGATGGATCCAGTATAATTCTCTTTGGGATAATCTCTTTTTGGATATCTCCTCCTCTTGGAAGTGGATGTAGTACCTCTAATATCACTACCCTCATTTGTGCAACATTGTGATTATGGTCTCGAAAATGTCTGTAGACGGGTGACTTAATGTTTTTAGTTCTGATGTTCGATTTGTGTTCCGTCCATCTTTCTTTGGCCTTTCTTGCCGTTTTGCCCACGTAGTATTTGCCACGGGCAGCGTAACGCATAAATGACATTTTTAGAATCACATGTGGCATACTGCTTTAGTGGAATTTTCTTGCCTGTGTTTGCATGTCTAATGTGGTCACCCTTGATCACATTTGAGCAATGCTGGCAGTTGAAACAACGAAAGGTCCCTTGTTTAGGTTTACATAGAAGTGTTTGCATGTTTTTTTTCCTTCTCTGCTTTGATTAACCGGTCTCTAAAATTGCTACCTCTTTTAAAAGCTAACATAGGTGGTTCTGGAAAGAGGGAGTTCAATTGAGGATCTGTTTTGATGAGGTTCCAGTTTTTGTGGATTATCTGCTTTATTTGAAAGCTTTGGCTGGAATATCTCGGAGTATGTATTAGGTTCGTTTTGACCGGTTTGGTTTTTTTGAGTCAGGAGGTCTTCACGGCTTTGTACATCTGTTCTTCGAATAGCTTTATCCAATAGGTCTTCAGGAAAACCCCTTTCCGTAAATCTGGTTTTTAAGATTGCATATTCATCCTGCAGTTTTTGCAGTGTCTGAGGTAATCCTTTTAAGTCTGAGAAGTTGACTATAGGGTAGATTGCCTTTAAGATGTTTAGGGTGGAAACTGTGGAAGTGCAGAGAGCTGTTCACATCTGTAGGTTTCCTGTAAATCCTTGTGGTAAGTCCTTGGTTGGTGATTTCAATTGTCATGTCCAGGATGTTTATAGATGGTTTTCCGATTTCCATGGTAAATTTTATCCTATTGTTACATTTGTTGAGGTATTCCCAAAAGAGTTTTAGCTCTGACTCTGTGCCAATCCAAATGCCAAACACATCGTTGATGTATCGTAGCCAGCTTTTAATTTTGTCCTTCCAAACAGGATTCTCCAAAACAAACATCCGTTCAAAATTGTACATACAAATATTAGCATATGAAGGGGCTACAGATGAGCCTATGGAAGTGCCTGATTTCTGGAGGTAGTATTGGTTGTTGAAACGGAAGTAATTATTGTACAAAATCAAATTGATGAGTTCAATGGCAAAGGTTTTTGGGATGTTAATGTCTTCATGCTTGAGTAAAAACCATTCCAGAGCTTCAATGCCTTGATTATGTGGAATTGATGTGTATAAACTACTGACATCCATTGTGAACAGTAGAAGATTGGATTGATCTGTATTGTTTTGTCTGATGATTTGCAAAAAATGTGTTGTATCTTTAAGGTAGGTTTCTGTCTTTTGTATCGGTGGCTGTAGGGCTGTGTCCAGGTATACTGCAAGCGGTTGAAAGACGCTCTCGGTCCCTGCTACTATCGGTCGTAAGGGTGGATCCGTTCTGTGTTTATATATTTTTGGCAGTCCATAAAAGACTGGAGTCACTGGATGTTTATTGATTAAGTAATCACTTGTTCCTTCTGTGATCCAGTCTAGATCAGCTGCTTTGTCAATGACCTTTTTGATAGTTTCTTTGATTGAAAGAATTGGGTCTCCACCCAATTTCAGATAGGTATCTTGATCTGATAGTAATTTGTAACATCCTTCATTGTACTGAGTTGTATCCATGATTATTAAAGCACCGCCCTTGTCCGCTTGTTTGATGGACAAACTATTGTCAGATGCTAACTCTTTGATATTCAGCTGGTGTTTCCTGATGTTCAATTTGTTCATTGTTGTATATTTCAGGCATCTAAGTGCTTTAGTTGTCTTTGTTTTGAATAGATTCACCAAAGGGTGATTGATTTGAGGATGAAAATTGCTTTTACCTTTGATTTCCAAAAGTTGTGGGGACTTTCTCTCTTGTGTGTCTTTTGTTGCGGACAAGTTTGAATGAATTGATTTCCTCCTCAAATAAACTGGTGTTTGTTGGAATGAACGATATTCCCAGGTTTAAGGTGTCCATCTGTGATTGTGAAAGTTGTTTAGAAGAAATGTTGATGACAATGGGGTCTTTCAATGCTTGTTTTTCTGTCTGGGTTTTCTTTTTGCCTCGTCTGGCTTTCCGTCTCCTAAAAAAGGTTCGGTGTTGGTATGATTATTGCACTTGCAGATAATGATTGTATATTGGTGGAATTTGGAGTTGGAGTAGGTAGGGCACTTGTAGATGGTCTTTCCTCTAGTTCTCCGCTGGTGATTTCACTGCTATCTGTGTTGATGTTCTCAGCTTCTGGTTTGGAGGATCTGGTTGGCCTGGGAGTCGGTCTATTGTTGTTGTAATACTCTTGCCAGGAGTATACAATGTCCCGAGCGTAGTCGAGTGTGTCTCGTCTAAACTTTCTAATTTTCCGCTGTTCAGTTTCTTTTTTGTAGGTATCCAGTTTTTGATTGGTGTCCACTAAGATTGCTTGTAATTCGGTGGCAGTTTTTAGTTTTGATAGTTGAGATGACACTTCTTCAATATCTTGGTTAATCTCAGACAATGATTTAGCTAATTCTTCTATTGTCAGTAATGTGAGATCTAGAGAACATTTATTAAGTATCTGTTCCCAACGTTTTACAAACTCTTTATTGTCTTTGCACAGTGTGGGGCGTAAGTATACCCGTAATCTTCTAGGTATTCTTTTAGCTCTGAAGTATTGGGCAAGTGTCGTTTTGTGTAGTTTTTGGGAAATCTCCCTATGTATCAATCTACAGCCATTGATACAAAAGACAGAAACCTACCTTAAAGATACGACACATTTTTTGCAAATCATCAGACAAATCAATACAGATCAATCCAATCTTCTACTGGTCACAATGGATGTCAGTAGTTTATACACATCAATTCCACATAATCAAGGCATTGAAGCTCTGGAATGGTTTTTACTCAAGCATGAAGACATTAACATCCAAAAAACATTTGCCATTGAACTCATCAATTTGATTTTGTACAATAATTACTTCCGTTTCAACAACCAATACTACCTCCAGAAATCGGGCACTTCCATGGGCTCAACTGTAGCCCCTTCATATGCTAATATTTTTATGTACAATTTTGAACGGACGTTTGTTTTGGAGAATCCTGTTTGGAAGGACAAAATTAAAAGCTGGCTACGATACATCGACGATGTGTTTGGCATTTGGATTGGCACAGAGTCAGAGCTAAAACTCTTTTTGGAATACCTCAACAAATGTAACAATAGGATAACATTTACCATGGAAATCGGAAAACCATCTATAAACTTCCTGGACATGACAATTGAAATCACCAACCAAGGACTTACCACAAGGATTTACAGGAAACCTACAGATGTGAACAGCTCTCTGCACTTCCACAGTTTCCACCCTAAACATCTTAAAGACAATCTACACTATATTCAACTTCTCAGACTTAAAAGGATTACCTCGGACACTGAAAAACTGCAGGATGAATATGCAATCTTAAACAGATTTACGGAAAGGGGTTTTCCTGAAGACCTATTGGATAAAGCTATTCGGAGAACAGATGTACAAAGTTGTGAAGACCTCCTGACTCAAAAAACCAAACAGGTCAAAACGTATCTAATACATACTCTGAGATATTCCAGCCAAAGCTTTCAAATAAAGCGGATAATCCATAAAAACTGGGACCTCATCAAAACAGATCCTCACTTGAACTCCCTCTTTCCAGAACCACCTATATTAGCTTTTAAAAGAGGTAGCAATTTTAGAGACTGGTTAATCAATGCAGAGAAGCAAATAAAAAACCCATGCAAACACTTCTAAGTAAACCTTTCCCTGCCTCAACTGCCAGCATTGCTCAAATGTGATCAAGGGTGACCACATTAGACATGCAAACACAGGCAAGAAAATTCCACTAAAGCAGTATGCCGTATGTGATTCTAAAAATGTCATTTGTGTTACGCTGCCCTTCTGGCAAATACTACGTGGGCAAAACGGCAAGAAAGGCCAAAGAAAGATGGACGGAACACAAATCGAACATCAGAACTAAAAACATGAAGTCACCCGTCTACAGACATTTTCGAGACCATAATCACAATGTTTCACAAATGAGGGTAGTGTTATTAGAGGTACTACATCCACTTCCAAGAGGAGGAGATATCCGAAAGAGATTATCCCAAAGAGAATTATACTGGATCCATCGCCTAGTCTCATTAAATCCGTTAGGAATTAATGAGGACTATTAGTTGGGGCCATTCCTATAAAACACTTTGTTTTTTAACTACTTTTCATGTAATGGCATTTACAAAAACCTATGGTCACAACTAGGTAGAGCATACAGCAAAGGACATATTTCTCTCAAATAAACTTCTTATGATCAATCATTGGCACTGTATTGAATTTTCAATTTTGGTCTGTATTAATATTATTGGGACATTACTCTTTGGTTATAGAGATGTATATATAACTGCAAACAGATTGTGAATCCTCATATGGAACAGCATTTGAATGACTTTTGGTGACATCCTTTGTCAGAAAATCCGCATATGGAATAAGATCAGAACATCTCTTTGTGACATTTGGACATACATAGATTACTATATTGTTACATCCTATTGGATTTCCTACCAGTTCGGTCCATACCAGCTCGGTTGGTGCAACCATGAATCTTATTTTGTTAAATCATCATCTTAGACTGTTGTCTTGTTATCACTTTCACGTAATGTGTCTGAACATTTATTTTGACCTCTTGGTAGGTCTGAATCATATTTGGCATCTTGCCCATCCTTAGATTCATCTCAATGGACTCTTTTCAGCCTACTGCACATGTGGGCCTTTGACATCCCTAACCCTTTAACATGACCTTTGAACATGATATTGCATTACACTACGCATGCACCGCGGAACATCAGAGGCTTCTGACTCTTCTACATAATGACACACACATACGTCATCTCGATTTTAATATACAGACCCCGTACTGTCTTAGACGTCGATTGGGCCCGGATAACTTTTTTCTCTATTCAGATATTTTCATGAGCTTTACCACAATCAACAATGCTTTAAAGGGATGGTCTAGTAAAAATTTTTATTTAAAAAATAGATAGGCAACATAAAAAAAAATACTAGCATTCTCTGTTTTAAAACTTCCTATGTAAACTTTTGAGCTATTCAAGCTCAAAATTCGCAAAAGCAAGCACATGGGCGCATCCATTTTGTGAAATGGAGGCCCTCCTGTGCTGGCTTTTGCTTTTGCGGCACTAAGGAAGGAAAAGCCAGCCAGCTGTAGTAAACAAAAGCTACCGCTGGGTGGCTTTCCCTTCATTAGTGCTGTAGGCGGAGGACGGGGACTGGAGACCAGAGCAGGAAAGCTGCAGCTGAATCTCGGTAAGTGCTATTTATTTATTTTTTTTAAAAATAAGCACTAGCTGTGGTTTTTTTTCTACGTTTTCCGGGTTGGAGGAGCCCGGAAAACTTAGAAATAAAACTGCAGCTTTAAAAACGTTGTATTTATGTTTGCGGTCACTTTTGAAGCGACCACAAACATAAATACAACGTTATTGTGTTGGAAAACGCTGCGGTTTTTCTTTCCAGGTTTCTCAGGCTCCACCGGCTCGTAGGAGCCTGAGAAACGTGGAAAGAAAAACTGACGCTTTTTCCAACACAACCGCGTGTGTTTCTGCATGCTGTGGCTATCACTGTCGGTCTCTGGTGCTCCTAGGGGAGCACCGGAGACCCAAAGTGAAAGCCACAGCAGGCAGAAACACAACGCGGTTATGTTTACATGCCGCGTAGTGTTTCTACCTACAGCTGATTTCCCATAGACCCAAATGGGAAATGCTAAATGCTGCGTTGTGTCTGCCTAAATCTGCTTTCCCATTTGGGGCTCTCGGGCTCCCCGTGGGGAGCCCGAGAGCCCCAAATGGGAAAGCAGATTCAGGCAGAAACAACGCGGTTGTTTTCCGCAATGCCGCGTTGTTTATGCCTGAATCTGCTTTCCCATTTGGGGCTCTCGGGCTCCCCGTGGGGAGCCCGAGAACCCCAAATGGGAAAGCAGATTCAAGCAGAAACAACGCGGTTGTGTTGGAAAACGCTGCGGTTTTTCTTTCCGAGTTTCTCAGGCTCCTCCGAGCCGGAGGAGCCTGAGAAACTTGGAAAGAAAAACCGCAGCGTTTTCCAACACAATAACGTTGTATTTATGTTTGCGGTCGCTTCAAAAGCGACCGCAAACATAAATACAACGTTTTTAAAGCTGCGGTTTTATTTCTAAGTTTTCCGGGCTCCTCCAGCCCGGAAAACGTAGAAAAAAAACCACAGCTAGTGCTTATTTTAAAAAAAAAAAAAAAATAACACTTACCGAGATTCAGCTGCAGCTTTCCTGCTCTGGTCTCCGGTCCCCGTCCTCCGCCTACAGCACTAATGAAGGGAAAGCCACCCAGCGGTAGCTTTTGTTTACTACAGCTGGCTGGCTTTTCCTTCATTAGTGCCGCAAAAGCCAGCACAGGAGGGCCTCCATTTCACAAAATGGATGCGCCCAAGTGCTTGCTTTTGCGTATTTTGAGCTTGAATAGCTCAAAGTTTTACATAGGAAGTTTTAAAACGGAGAATGCTAGTATTTTTTTTATGTTGCCTATCTATTTTTTAAATAACATTTTTTACTAGACCATCCCTTTAAGGCCCAACGCCCGCCATTTTTTCTATCTTTTTCAATGTTTTGACAATGCCGCACAGCACTACGCATGTGCATTGTGACGTCAGAGCTCTCCGACACTGGCACATTGAAGCGTGCATACGTCATTCCTATGACCCTATAAATAGTAAACAAACGTCGGACTTTGTTATGTTCCAGTGTAACGGCGTTCGCTCCTGCGAGCCTCCGTGCATCCGACTGAACGTCTTTTTCCAAGTAAGTCCACACAGGATTTTCCTGTATGCAGCCACACACCTTCTTTGAAGGATTGTGCTTTATCGAAACTCTGCTTTGTTTTTTCGTTCCTAGGCGACCGCCCTGGGACAAGATCCGGAACGTTGCTCTTCTCTCATTCATGCTTCTTCCATCCTCGTATGGGTTTTACTACGGATCTCTTGAAGGTGAGCATTGATGACATTATACTTATTCTTGCACATAGGATACTCAGACCTCTTGACATCCCTCTTATTTTTTATCACCTTGTCATAGGAAGCCACGTTACATCTCTGAACCCAGGTTTCTTCACAGCCCCTATAGACGGACTACGTCTTTTTCGATACTAACATTTCCTGATGAATTTTCTAAAACATCTACACACAAGGTTAGCATGTTCTGATCATACTTGCCTATTCAGCACACAGGAAAATCTTTAGAGCATCAGAAATGGTATTCCAATTCTGTGAGACACACCATGAATGTATCATGAATATGCTATGAATGTATTTACTAGTAGTCCAATGTTGAAGGATTAGATGTTGACACTAAGTGATTACATTTCTCATGTTTGTTATCAAGGTTAACATACAAGCTCTGCTTTAGTAAATGAACAAGTTTTTTGTTGAATATTAGAATGGATTTTGACACTCTAATATGTTTTCTTAAATTTTGTTTTTTATAGAAACTATGAACATTTTCGATTTTTGCCCCTGATGAAGAGGGAAATCTCGAAACGCGTTGGGCCATCACATTATGGATTAAACTCAAGTTCTTGTGTTAAATTTTGTTAATTGTCACTCATTCATGTTTCTATGATCAATCTGTTTTGGTCCATTTACCTACATTATATTAAGATGGTACAAATCTATCTAAACGAATGAAATCTATTTGGGACTTTATTGGACGATGTTATTTATTACATTGCCCATATAGTGCACACCATATTGTTAAATTATTTTTCTGTTTTATACAGATCATAGACAGTGTGCAGGGGACGGGAGTTCCCCATCTTGGGAACATCCACCCTCTGTTTTGTTCAAGTACCAACCCAGATGCCAAGGTTAAGATTATCTCCCCTGCACCTCAAATTATTTTTATTAGCCATAAGGGAAATTTAGATCTTTTATTAACCACTAACAACATAAATTCCTAACTTTGGTTGTGCATAGTGTTGTACATTTGGTTCTACTCTTTTTATACAGGCATGATTAAAAGGTGGAGAACTCTTCATCGAGTGGTATCTTCCTAAATAAACCATAAAGGTCACATGGTTCTCAGTGTGGGTGAGTTCCTTGCCCTGAGACACCTCTTTCTTTGCCCAATGTCTCACCTGCAAGGGGCATTGGTCTTTCTGTCCCCAAAACGAATGTCTCTGTTTTTAATAGTCCAAAACGGGTTACCTCGCCCCTTCTGTTACAGGCTTGAGGGTGGCCCAAACACTTGATCTTGGTCTGTACTAGTTGCAGGCTTTCCAGGGTTGTGTACCCCACAACTCAGTTGGTGATAGTCTGGTGTGCCGGTAGCTGGCTGGAGAGCGATGGAGGAGTCTTGTGGGTCAGCCAAGTCTTTTTAATGATTTCTCTCACCCCACCTCTTTAGTCTCACAGTAATCTCCCTGATCCTAGCTTGCACCTCCTCCCACTGTGTAATCTTGCCTAGGGCTAACTGGGCTGGCTGGAACTTGCTTGATCTCATTGGCTCGGCTTGACCTTTTCTCTCTTCCTGGTCACTAATATTCCTAGTTCAGCTTCTTTTTCTCCTCCTGGTGCAACATGAGTCTCCTCTGTACCACCTTTAGTAAGGTCTGTCTCTCCCCTGATGTTTCTTCCTCTGTGCATCACTACCAATCTCTGGTGCCACCTGCTCCTTTTCTTCGGGGTTTACCAGTTGCCACTGCACCCCAGCTCCTATCACCTCTTATTGATGTTCACTCCACTGTCTTGGTGTAGTCTTTCCCTCATGCCGCAGTCCTTATATTCCCATCTCTTCTTTTTCCATAAATGCTCACCTCTTCCACCACCTTTTTCTCCCTCTATTATCTCCTTTGCTCAGGTTACCATCTTTTCTGTCCACTCGCCCTCTAGTTCCACTTCTTACTTCTCTTTCTAAATGTCCACTGCTTCCTTCTATTCACTCTTCATCTGATGTTACTGCTTCTTTCTTGACCCTCTTAACTCTAACAACCTCTTCCTGCTCTCTGCTTCTCTCATCCCGCCACTCACCTCGGTCTATCCTGTCTCTGCTTCTTCCACCGCTATTCAGTGTTCTTCAAAAAAGAGCCTCCTGCTCCTGCAACCCTTCTGCCTCACTGGAGTTTGGTGCTGTTATAGCGGATTTCCCACCCCTTTCTAGTGAGGATCTTCATCTGAGGTTTATATTTTAGTGAGGCTTGTACTGGTATGTACAGTTGAGACTGCTTTTGGCACTAGACCGAGTTTCTATATGTGACCTATCTGCTGTCTTTGATTTTAATCTTTCCCCTCTGACCTTCCTGGCTGCCGCCGGTGTTGCTCAGATCTCTTTGGTGTGTCAGTGTTGAATCCCACTGCTGGAAATGCTCTCTGTAAGCTTTTTGAACCTTTACTTTCATTAAACGTATGGTGAACTAGCAACATTTTATCCACAATGGCAGAGTTTGATGGCAAGCAAGAGCATGGCAAGAGTTTCTTCCCACACCGACCCTTGTTTGTGAAGCTGCAAACTCGATATGTTTTGTGCTTGGTTCTGCGGTGTCCACTGTGCGTCCCATGACCTCCTGGAAGGGACTTCCTTGGTAATCTGAGGAATGTCGTAATAGCATCTGAGCACTCACAACTGTTGACTAGTGCAGAGGCGCCCTCTTGCAAATGGACGTTTCCTTTCCCACTGTTAGTGTTTGGTTCTGTGCAGAGAGCTTCATGTTGGCTCTTGGGGAGGGGGCGTAATAATGTTATTTAGCAGGGTGTCACAAGGGGTTTGGGTAAAACGAAAATTGCTTTCGAAACTAAGCTGCCCTGCTGAACAAGTAGGATTGGGTAGGTCTAGAGTGCTTCAATGGGTTTGAGGTGCAACACTGGGATTTTCCCAGATTGTCCCTTGCTATATGAGGGATACCAAGGTGGAGTGACAAAGGGATGCTCCCTGTACCACCACCGGGGCCAGGATCTAATGGCACAACCTTTCCTGTTGCCAGAACCTTGAAATACTTTGAACCAGTAGTTTCTTCCTAATTATAATTTTTTGTAGATTTTTCATATTCTATTTATTATTTGGTGCTGAGGGAGTTAAATTGTCAATACTCATACTGGGTGGCTTCATCACCAACCAACTATCGCTAGAAGAACTTCCCATATTATCGTCCTTAAGAAACTAGGGACCATTTTGTCACCAAATGCAACTCTTTCCATACTGTAAGATGCAAATGTTGAGCGTGGAAGTCTAAACCATACCAAAAAAGGTCTGACCTAATTGTCCCTCCCTCTGCAAAAGTCTCAGTATTGTTTTCAGAATCTATTAATTGAAAGCCACCCCGAAAATGGATGCTCGATTCAGAATCTGTGGACCTTGGCAAAAAATGCTTGAAAAAGGGGCCCTTTTATATCCACCATACTGCATATTACATTTTAACAGCCCTTTAGTTATAGAGTGAGCCTTGATAGCCATCAATTTAAAATGATTAGACCTTGTAAATTTATAATTTTCACCCCCAAAAGTGAGATCACTAACTTGTTCCAATTGCTTGTGTGACAACGTTCTCAATGTGTTAAGTGACAATATATGAGAGTGTTCGCCTTTTAGTCTTAAAATGCACAAAGATAATTGGGATTCCCAGTTTTGGGGTGATCCTTGTATCCTTTCTCTCAACCTTGAAGGGAGCTCCAATCTCCCTAGCCCACACTCCCTTTTCCAATATTGATTTACTATAGCCATGGTGCCTCTACTGTCTAATTTACCGCTGATCCTGGGTGGCCTAAAGGCTGTAGCCTTATCTGAATTCCTCAGAGACTTTCTTAATTGGGTAATGTGATTGCTCTGGTGTGCCTTGTGTCTGGATGAATGTCTTTCAGCCTTTAACCTCACACTCCTTGCACTGCACCTGTCTCCACTATTCTAGTGTGTCTTTCCCTCTCCAGCTCTCGCTTCTCTCTCCCTCCCCCTCCATGTTCCTTCCTCTGTCCCTCTGTTCCTGCACTCTACCTCCAGACTTTGTGTCTCTACTTTCCACCTCGCTCCTAATTCTGTCTCCACTCCCCTCTAACCACTTCTAGAGTATGGTGCCCTGCTCATCTTCCGGGATATGATGCCCTGCTAACTAAAACCACACCCAGGGATAGCCAGACTCCTTAAACACCTCCTCACATCCACCTCTACTTCCCCTTAATCAAGTCTTACTTATCTCTCGCATTCACCCACATACATATAAAAATCAACAATTGGTACCACTCTGTCTGATCCCCTTGCTGTCACATGCCTAAACAGTCTTCCCCAAGTCCTCCTCCGGGTCATCATTTCTCTACCTCTGAACTGAACCATACACATCTCACTGACAACTGAATCTGCTGGCCTTTTTAAAGCCCCTCCCTTCCTGCCTATAAAGTTCCACCTTCCCTAAGAAACTAGGGACCACTTTTCCACCAAATGCAACTCTTTCCAAAATGTAAGACTCTAGTGTTGGGCGTCGAAGTCTAAACCCTTAAACAAGGTCTGACCTAATTGTCCCTTCCTCTATAAAGTCTCTGAATGTTGCTAATATTCAACTGCTTCCCTGGTAATCCCTTGCTAAGATACTTGATCACTCGTGGGCTGGTATTTCCTCAGGAAGTCTTCACAATGGCCCTTAGTCCGCCCTCTTTCCACTCTCCATTTTCTTTCACCCTGTTATTCGGTCTTCTGCATAGTCTGCTTTCGGGTCCCCTCTCGTATCCAGTTAGTCATTTGGAGGTTGTCCTCTTTGCCCTTACTGTATATTTTCTCACTAGTTCCAGTTCAGCAGCTGCTGCCGTGTAGTGATTCTGAGTACCTCGGTGGTGGGTTTTGGGGTTTTTCTTTTGACTCCTGAATGAGGCAACCTAGTCCATAACTAATTGAGCAACAAGTTTTTTTCTCCTGTTCCAGGCTGGCTCTGGTCCATTTGGCCAAGTTGCATTGTGGTATTTGTAGTCCCCGCTCTGTTGTGCCGCTTCCTGAGATCCTCCATCATAGGTTTCTGTGGAGTTTGGTACCTGCTGGTAACTGTAGCTATTGGGGCTTGTATTGGTACATCAAGCTTCTCTGAACGCCATGCCTCTTGGGAACAAGCTGGCATTTTAAAGAGAGAGACCTGGCCTGGATAGAAGTACCAATGCACATACACTGCTCCACACATACCAGAGAGATAGGGACAAGGGCATCCATCAACTCCCCCCACGTCGCTTCTGGGCTCCTTTGCCTCCATTGCCAAGACATGATCCTGTGACACTTTTCATCCCCCATAGGACTAACTCGTTGCTAAAGCCTAATCCAATTGCTTTATATTTAGTTAACTTGATTTTTCACTTGTTCCTAACAGTAAATGACACTCATGGCTCACTGTCACCCATAGGGACTTTGACCCAATAAGGCAGTATCTGCAAAGTTGAAATGGTACATCCCCACCAACCAGCTGAATAGAAAAATAACCTACACCCCTGTTTTTCAAACTGTCGCTGTCAGCATATTATTTGACTAAAAATCAGTATTTTCCCGTCTTTTCTTGGCCCATGTTTTCACATATAAAATGTCAGTAATGTCCAATAAACCGTGAGTAATCCAGCTAATCTGCTTAGTCCAGGGAATTGTGATTACGTCAGACTTCTGGAGCCCCCTCCATCCTCTGTGCATCTCGCCTCTGTGAGGGATCTCTGACACCGAGGAGTGCTTCAGTGCTGGATTATGGGGCCAATGCCATGCCCCTAGCAATTCCGTGAAGATCCACGGAAGTGCAGACTCCCAACACCACGTTGTTTGCTTTGGTAATGGTGGCATCCCTAGTAACCCATGGCTACATCTAAGATTAGGAGCTGGTGAAAGGTAAGTATCAAACCACTGCATAACCCCCCAAAAATGTACGATCTACGGAACCTTTGTGACAATAGAGCAAGTGGCACCGGGTATGCTGGAATGGGGCCCCAAGGGCTGAGATAAATCTAGCACTCTACGAACAAGCATATCTACCTCATCTAGTCGCAGTGCAGTTATTTTCTGGCATTTTTATTTATCTGGGGAAATCCACAGCTCTCCCGCTACCCTAAAAATCAATTTTACTGGTCATTCAATGCAGCCACCCCCTATTCCCCCACCCACCCTAAAAAAGCAACACAAATAAATACGGCGGAATGGCTGTATCACCCAAATGCGGTGAAATGACTACAGCAAAGTGGCCGGGCTCGGAGCAGACACAGCCTAGAAGAGGGAAGCGGAAGTGCACCTATGCAACGCAAAGTCTGCAAGCTTGGAGTTCTGCGTGTACAGACCAGGACTTCACCGAAGATCAGGAGACTGGACAGCGTGGCAGTAAGCAACACGCAAAGGCAGAAGTCGGGGCCATATTTTAGAACTGAACTGAGACCCTGCGCAGGTGATGAAAGTGAGGGACTTCTGCTTGCCTTAAAGAAGGCTGCCAAACCTTTTATACTCACTGAGTTGCAGACTCCATGAGAGGAGAAATTAAAAATGACAAATATGAATCTACTAATTTCCTTTTCTATAAATGTGCCTTGTAAAACATTGCAGTGCATCACATACTTTTTACAATATGCACACCCTTTCTGCATCATAAGTCTATGGTCCACCTAACCGGACTGAATTACACCTAGGTCAGCACAAAATGACCTCTTCCTCTCCACAACCCACTGGTTCCTTCCTTTGTCTATGGTACCTATTCCCACCTTCCCTTCCTTCTATCGTTCGCTTACTTTTCCCTTTGCAGACACCCATGTCTAGTAATACCTAGCGGGGGCACAGTAATCCACCATATTGGCAAGTTTACACATGCTGAGTCTACCACGTTGGTGATTTGGCGCAGTACAAAAACCTTCTGAAATGACATAGCCCAACCAATGTTGAAACCACAAACTGAATAACAAGACGACAGGTTAGTCTAAAGAAGAGGGAAAATAAGTCGGTGTGGAAGTTACACGAGAATGGAGTGTTGAAGAGAGGAGTTGGCAGAAACACTGGAGTTTATATAGAAAGGTAAAAAGCAGTAGAGACCCAGAGCCTGCGAGCAGCACTGGGCTGTGTTGTTCTGGTTTGTGTGTGACAGCACGGGTGGTGCTTTCAAATTAAGACGCACTGCTGGTATGTTAATTGTAAGATTTTGCAGAACAACTGGGAACGGGAGGAAATTGGTGTTGGCCGTTGGGATAGATGACAGAGGTTCATTGGGAGGATCTGTAGCCTCGAACATTCTGGACCCAAGGAGCAAGAGGCAAGGAGTAGTCGTCAAAGGCCTCGAATCTGGAGTGTTAGTTGGCAAGAGAGCCTGTGCAAGGACCTACGAAGGTGAGGTGGCTTAAGACAAGGCTGAAGCCTCTGTACAAGACTCTATGCGTGTCTTAACTATTACTACCAGGTCTGCCAGGTTGAAGAGGTTTTGACTTTGTGTAGTGTGTATGAGGGCACAATATTCTTTATAGCGTAAGACGTGCATCCTGCTCTTTAGTGTGAGAAGGACACCATATCCCTGGGCGCTTTATCGATATCGCTGTGACTTGCTTTTAGAGAAACTAGGGGAGACCAGGATCTCCATGCTCAAGAAAACCCTAATATTTTTAACTCCTACTTCCACTGAGTTAGACAAATCTAAAGTTGAACAGTCCTGCTCTTTTGTAGTTAAACATTTAAACCCCATACATAGACATACATTTAGTTTGACATTTCACTTCTGGAGTCATGCTTTGTCTTTCTGGAGTCATGCTTAGTCTTTCTGCCATCAATTGGGTCAAATTATGTTTTCATAGTTCATGGAACAGTTGTGGGAGGGTGAAGCATATTTTATCTTAGCTGTAGCGCCCTTTCTGCCAAAACACTACATGTGTTATTGCACTGCTTTTTCGAAACCCTGTTTGAAAAAATAGGATTGTTTCTCCACAGTCCTTGTCTCCAAGTGTATAAAGCAGAATGTTGTGAAGCGTTTTTCTCTAGCATCAAGCTGGTCATTAATTTGAATGCTATGTTATCCTGCATGTGTATAGCTCCTCCTGCCATAGTTCATGGCTTCAAAGCGCTTTGCCTAGTAGGGAGAAGCTAAAACGGGGCGATGGTTGGGATGAGGGCGAGGGATGGATGGATGAGATGCACAGGAAGGCATGAGAAGGAAAAGGTAGAAGGGCTATGTGTACAATTGGACCGGATTCTTCATGGGACTCAACTCTATTCCATTGGGCGCTGCTTCAAGAGGAGAGATGGCTGTAAAGGTGGTCTCGACGCAAGAGTGGAATCTCTGGAAATTACTTACTGCATGGTGAGCCTGCGCAAGGAAACTCATGCAACAAAGCCCTTTCGCTTACTTCCCTAGGCCCCCAACATTTGCGATGGATCGGAAGTCAGAAATCCAATTTGGGTTCCATGTCATTTCATCGAGGGATGTTTTTTCGTGTTTTTTTGTGTTTTTTTTTTTAACCGCAATTTTATTTATTTATTTATTTTTACGGAAAACCCCATCTAATTTTTTAAAATTATTTTTGGGGTGTTCCCCCACAAATCCACCTCTTCCCTTTTTAATGTTTTATGTATTCCTAAACACCCACACCCCATATATAATTTTCTAACCTCCCCTAAAAAATGTCATGGATTTTTTCGTAAAAGAATTCTCTGTAAAAAAACCCAGCGAAAAAACATCCCGTGATGAAAGGACGTCCTACGCAAATGTGCTTGGTTTGCCAAACCTCCCTGAAAAGCGAGCAAAACCGAATCACATCTTTTGTTTTCCTCATTTGTCATGTCTTTTTATGATGAGTTGTGCTTAAGTTGTTTGTTTAATGTTGTAAAAAAAAGTTTTAAAAGAAAAACAGAAGTTTACATTTTAAGAGGATGCTGTGGACAATGACATTAAAGAGTTAAAGTATAATGCTCGCCTCTGGTCTTGACACAGAATCTGAGGTACAAGTATTGGTGGATCTGCAAGGGGCAACACCTCGGTTTTATTTCCATTGAATTCTAGTCGTGGCAGATGCCGCTATGAACTGCCATCAAACAGTCCATGAGATTTGTGCTTCCACGTGTAGTTTGCAATCAAGCCCGAGCGTGGTTTTTGCAGCTTTGGCATAGGCGAAGAACCTTATTTTATTGGTCCGAGGCTAGCCAGAAGGCGGTAATGGGTAGATTCAAAAGTAGCGGGGAAAGAGTTCTGCTCGGAATGCCCCCCATGACTCGACAAATGGACGATGTAGCTGGATATTCGCATCCTGTCCTTTTGGTATAACTGGATCTATTCTAGCGCCCTCTTCTGGCTGCTCATCCCACAGAATGGTATGGAAAGCCGCGATGGGTACTGCATAATCGAGGGTGCAGATCCTCCTTGTCCTTCGGTCATCCATCACCCTGACCAAGACCAATTTCGCCCCCATCAAAGGGTGGAAGGTTCGTGGCCTGGAAATCATGGAGTTTTTTTTCTTCTGGAAAACTTTGCAATTAACGCATTGTGAAGCAATTTGTAAAGCACCACCTGTGTTGTCCCGCACAATCCAGAACACCACAGTGCAGGTGTCGTCCTCAGACTCTGTCTCTCCACGGCTTTCTGCCTTTCTAGACAAAGTCGGCATAGGGAGACATAAGGAAGCACGTGGGATGACATCTGCTGCAGTATCAAAAGTTGCTGGTAGTAAAATCAGCTCACGTGTGCAGCCCACTAAAGCACTCGCCACAGTGCCTTCAACAGAAACACATAAGCAGTTAAGTGGCAGAGATGACCACTGCAACAGTGAGGTGGCACACATAAAGTGCGCTGAGAGTAGCAGAGCACACTGCACACAACTAACTGGCTGCGCACCATTCCTCCTGTGTCCCTCACAAGACAAAGCCCCAATGTTTCCGGTTCTGTCAGACGGCAGTGTTTGCAGCTGAGCATCATACAGAAATAAGATTGCATTCTAGCGAACTATACTTTTAAATACATTTACTCTTATACATTCAGTTTTACGAGGTGGCACAATGGTAACACCACACTGACTGCACACCCAGAAAGTAGAAGGAACAATCTGGAAAGGTGTGGCCCCAAACTCGCTGCTCTTAATCCAAACAGAACTCTACTATGTTTTCAAAGCCACCAGACAGTCTGCGAAATGATCTAGGGCTCCTGATGTTCCTGGACCTTACATTTCCAGTGACTACCCATCATGCAACAAAACATTGGAAGCCCATCTCAAAATCCCAATCTTCTAGCTGAAGTACGTTTTTTATGGTGTTTTCTTGTTGGCGCCACTAACAAGTAACTAAAGTATAGGGCAACGTGCATTTACATGGAAGAGTTTCTTCATTCCCACATTAGGATTGAGACAGAAGCGAAATCTCCTATTGCAAGAACTGAGGCTGGCATTCCTAGATCGTTGGTAGCGTTAGAATGTGGGTAACTTTTCTGTCCTTTGGCTACACTGCCAATCTTTGCTCCGTGCCAATGGTGGAAAAGCAGGGGGTCCAGATTTCATCATTTTTTCTGGTTCTGATTGTCGTGACTAGGCCACGTTTCGTGTTTCTTGTCCAGTGTTGTCCTCGTAAAGAAGGGTTTCTGTTTTGCTTTACGCAAATTGTTCAACCCAGATTGTATTGTGTGGGCGTTGAATCAAGGGCGAGTTTTTGCATTCTTCTAATTGTAACAGTCATGCCTTTTTAGTAAATATGTTTGGTCTTGATTTAGGAGGTGTTATGTCCCAACGTGCTGTTTGCTGCCAGTTCGCCTCAGGGAGCACCAAATGGTTATTGAGACCATCATTTTATAAGCAGCATAATAGGTTTTGCTACATTGGACAGCGAGCTCGGACAGTGAGAAGGGAGATACAGTGCTTAGTCGAAGCCTTTGCAGAAGAGAAATGCTTTGTCTGGTCTGAGATCTTATGTTTAGCCGTTCAATTGAAGGACCACCACCCCTGCTCACCTCCTCACATGCAGAGCATCTTTTATACATTTGTGCATAAAATGCTCTTTATTCAAATAGCAATTCACATGGTTTGGGGGGGGCGGTGGGAGGAGGTCGGTTGTAATATTATCTAGGCTGTTTTGATTACCCTAGGCTGTTTTGATTAGTAGGGCCAATGCCTGTCGCCCATTGGTGCTGCGCCTCCTACCCCAGACATTCTTTTCCCTCTGGAGCTGCATTTATTGAGGTGGCTGGCTCTTGTAGAACGAGCCTGCTGGAAGCACTTACATTTTGTGGTAATGTGGAGATGCATGTATCAGTTCAGCAAGAGCCAGGTTGGCTTTTGACCTCATTGTTGACCACAAATCTGGGCGAATTTGACCCCGGGGCTCCACTGGGAGTCACTCTCTTCGCAGTCTGCATCTCTAAATTATGTCTTAGTAGGAGGCCAACGATACACTGCAGTGAACCAACTTCACTGGCTGCCCAGGGTGGAGGGAAGCCTGGTCAGGATCTGGAAATATGTTTGCGTGTGGAACACTTGAATGAAGTACACACATATCCGTACATAAAAGGGCTAAGGCAGTTTTTCTGTTATTTGCAGGCTCGCAGTACGGACAACCTGGAAACTAGTACAGAAGGAAGCAGGAATTTGGGAAATACATCGGGAGCCAGCATAAAGGGAAAGCCACCCAAAAGGTAAGAATAGTTTGCTGTGCCTCTGTTAAGTTTGAGCACAAGTGATGTACTGCCTACCATAGGAAAAGGTGGGATAATTCTGCAGTTGAGACATTTGTGTTTTTCTGCTGCCATATCGATTCCGCTGTCTGTGTTGTAATAAGCAGTGGGGCTGACTGTTCTGTTAAACATTTTAAACAATTTGTTTTCTTAAACGTGAGCAATGTATTGTGCAAGACCAGTACTGCCTGTGCTGCAGTCTTACAAAAATCCCGTGATTTCTCTTGCCTCCCTCATCTTTTCTTCTAATATTGCCATTTGATAGTATGGCATCCTTGCTATTTGTGTGCAAACTGTTTAAAGCGCCATAATTGTGTTGTTGGTGCAGGTGATTGGCTCTGTGCCAAAGTGGCCTCTGTAACATGCCTCTGCATTAGCCTTTTTCAAATGGATTGTGTCCTACAATGTATTCCTCATCTATGACATGTAATGTCCACAGCTCTGCTGCTTCTAAATTTTTTCGGCAGAGGACGCCCTGCGTCAATGGCATCGGGTCGATGTCCCTCGAAGGCCTGCATTGAGGGTGACGTCATCGGATGTTATAAGTAGCACGCATGGCGCCCGTAGCCTCAGTTCTGTTTTTTCTGCAAATGTGTTTGCTTCGAAACTCATCACGCCTCGTGGTTACTGTTAAGTTACCGTATTATGACTTCTTCTACCCCGATGACCCACGATCTGGCTTCAAGAAATGTCGGGACTGCAGCTCCAAGATGTCGATCACTGATCTGCATCGAATTTGTCTGTGGTGCCTGGGCGAGGGCCACGCTACGGATGACTGTTCGACGTGCCAGTCGTTGACTGTCAAAGCCTTGCGGGAACGTAAGGGAAAATTGAAGGTAGGCATTGTTTGGAACAGAGAAGGACTGCAGGTGCACACAAACGCTGTTCCCCTTTTCTGCAAATTGAAGGTAGGAAGGGTGTCCAAGGCCCGTACATCCAAGTTGGCTGGTCTTTCGACCGACGAGTCGAGAGGGGACTCTCCTCGTTGGAGGAAGTGCAAGCGATCGAGGCACTGCAGTGGTTCGCGCCACTCGCCCTCTTCATCGCGGCGGTCCAAGAAGCAACGTCACCGTCTGCTTCCTCGTCCTCTTTGGACGACGCCTCCTTGAAAAGGGGGACCTGTCTCACCAAATCATCGACCCCAGAGGAGTGGGATACTTTCCGGGTGCAGATGTTGCAGCTATTTCAGTCCCAAGGCACAGTTCCGCCCGCGCCCTCTGACGAAGCCCGCAGGGAACGGTCTTGGAAGGATATTCACACGCCTTTGGGGCCGGGTGGAAGGCGTGATAAAGATCGGGAGCCTTCGAGGCCCTGTTCGGACAAGGCATCAGGAGTTCACCAGAGACCTGCCAGGTCCAGATCGCGGTCTTTGTCTCCGGCGAAACGGTTGAAACCTGTGAAATCATCAAAGCCCTTGAAGGTGTCGGCGCCGTGCCCGTCTGATCCGCCTGTCGGGTCTTTGCCCCCAGACAGGCCCTCCAAGCCGTCGGCGCCATAGATGCCATCTGGGCCGAATTTACCGGTGGAGGTTCCTGTGACTGTGGACCCTCCGAGGAAGGCTACTTCTAAGTCTGTGAAGACTGTGACTGAGAAGAGTTGTACTCCTCTCCCAAGGAAGGACTTTTTAAAGTCTCTCCAGGACATTTATGAGGACAAAGAAAGGTCGGAGGAGGATGTTCGGCCTTTTGGTCTTCCGTATGGTACTACTGGTGTTCCAGAGTGTCTCATCTCTGAAGCGAGTCGGATGGAGGATCTGTGTCAGTCCTTGCATGATGCCAGAGGCCTTGACACTTCCCCTGAGATGGAGTTTGGGAGGCCGGATCCGAGGGAATCATGCCGACTCCTCTTATCAGAGATTGATGTTGAGAGTTGTGGAGTACCTGGGCAGGTCCAGGCCTCGGTGCAATTTGAGCAAGATGATCTTACAGATATTTTGAATCGGGGTTTGTCCACTAACCCGTTGTTGCCATTTCATGTGGCATTGCAAAAGAGGGTGGCTGCTACTTGGAACACCCCGGAGAGTATTCCGGCGGTGAACAAGTCGTTACCAAGGAAATACAATTCATCCAGTAGTGACCCCGGCTACCTGTCCACACACCCCACTCAGGAGAATTTGGTGGTCCAGGTGGCTACGGCCACCTCGAAGCAGACAGCCTACCCTACCATCCCTCCTGATGGGGACGATAAGCACATTGATGGATGGGTATGCAAGGTATTTTCTGCTGGGAGTATGGCGTTGAAATCGGCAAGCTACACTTGTGCCTTAGCAAAGTTTTCGCACACTGTGGAATTGCATCTCTTTAGCGGCTGAGCATATTCCCGAAGGGGAGGAAAGGGATGGCTTTCTAGCTATTGTGTAGGACGGCAAGGATGCCATGTGTGAATCCCTTCAGTCTGGGTTTGACACTGCAGATAGTGTCAGCAGGTCCATGCCTACGAGCACCATGATGCATAGGTTTGCGTGGTTGTGGAAGTCCGGGTTTGCACCAGATGTGCAGGCACGACTTCTCAACGTGCCCTTTGATGGATCTCATCTTTTTGGCAGCAAGGCTGACGGAAGCCTTGAGAGGTTGCAGACCTCCAAAGCAGCTGCCAAATCTTTAGGCACAGCTGTTCGACAACCTCTGCCTTTTCGTTATCTGAGACAGCAATGGAGGGTTGGTTCTTTTTGATACTACTCCTCATTTGGAAGGGTGAGAGGGATGGACAGTTAGAGGGGCCAACGTAAGTTTCCTCGTAGTGGACGAGCTAGAGGTGCCAAGGCTGCTCAAGCAGCAGCCTCTTTACCATCAGCCGCTTCAAAACTGCTCTGAGGCCTTGTCTTATTGTTCACTGGTAGGCTGTCTCAAACATCTAGAAGAGAGGCGAACCATTACTTCACAGATGCGTGGGCTCTGGTAACAATAGCTCACGGCTGCTGCCTTCCTTTTCTACGATGGCCTCACGACAATCCACCGGGGAACCACTCTTTGACGGTTCCGCTCCTTGTGCAGGAGATTTTGACCCTGCTAGAGAAAGGCGCTATAGAACCAGTGCCCGTGGTGGAGAGGAACATGGGTTGGTATTCCCTGTTTTCTTTTTATTGCCAAGAAGGACGGAGGGCTGAGACCTATCTTGGACTTGAGATACTTGAACAAGTTCCTCGGGAAGGACAAGTTCAAGATGGGCACTCTTTCTCAGATCCTTCAGGCCCTCCAACTTCAGGATTGGTTGGTGTCATTGGACCTGCAGGATGCTTATTTTCATGTGCCGATCCATCTCAAGTACAGGAAATACATGAGGTTCGCAGTTGGTGGCTCGCACTATCAGTTTTGGGTCCTACCATTCGGGTTGACCTCTGCCCTGAGGCTCTTCACCAAGCTCGTGGTGGTGGCATATCTCAGGATAGGGGGGATTCATGTCTATCCCTACCTGGATGATTGACTGATCAGTGCGCGTTCTTCCGAACACGCCTTGGATCATCTCAGCCTCACCTGCCACTCGCTTCACAAACTGGGCTTCTCCCTCAATTTTAAGAAGTCGCATATGACACCTTGCCAACAGCTCCAGTACATCGTGGCTGTGTTGGACACGTCCTTGGGGATGTGCTCGCCACCCAAGGTGAGGGCTCAACACATTCTCCAGATGTTTTTCCAAATTTCAGCAAGCCCAGAGTCTTCCGGCTTTCGAATTCTTAAGGTTGCTCGGCCTCATGGCATCCTGCATTTTTCTGGTGCCAGAGGCCCGGCTGAGATGGTCCCAGTTCTCAGGCAAGATGTCAGATCTCCTTTATGCTTCCGTCAAGGTCTCCCAGGATCTTCTGTGTTGGGCCAGCGAGGAAAATCTCATGAAGGGGGAGCCTTTTTGGCAACCGTGGGCGGAGTTAACGGTAGTGACGGATGCCTCCCTCACAAGGTGGGGGGCTCATGCCAGCGATCTGACCATCAGCGGTCGTTGGAGTCCAAACTGCACATCAATCTTTTGTAGCTGAGAGCAATCGGGCTAGCACTGAAGGCTTTCCTGCCGTCTGTAGGGGGAAAGAATGTCCTGATAATGATGGACAACACAGTGGCCATGCATTACCTCAACAAGAGAGGAGGTGTAGGGAGGCAATGCACCTCTGGTTCTGGGCAATTCAGGAAAGAATTTCCCTAGCGCCGGTTTATCTGGCTAGACAGGAGAACATGGCGGTGGACGCTCTGAGCAGGCAGAGCGCAGTCTCCCACGAGTGGGAACTAGCTCAGGAAGTCCTTCAAGAGATCTTCGCCCTTTGGCGAACCCTGCATGTGGACCTGTTCGCGACCAGTGCCAACCCGAAGTGCGAAAGGTACTGCTCGAGGGAATTTACTCCGAGAGGAGCTCTAGGAGATGTTTGTCGTGGAATGGTTATTCCCGCTTCTGTACGAGTTTACACCGATCCCCGTCATTTCTCAGGAGGTTGCGAAGGTTCGGGACCCGCATGATCCTCATTGCTCCGGATTGGGCCAAAAGAGCATTGTGCCCGGACCTTCTAGACATGTCCATCTGTCCTCCAATACGTCTTCCCCCCAAGAGAGGATCTTCTTTCGCGAGAGGAAGGTCGGGTTCTCCATGCAGAGGTCAAGACTCTCAACCTTCACGCATGGTTCCTGAACGGTTCAGATATAAGGATTGGGACCTCCCAGATGACGCAATGGAGGTGTTGCTTTCGGCTACACAGCCTGCAACAAAGTCCCTTTGCCGTTGGCGTAAGTTTTGCGACTGGTAGAGGAAAGAATGTTGATCCTTTTCAGTGCTCAATTCTGGAGGTTCTCTCCTTCTTACTTTCTTTGGCCCACAGGGGTTTTCAGGGGGGAACCATTAAAGGTTACCTGGCAGCGCTTTCTATCTTTAGGCGCTCATCGGAGGGATTGTTCCTACTTTAAGATTCCACTGCTCACTCCGTTTCTGAAAGGGCTCACAAATGTGTTCCTGCCGTCGCCTTTTCAGGTGCCTGTCTGGGACCTTAATTTGGTCTTGAAGTTTCTGATGGGTGCTCCGTTTGAACCTTTGTACTCTTGTCCGTTGAGATTGTTGACATTTAAGAATGTTTTCTTGGTTGCAGTTACCTCTGCTCGAAGAGTGAGCAAGTTGCAGGCCCTTTCTTCTAAGCCACCCTTTACTTTGTTCCACAAGGACAGGGTTGTATTGAGAGTACGTCTGTCCTTCCTACCGAAGGTAGTGTCAGAATTTCATTCAAGTCAGAAGGTGGTGCTCCCCGCCTTCTATCCTCCTCCGCATCCTAGTAAGGACGAGGAGAGACTCCATAGGTTGGATCCTAGGAGGGCATTGAGCTTTTATCTTTCTAGAATGGCCAAGGTTGGAGTGGACGACCAGCTCTTTCTGGGGTATACTGGACACTGATTGGGCCAGGATGTTTCTAAACAGACCTTGTCTAGGTGGATCATCCTCACTATTTCGGAATGCTACAGGTTGGCTGGCAAGGACCCTTTTGAGGGCTTGCATGCTCATTCAACAAGGGGCATAGTTACATAGACGGCCCTGCAGAGGGGTGTACCGGTAAAGAACATCTGTGACGCTGTAACGTGGTCTTCCTTACACATATTTGTTAAGCATTATTCCCTGGATACTTCCCATGCTCAGGATGTGGCCTTTAGTAAGGCAGTGCTTTACTCTGCCATTTAATTGGGTATGTCTAAATTATTCTCCCTCCTCCACTCCTAGATAGTGCTTGTGGAGTCTGTCATAGATGAAGAATACGTTGGAGGACACAATCCATTTGGAGAACAATTTACTTACCAACTGGTAACGTTCTTTCGACTGGATGTTCCTCCAACGTATTCCGCATCGCCCTCCCAGCCTACCCCTCAAGTATTTCCCATGCCATTACAGCTTTCGTAACAACAAGGCTAAGTGCAGTCAATGCTGTATTATAGGCACGTGTGCCACATGTTATGAGGGGGAAAAACATGAACTGAGGCTATGGGCGCCGTGCGTGCTTCTTGTAACATCCAATGATGTCACTCTCGTCCTCGACGGAGGGATATCGACACAACGCCATCGACGCAGGGCACGCTCTGCCAGAAAAAATCCAAAGCAGCACAGCTGTGGACATTACATGTCATAGATGAGGAATACATTGGAGGAACATCCAGTCGAAAGAACGTGACCAGTTGGTAAGTAACTTGTTCTTCTATTTCTTTGCTCTAAGAAGAAGAGGCAACCCACGCTACAGCCAAATTAGAATCTGCATTATGTGAGCAGCTCGGGAATACTGGGTGGATGTAGGGGAAGACATTTCCGCTCATAATAAGAATAAAAGTGGATGTCCGTGCTTTTCAGTGGAAGGATATTGCCATCTATAAATTTGGTTAGGGACAATTTTATTAACCTCACGAATTGTAACGTTCAGTAAAGGTTTCAATGTGTCCACAAGTTCATACATATGCATGAGGCAAACGTAGATGTGATTAATTTTGGTGCATATTTTTACATAGTTGATTATTCTGAATTCTAACTACACTATTTTTGGTGAACTACTGTTGCCAACTATATGTAATATAAACAGACTTTCATTAACAAATTATCCGGGCGAGCCCAGTTGAACCAAAAAGACCCAAAAAACAATTTAATGATGATTATAACATAAACAACACATGTTACACTTCATACATGTCAGTGGTTACCACAGGTAAGTGAACCCAAAACATTCCAAACCGTAAACATACACTGAACTTAATAATCATAGTGACACTTAGCACACATGTGGAGTATAAAGCATCTCATCAGTACATCCCGTAATAGTTGAGGGGAATTGTATTGGTATAGATTTAAACAACAGAAAATAATAATAAGTGCCTGGTGTGTGTGAGACACACTGTGCAGTATAAAAAGTCAACACAACTGTGTTTCGACCTTTAGCCTATTCTGATGGCTGCAAGTATGATGGCCTTCATCAGGACAAGGAATTGCGATCTGGGCTCAGATGAACTCTCCTGTGATGAAATTCTATAAAGACCAATATAAAGTGCTAAGTGCAGGTCCATGTCCGGGATACAAATATAATAAACTCCAATATTAGCTAGAACCATGCCCACCCAACCCCTCATGGGGAATCTTACCTTGCCTGAATTATTTTAGCATGAAAAATCAATGGTAGTACCGCGCCTCTAGGAATGGAAACAGACCGTCCCTCTAGGGCCCTTTCCCAAGTAGATTCACCACACCCTCCTCTAAGTCATCCCGGGGGATGGTGAAGAGAACTTGCCCCACTTGTGAGTAATCTCCCATGAACTCTGTCTTGCTATATGGTCCTCTAGTGTTGTTATATGGTCCTCTAGTGAGCCCAATCTCCTGCTCTAATCGGCAAGCTTAATGAGAGGATGGTGCAATCGGTAAATAGGCGTCTAAATCCCACAACTCCAAAATCACCCATTCCAAAATTAATTCTAAAATTACATGTTTTAATGGCTATCTATGTCACCCACAACCTTGCTACGTAGACTAGCGGTGTAGGCATGAAACGTTCTGAGAGTACACAAACCATGAATGCTAATGGAGTGCGAGTAATCCACCGTGAAAAACGTCTTCCGGATCACTGTCATGTCTAGGCTATCAAGGGTCCTGGCAACATCCAGTTCAAATATTTTGCCATCTTGAATAGCCTTTCCTGCGTGCATGCGTTAGCCTAATTTTGTGGAAATCGGAGAGTGTTAGCAGCATAGTAACAGTGGCTGGAACGTGCAAGCAGGCATATTGGAAGCTTCTTTATTGGGTGTCATGGTAACCCGACGCCTTGATTCTGTGTCGTCTAAGATAGCTCGTAGAGGGCGGTCCCTATTAATGATGTTAACACAGGCCCCTTTTGGCAACTTATCTCTTTGTGTTACATCAATCTGTTTATATATCTGATGCACCGGGATGTATCACCGAAAACGTCTGGCTGAGCACTGATTAAATGCTCGTTACAACTATGTTATAGACTAGAAAGTGTGACATGCTTGTGATTAGGCTGTCAATGGGTACGTTGTTGATCTTTCAATGCAGTGCCAAGATAGCGCGTCTCATAGGGCCCATCGAGCAGCATGTGTATGGCAATTTTAGGATCTTAATCAAATAGAAAGTCATTTTGAAGATGATTTTAAAAGAACAAAAAGGCCTCCTGAAAGATGTGTTCCCATTTCCATTTACTGTTGGACTGGGAAGGAGGTGTTGGATCGTGTGCCAGCTTGTATAGTGTGGATATCACATGTTTGCACCCCATTGAGGTCACTATACATTTCAGTAGAGCGGACTGTGGAGGTACGGAGGGAAAACTGGGGTCCCAGACTCAGAAAGCTTCCCTCATTCCATGGTATTCGAAGTTTGAACTAAGCTTCGCCCTACCCCCTACCCACCACCTTCTCTATAAACTGAGCTCTGGTGACAAAGGAGACTTCCGGGTAAACCTTATCCCAAGTATCTGATGCCCAATTTGAAACAAGAGTCTGTGATCCTCCTGTCACAGATCGGCGCAAGGGACTGTAGCTATCCCCCATAATTCAACTTTGGGCGCATGTGGCACCGTCACATCAGTACGCCTAAGGAGTCTATGCCAAGCATCTGCGGTGCAGCTAACTGGACCAAATCTGCAGTCATCCTGCCTGTCCAGTGAAATGAGTAAGAATGGTAGCTTGAAGGGCCGTGTTGATGTGCGTTCGGCTCTCTGGTGTGGATGGCTGTTGGGTATCCAATAAGAAGCACAGTGGGCCTGAGCTGCTAGGTAGTAAAGCTCCATTTCGATTGGATTGTGTCCTGCCACCCATTCCTCATCTTTGATACTGAAATCTGCTTGCAGCTTGCTTCGGAAATCTTTTTTTCAAGTATATGGCACAGTGGCGCGGCAAGTCGTGGCCCTCGACAGCCTCAGTCCTGTCTTCGGCTGTGACGTCGACGATGGTATAAGTGGCACGCACGGCGACCGTTGCCCAAGTTCTGTTTTTCCATACATTCCAGAGCTCCAGATGGTTCTTCGCCTCCGTGTATTTTATCTGCGATTTTTTTGCAAAATGGAGAATGATGTCGACACAGAAGACTGGGTTCTACCGGTGTTCTGATTGTGAGGCAAATATGTCTACAACAGACCCGAATCAAGTCGGGTTGTGGTGCCTGGGAGCGGACCACAGGATGGATAACTGTGGTTCCTGATAATCAAGGACTGTGAAGGCCTTGCGAGAGAGGAAGGGAAAACCTTTGTAAGGTAGGCCCCTGTCAAAATCCCCTTCTGTTACCCGATCAAAAAGGAGGTCCGCGGATGCCTCGAGGGTTGTTTCCCTGATGAAAAAGCATGCGAAACACAGAAAAAGTGCTCGAAGTCGAGGCCCTGACACTCCTCTGCCCATAAAAGGTCAAAGAAGTGATGCCACAGGTCGCCATTGTCTTCTTCCTCCTCACCTGACAGGACGGTTACTTTCCCAAGTAAGTTGGCGTCCCCGGCTGACTGGGAAAATGTTTAGATAAAAAATGTTTTAAAAGCTGCTCCAAGTGTCCCCCTGAACAACGCTCTGAAAAGTCTTCTAAACCCACCACGTTTGACAAGATCGGCAGGGTGCCTGTAGCCTCCGCTTCTTGCACACCAGAGAGCCTGAGAAGAAAGTCTCCTCGAAATGCGTGGAAGGAGTCTTCCTCGAGACACAGGCTGAAGTCTGGTTCTTCCTCGACGATTGATAGAGGTCAGACACCTGGACCTTCGAAGCCTGTGTCGCAGCATTAATTGATATTGGCAAATCTGTCGATGCCACTTCTTACTTCGACACCCTCAACACCGTCTACACCATCGGTGTCTTTTAAGGTTTCCAAACCTCCTGTCGAGACATCGAAGACTTTTAAGCCTCTACTAAGACCTGATTTTTTTCAGGTCTATGGGATCTATATTCGAGGAGGAGGAGGACCAAGATGTACCCTTTGGGTACGAGTATGGTAACAACCCAATGTACCCGAATAACTAGTCACGGAGGAATCCAGGATGAAAAATCTTGTGGAGACATTGAAAGAAGCTAGCAGTCTGGAAACTTCTCCAGTAACTGACTTTGCAAGTCCAGAAGTATCAGGGTACTCTGATACTACTTATAGATCACTGATGAGCAAGGTAACTGAGTGTCTGGTTCGGGGAAGCCAGCTGCCAGAGTAGAGAAGGATGATCTCACGGACATCCTAGACAGTGGACCACCAAAAGAAGCGTTTCACACCTGCTTTGAGGACCAGGATTTTGGAGATTTGTCTTAAGCTTGACTCCAGTGCACAAAGATTTTCTGCAAAAATATAGGGCTTCTTCTGTAGTTCCTCTATTTTTATCCAGGCACCCGACTCCAGAAAGTCTAGTAGTGCAGGCAGCAACATCTTCTTTGAGAGCTTGCGCGTACAGTTCCATTACAACTGATAAGGATAATAAATAGTTTGATATCCTGGGGTAAAGGGTCTTTAGTCCTGGAAGTATGGCATTCAAATCCATCAATGCAACTTGCGCTTTAGCCAAGTACTCCAATACCTTATGGACGTCGCTGCCTTGGCGGCGGATCACACCCAGGAAGGTGTGGCGATGGATGGATTCTTAAATTTGGTCCAAGATCAGTGTGCCAAAGCGAGGCAATGTGCCAATCGCTACAATCTGGATTGGATTCAGCAGATTCAGTTAGAAGGGAGTGGCAGCCAGCACCGTCTCAAGACGTTTTGCATGGCTCAAAGTCTGGTTTCGTGCCTGATGTATAAAAATGCTTAATGGACATGCCTTTGGACGGGTGGCAGTTATTTGGAGAAAAGGCTGATGATAGCTTGGAGAAGCTGCAAGCTTCAAAAGCAGAAGCAAAATCCCTAGGTTCGGCAGTTCACCAGCCTACCCAACCTCAGGGTCTTTCTCATGCTTGGAGAGGGCGTCTCTTTCAATTTTATTCATCTGTGTCAAGGCGAAGAGGACAATTCTCTCAAAGGGGACCTACGACTCCACATGGGTCCAGAGGTAGAGGAAGAACCTCCCTCTCAGTCTCAGCTGCATTACCCTCCGCTGCAGCGGTAACGCCTTCAAAACCCCTTTCATTCCTTTGCACACAAGACTGTGATGGGGGCAGGCTGTCTCAGCATCTCAAGAGCTGTCGGGGCATGATCTTGGATGCTTGGACACTACAAACAGTGGCCCACAGCTACTGCCTCTCATTTCTGACAAAACCCTCCAGATTGCTCCTTGAGAGACTACTTAAGATACGGACCTGCTCTTTCAACAGGAAATTCTTACCCTGTTAAAGAAAAGTGTGATAAGATTTAGCACCTGCAGCAGAGAGTGGTCAGGGATGGTACCCTCTCTTATTTCCTAATTCCCAAGAAGGGCGAAGGAATGCGACCCGTCTTGGACTAGAGACGCTTGACTAAGTTCCTCAGGAAGGATAAGTTCAAGATGGTAACTCTTTCACAGATCCTTGTGGCTCTTCGACTCCAGGATTGGTTGGTGTCATTGGACCTTCAGGACGCTTACTTCCATGTGCCCATTCATCTAAAACACAGAAAGTACCTGATGTTCGCAGTTGACGGTTCTCATTATCAGTTTCGAGTTCTGCCATTTAGACTCATCTCTGCCCCAAGGGTCTTCACCAAGGTTATGGCAGTGGTGGCAGTAAGTCTGAGGGAGAGGATTCACATCCACCCCTACCTGGATAACTGGTTGATTTGAGCTTGTTCTCTGTAACAAGCGCAGAGTCATCTCAGTCGCACTTGCCACTTCATCCACGAGCTCGGCTTCCCCCTGAACTTTAAGAAGTTCCACTTGACACTATCACAGAAGATTCAGTTTATTGGGGCAGTCCTGGATTCAGCTTTGGGGAAAGCATCGCCACCCAATCTGAGGGCTCAACATCTCTCGTCGATGGTCCAAAGGTTTTGGGTGTCCAACATTTTCCGGCCGTCAACTTCCTAAAGTTGCTCGGCCTCATGGCGTCCGGAATGTTTCTGGTGCCAGAAGCCAGTCTGAGAATAAGATCCCTTCAGTTGGCTCTTAGATCCCAGTGGTCTCAATTCTCTGGCAGCATGATGGACCAGGTCCCGAAGAAGGTCGCCACGGATCTCCTGTTGTGGACTTGCAGAGAGAATATAATGGGAGGAGAACCTTTTTGGCAACCATGGCTGGAGAGGACCATTGTGGCAGACTGCTCCCTTACAGGATGGGGAGCCCATATGAAAGACCTTTCAATTGGCGGTCACTGGTCTCCGTCAGAGTCCAGACTTCACATCAACCTTTTTAAAGTTGAGGGCAGTCAAACTAGCTCTGATGGCCTTTCTGCCCTTTGTACGGGGAAGAAATGTCCTGATAATGACGGATAGCACAGTGGCCATGCATTACGTCAACAAGAGAGATGAGGTGGTAGGGGCACCACCTCTGCAGAGAAGCAATGCAGCTCTTGCACTAAGAGAAGGAATCTCTCTACTGGCGGTTCATCTAGCCGGAGAAGAAAACCGTGTGGTGGACACTCTTGGCAGGTAGAGCATGATCTCCCAGGAGTGGCATTTGGCTCAGGAAGTCCTTTTGCAGATCTTCTCCCTTTGGGGAACCCCTCAAGTGGATCTGTTTGCAACCAGTGTCAACACGAGGTGCGACCTGTTCTGTTCAAGGGAATTTCCTCAGAGGAGCTCTAGGGGCCGTTTTCTTAGTGGACTGGGAATTTCCAATTCAATACGCGTTTGCGTGATTCACCGTCATTCCTCATGTCAACAGGAGGTTGACGAAGTACGCGAAATCAATGATCCTGATTGCTGCAGATTGGGCCAGGAGAACATGGTACCATGACCTTCTAGAGATGGCCATCTGCCCTCCAATTCATCTTCCCCAAAGAGAGCACTTGCTCTCGCAAGAGGGTGGTCTCCTTCATACAGAAATCTGTATTCTGAATGCCTGGTTTCTGAAAGGGTAAGATGCAAAGATTGGGACATTCCGGAGGATGTGATGGAGGTGTTGTTCTTGGCCAGAAGGCCAGCAACAAAAGCCCTGTACCGCTGCCGTTGGAACACAGTTTTAAAAAAATGCTGTATTGTTTGCGTTTGTTTAGATCAAAATGTTATTTGTTATTATCACTGCATACCGCCACAGATTAGGGGTGGCTGACACAAAACAGACTATTTCAAGATGGATAATAGTGTGCATTTCAGAATTCTTTAACCAGCAACGATCTGCCTGAAGGATTTAGAGCACATTCTACCTGAGGAGTTGTGACTTCTTTGGCTCTTGAAAGAGGGGTACCCATGCAGGATATCTGCAAAGCGGCTACCTGGTCATCGCTACACACTTTAAGTAAATATTATTGCTTAGACTTTGTCAGGTCAGGAGGCCAAATTTGGAAAAGCTGTGCTTCACAGCATCAATAATTAAAAGAAATTCTCAGCACCCACCTCCTTACGCTGACTGCTTTTGGAGTGTATCAAAGATGAGGAATATGTGGGAGGACACAATCCATTCGCAAAACAAATGATTTACCCCAGGTAATGTTATTTCGACTGGATGTTCCTCCCACGTATTCCTCCTCGCCCCCTCTTGCCAAGAATTATTGTGTTAACCCTTCCTCTGTTTCAACGCCAGAAACTTCAGTAACATCGGCAAAAGATGCAGAGGAAAAATTAGAACTGAGGCAACGGTTGTGTGCTTCTTCTACCATCATCGATGCCATGCCCGAAGACAGGACGGATGCCGTTGAGGGCCACATCACATCGCCCGATACTTGAAAAAAACCTTCGAAGCAAGCTGCGAGCAGACTTGTGCATCAAAGATGAGGAATACATGGGAGGAACATTCACTGGAAAGAATATTACCAGGGGTAGGTAATTTGATCATCTGGAGTCGATATGCCTCCTTGCTCAAGTGGTCTGGTTAATATATCCCAATGAATTCTGGTGTTATAGCGGTGCTAAGTCAGGTGGACTAGCAGTGATCGTAACTGGCCAAAGAACTGCTCCCTGGCTATATTGGGATATTCAGAGAAAAATAGAACCTCTTGGGGAGTATAAACATCTTGAGGGATAACCGCCCCCCACACGACAGAGACAGTGCCCTCCACTTGGACATCATATGATGCAGTTGGTCCAAGGCGGCCCAGTGATTTATTGGCTAGCAGCATTGAACGGTCTCGTGAGACCATCCAACCCTCCACCCCCCCCCTCCCAAGTATTTCACCAACATTTGGCAGGCATGTGGTTACATCCATAAGAATTTATACAGAGGCCCAAATATTGTCTGAAACTGGTCACCTCATTAGGTCAGATGGCCAAGATTGGTCAGAGGATGTTTAACATATAAAAGGATATCTGTTTAACGTATAAAAGGATATCATCCGCATATAAGGAGACAATTTCTCTCCTACCCCAAGCCCCCTTCACGCATGCAGTTATCTCAGCAATATCACCAGCGGTTCTATAGCAATGGCAAAAAAGAGCAGTGACAGCCCTGCCTGGTCTCTCTGCCCAACCCAATGGTTCACCAGTTGTTCCAAGTGCCAGAATTCTGGCTGATGGTTCAAAGTAGGGCAGCCGTACACAGTTGGAGAAATAGCCTGACAGGCCCATCACCTACAGTACTGCCATGAAAGCGAATCAAAAGCTTTCTCTGTGTCTAGAAAGGGTGCAGCCGGACAGGCCTTCAGGTCAAGTTGGGTCCTTATGGCAAATAATCTGTGTAGGTAGAATGCTGTCAACCTCACCAGGAGTAACTCGACTGGTCTAGATGTGTGCATTTGCATCTCTAGGGCCTTTAGTTCCCATTATCCCACTTGGAGGACACCCATCTCGGTTCCCAGCTTCCCAGACTGTAGCCATCAGTGGCACCAAGTTCAGATTTGCCTCAAAGTAGGTAGTGATTGTCACACCTAGTTCCCTCTTGAAAGCAACATTTAGCATTGCTTGGGGCTCAAACCACCACATGGGCTTTCCTCTGCAGTGCCCAGTCAACGGCAACAGCCCACTTTATGGGGGAATGGTCCAAAAACATCCGGGTAAGTATGGTATCGTCCACTGTGTTGCGTATCGGCACTGGGGTAGTTAATATAAGATCTATGCGATAGTGCATATCATGGACTGAAGAGAAAAAAAGAAAAGTCTGTCCCTTCACCATTAAAGGTACGCCAAAAGTCTTGTATTTCAAGAAAGGACATTGCCTTGTGTCCTTCCTGCACTGCTAGCATAAGAGAACGTGGCTTCGTATTGGATCTGTCACGGACCGTTTCCAATATGGTATTGAAATCTCCTGCCCAAATCATCTGGGATCCTGCATATTTCAGGCATTTATCTGCCAGAGTTTTTATTTTTAATTTTTTTTTTATTTAAAAAAAAAACATTTTTATTGATTTTATTCAAACAACAATACAAACCAAACATGCAGTGCAATTTACAACAATTCAATTAAACACATTTAGTATTTAGTCACTGCTCCCCCAATCCCACCACTCTTTATGAGCCTGTTTGTTCTTCGCATTCAGTATCTGCTTTCGTGTGGCATGGTTTCGCTGCCCTCGGATTCTGTTGGATCCAATACTACTCCAAACATTTCCGCTATCAATAATTTCCATGCCATTAGGGAGCCCACTTCTTCCTCATCACTCATGTGGCTAGTATCTTGCCATACCATCGTTTCAGCCTCCACCCATTTCTGTAAGTCTTTCCACCATACCTCCACCCGTGGCTTATGGCACTTCTTCCATCCCATAGCAATCCTTTGTTTTGCAAGCACATATGCCAAATCTTTCAATTTCCCAACATGTTTCAGTTTCCGAGATCTGGGAAACCCTCCCAGCAAGCAGGCCCAGGCCGTGTCTATGACGAACGTGACCCCTTTCTCCACTAGTTTTTGTGCCACTTCGCCCCTGAAGTATTCAATTACCGGGCATGACCAAAACATGTGTATCATATCGGCGTTCTCTTTATCGCACTTAGGACACGCCTGGCGCCCCACATTTTGAAACTTTGATATCATCAGAGGGGTCATGTATGCCCTGTGCGTTATATATAGCTGTATTTGTTTGAACCTGGCATTTCTTGACACCTTCTTGTGGTATCCCAAGGCACGTTCCCATATCCCATAGTCTATCGGGACTCCCATCTCCGTTCCCCATTCAAATCTCAAATGTACTATTTCCTTCCCGACCTTAGTCATCAACATCTCATACAATCTAGAGATCTCATGCCCCCCCTCCGATATATCATATATTAACCCAACAGTAGCATCTGGTTCCTCTGTCAAAATTGTTTCAGGCCATATACTTCGAATCCTTTGGACTATTCTGTGATATGTAACATATTGACCTATATGTAATCCCGCTACTTCCCCAAGCACTTCAAAATCCTTAATGGTCCCATCTTGCCAAATGTCCCCCAACGTAACCAGTCCCACCGATTCCCAGTAGGTCCTAATAATTACCCTCAGCTGTTTATCTCCCTTTGCCAGTGCAACCAACGGTATCTGCGGGGAACATGGGAAAGGGTCCCCCATCATCCGGCAAGCTCGGCGCCACATATTCCACCCCAACATCATCATCCCAGGGCGCTCCTTCATTTCTGAGCCAAACAACCAGATCATTTCCCGTAAGTAAAAAGGAGTGCAGTTCTGCCCAAACAACCTATGTTCAGGGGTCTCTTCATCAGAGAGCCACTTGGCCACATATTGCAGTTGACCCGCTACATAATAAGCCTCGAAATTAGGCAGTTTGATACCACCTTTTTCGTAAAAGTTCTGTAACTTCCATAACACCACTTTATTCCGAGTGCCAAGCCACAGGAAGTCCCTGCACATACTGCTCAGCCTAACAAAGAACCTCTTGGATATCATATATGGAATATTGCTAAAATAATGTAAAAGCCTAGGTAGGACCACCATCTTAAGCATTGCTCCTCGTCCCATTATTGCTAGGGGCAACTTCTCCCAAAACTTCATGCATTTCCTACTTTTCTCAATGGCTATCTCAGTGTTACACTTATGTTCCTCCTCTGCCGTGTGATACACCTCTATCCCAAGGTAGCGGAAAGAGCTCACCGCCCACGGTATCTGTAGCACCGGCAACCTTTCTACAGGGATTCCTACATAACCCCCTAGCGGAAATATGCTAGATTATTGGGGGTTCACCGCTATGCCGGACAGCCTGGCATACCTCTCTAGCACTTCCAAAATGTATTGGAGATTTTCTTCCGGGTATTTCAGATATAGTAACAAATCATCTGCATACAAGGATATTAAGTGTCGCTCTCCTCCTACTTCAATACCTATCGTGTCATATTGTTGTCTGAGGTATATTGCTAGGGGCTCCAGGGCTAAAATGCAGAGCATCGGGGTCCAGGGGCACCCCGTCTAGTACCTCTGCTAAGCTGCCATCTCTCAGATATCACTGAACCTGTTCGAACTCTGGCCAACGGCTCAGTATATAGCATCTTGGCCCATTTAATATAATATGGCCCTACTCCATATCCACTTGGGGCCGCCAACAACCATGGCCACTTAACCGTGTCGAACTCTTTAACTGCGTCTAGTGACACAATCGCCATTTCGTCTTCACTCTTGCACCCCCATTCCATCACTCGATGGAGTCGCCTGTGGTTGGGAGTTCTGTTCCTACTCGGGACATAGCCCGTTTGATCTGGATGAATTAATTTGCCAATTACTCTCCGCATTCTGTTTGCCAGGACGGCTGTCAATATCTTACTGTCCTAGTTCAGCATCGCCAAGGGCCTGTAGAAGCCACAACTATGCCCTGGTTTATTGGGCTTGGAGAGCGGTACTATGATCGCTTCCCTGAGCAACTCCGGCAACCATCCTACCTCAAACGCCTCATTAAGCATTTCTAGCATTGGGGAGAGCACTTCCACCCTATATACTTTATAAAATTCACTAGGGAACCCGTCAGCTCCTGGAGGTTTGCTGGTGGGTAACTGCCTCACAACCTCTTCCAATTCCTCTAAGGTAATTGGTGCATCCAGCTCTTCCCTCTCTTCTTCGCTTATCTTGGGCAGTCCTATATCTACTAGTGTTTCATTTATCTCCTCTTGCTGCCTCTCTCTTTATCCTCATATAGTACCTTGTAATATTCCGCAAATTCCTTATTGATTCCTTCTTGGGTATCCACTGTCTCGCCATCTTCTTTGGTTATAATCCTAATTGGGGGGTCTAGGGGTTTCGTTCTTATACAACCACGCTAGAAGCCGGCCGGTTTTATCTCCTCCTGCATGCTGTCTCACTATGTACTTTTTATAGTTGAGGTTACAGAGTCTATCCCAGTATTCCGCGCACTGCTGCTGTAACTTGAGTACTAGCTCCGTATCAGCACCGCCACCTTCCAATACTCTTTCTAGTTCGATCTCTGCTTTTTGCAGATCAGCTAGAACCCCACCCTGCAATCCTTTCCACTTAGCTATGGCAACCCCACGCATCACCACCTTAAAGGCATCCCATAATGTACCTGCAGAATCCACACTACCAGTATTCACCTCAAAATAATGAATCTAATCTCTTATGTCCTGTCTAAAGACTGGATCTTTGAGCGCTTCTGCACGGAGGCGCCATGTCGGAATCTGCACCCTTGGGGGGCAATATTGCCATCCGAGGACCAAGGGCGAGTGATCCGAGAGGACTCTCGCCTTATATTCTATATGGGTACTCTCTGTCACTACATCCGGAGTGGCAAAGACATAATCAAGCCTGTGTGCAGCTGTTGCGGAGCCGAGTAGTGCGAGTATTCTCTCATTCGGATGTTTTGCTCTCCACATGTGTACCAGGCCAAAATCCTCTAGTAGCATTTGCAATGCTTTAGCCACTGGGGTGGGCTCATCAATCCTATCATCTGACCTGTCTACCCTAGAGTTCATTACACAATTGAAATCCCCACCCCAAATCACTGCACTACCCACACACGTGCAAAGTTCTGAAGTATGCCGTCGTGTTTTGGTTAGGGGCATACGTATTCACATTGCATATTTCTTTGTTCTCTATCAGCCCTTTCAATATGACCATCCTCCCGTCTGCCTCCACCACTTCAATTAGCTTAAATGGGACATGGAGCGCCACCCAGACAAGCACTCCCCTAGCATAGGCAGAGTATGATGAACCCACCACAATCCCTCTCCATTTTCCCCCCACCAACTCCACTTTCTTTCGCGTCAGATGCGTTTCCTGTAACAGTGCGATATCTATCTTCTGCCTTCTCAAATACAGCATGACCTTATTCCTCTTCAAATAACTGTTAAGTCCTCTGACATTCCACGTTATTAACTTAAGATCCCCCATGGCTCGTTAGTTCCTCTTCTCCCTTTCAATAAAAATAAACAGATTCCAGACTCTAGTTCTTCCGCAAAGGCTCTTGTTTAAACTTCAACTCCCCACCTCCCTCCCCTCCCCCTACCCATCCCATCCCCTCAAATTTCCCAACTTCCCTCCCTCCCCCACCCTTCCCGTCCCCAACTCCACACTCAACAACCCTCCTCCCCCCCATCCCCCCCCAACTGTTGCCCAGCTCCATCCCTGGATCTCAGGCTCCCCCACATCTAGTCCCTTTCTTGGCGCTGCCTATACTCGGGTCTCAGTGGGGCGATGTTGCTCTACCGGCACACCTACTACTTCCACTAATGGGGGGGTGAAGCGCGTATGTCCTGTAGCTCCAGCATATCTATAAGGCGCAGCGCAGTTTTCCACATATCCAAATTCCTTATTGCTATATTCCAGTCCACAGTGTTCACTTAATACGCCAGTATATGGCAGGTGACTTACACTCTACCACCGTTCAATTATAACTAACCATGCCCTTTCGCTCTTGTGCAATGTCACTCCCCCCCTCTGGCCCCTATATCGTCAGATCACTTAGCCTCTCCAGCTCGGTCCTGGTCCCCCTCTGAGACTCCAGGGGAAGCAATATGCTGGATGGATACACACGGAGGCCCGGAGCCAAAGAAATGGGCTTTACCCTTGTGCAGGACTTTCAACTTCGCCAGGTAAAGTAGCATGTATTTCATCCCTGCCATGCATAGTCTCCTCTTAACTGCTAAATAGCTATATCGTTGCCTCTACACCAGCATAGTATAGTCTGGGTAGGCCGTGATCGTTGCTGATGCATGGGTTATAGTGCCACCTTTCCGGAAAAATTCCAGGATCTTTTCTCGAGCTCTGTAATTCAGGATTTTTGCAATTATAGCTCTGGGCGGCGCTCCTGGTTGTGGTCTTCTCGTTTGGGCCTGATGCACTCGCTCCACTGCAAATCCTTGGGAGAGTTTGCCAGCTCCTACTGCCTGGAGCAGCATATTCTCGACATAGTCCGTGGGGTCCGTACCCTCTTCTCCTTCTGGAAGACCCACCACGCGTATGTTGCTGTGTCTCGCTCGTCCCTCCGCTTCTTCTGCCCGGCTCTCCAGGTTAGCCACTTGCTGTCTCAGTACGTGCACCTCTTTTGTATTAGCGGCGATTAGTTCCTCATTCTTCTTTGCTGCACTTTCCAGGCTGCTGGTCCGGTCCGCCAGTGCTCTCACATCTTGCCGCAGCAAATTAACATCTATCCCAACTGTGTCTATCTTCCTCTCCAGTGCTTCCTTAAGTTTGGTCATTGCTGTACGCCAGGAGGATTTCAGTTCCGTGATAGCCTCGAGTATCCGCTGGTCCTCTCTCGGTGCAGTCGCCGCCTCCTGATCTTCGTCCCGCCCTGTGCTGTGGGAGTTGTGGGCTGTTGCGGCTTAGCAAATATGTCTATGGTCGGCTGCTTCACCCTGCTTTTGAGTCCTTTTTGGGCCATTTTATCCAACGTTATGGGTGCTATGGGTGGCGCAGATTTCAATCTCCGCTTTAGCACGTTTTATTTGTGACTCACTCTGCACACTCCAAGTGTTACACCGTGTGGGTCTTGCTGTTTGAGGTGCCTTGCCTTCCTTGGCTGCTTGTTTATGTGGGCTGCAAGGTTCTGATGCATCTTAGCGGCCCTGTCCACCCTGCTGCAGCTCCATGCTTGGGGTTATTTCTCCTTCTGCGTGAACGAATTATGTCTGTCTTTCCTCCCCTTTCGCCTCTGTTTGCGCTTCCCTTGTTCTATGGCGGTGCGCCACTGCACTCTATTCACCAGATTCAACACCTTGTGGCCGTGCTTTGGGGCGCCCACAGCCCACTGCTATATTGTCCACAACTTCATTCTCCATACACCCACTGTATTGTACATCTGCTCACTTAGGGTGCTTGCCTGTCTTTATACTACAGCCTCAAATGTATGCTGTGCACCCTTATTATATCACATAATACAATTGCTGTGGGTGTTTGCACCGCTGTTCCTGTTAGCAGGCTCATTTTATATGTAAGTCAATAATAACGGGCTTCGCGCACCTCACTCATTCAGGCTCGCGGCCCAGATCTTTCCGTTTAGGGCTTGCTGCTGGTTTTACTGCTGCCTGCCCCACGCAGCAGTGCTCTCCCTCGGACACAGTCCGGTTGCCAAGAGCTGTGGGGCTCTTGGTTATTTCAGTAATGCAGCCTCCCATTCCGCGTTGTCCGTATGCCGGCAGCCTGCCCTTCATACATTGCTGCTTGCAGCTTCGGCTTCCGTCATACTCCTCATGGGCTCTTCTGCCCGCTCGAGGCACTTGTAAAGATGCGGTCCACGCCGCACACTGTGGCCGCGTCAGCCGCTCCTGATGCACTCCCTGAGGTCCTGGGCCGTTCCGAAATGTTCGGGCCGTGCCCTCCGCATTAATTGCACGACCGCGGCTTCCTAGTGTAAACACTGGCCGCTTTGGAGCTGTCGGCCGTGTTTGTTCCGGTTAATATCCAAGAGCACGTCAGCTGCTCCCTCTTCACCGGTGAGACTCCCAGCGATTTCAAGGGTCTCAGAGTTCCTTTGTTCCCAGTTGCCGCCATCTTCTATTTACTCCTCACTCCAGCGAGATACAAAGTAGCACCGCAATCGCTACAGTGCTCCCAGCATTCCATCAGCAGGCTCCTCCGCTCTCCAGCATATTATTATGCTTTTAGTATGCTTTTTGGACTGAAATCTGCTTTATAAAGACACGCGCTGCATGGATCAGGGTTACGAATCTCAGAGCTCACAGGAACTGCAGCCTACTCCATTGCTGCCTAGCCACGCCCCCTTTATATGCCGAGTTTAGAAGAATTTGGGGTTGTCAGTATTGGGGGCATACATGTTTACCAGTGTTGAGACCTATCCCAAACAGATACCCATGCACTAGAATGTAGCTGCTCTTTGGGTCCACTGTGAATGGAAGGGTTTTGTGGGTAAGCGTAAAACCCTCCCCCCTGTTAGTTGGAGCAGTTAAAAGTGAAGTACCGGCCTGGCCCCCACGACTTGCTGATTGGAATTGGTCCTGCCTGATGAAATTCCTAAATCAGTAGTTTCTTAGAATTGCGCAGCTCACATTAAGGTTGTCTCTTACTAACCTTGGCCACATTATTCAGGTCTTGGACATGCCAACGAATAATCGTACAGTGCACACCCATTCCCTAGTTTTGGGCGTACGCTAGCCATCCAAATGCCCCTCAAACAAGCGAAACTCACATTAAGGAATAGCTATACGGTTGCAAACAACACTAAACCCCACCGACTCCACAAGAAACTCATTATAACCGCCCTGCCCTGCCAAACTAGCAGTGGCTTCCCCATTTCAGAAACCCAACTGGAGGTAATGCCTAGAGGTGAATAGGCCAGGCCTAACTGGCCCCAGACGGGGGTAGCAGAACCAGCACTTCCCTGAGAAATTATTGAAGCATTTTGAATGATCCTACTTTAGATATTTAAACATGCCGACAATGGCCAGATCATTCACCTAATAAGTATTGCAGTAAGCCTTCTCAGTTGTTCCCACTCTTGCAGGGTCTCTTCCCAGAAGAGTTGCCTGCCAGGGGGCAGCAAATCCAGAAAGGAGTGGACCTCCTCCGTGGCTGTGAAGAAATGTGTTTTGTAGTTCTGGGTCACCCCGAGTTACGCTGGGAACAGCATGGTATATTTGATACCTTTCTCCAGAGATGGAGTTTGATGGATGCAATGGTCTGATAGGCCTTCTGTGTGGCCACTGTGAGGTCTGGGTAAAAGGAAATCCGCACCTCTTGATATCGGAGCTCTACCAGCTTGTGCGCTCGGGGCAGGACAGTGTCCCTGTAATTAAGTAGGTGCACAATTATTGAGCAAGTGTTTTGTCCGGGCTTTGGAACTGGGCCCAGGGATCTGTGTGCCCTCTCGATCGGTAATAGAGGCGAGATGTGGGTGGGAGGCTCTTTATGAAGGTTTCTATAAAGGTTTCTAGGTTACTTAACGAGACTGATTCTGGCAGTCCCACAATGCGAACATTATTCCTCTCGGACGTAGACTCCACTTCCTTGCCTCGCTCCTGAACCACTTTCTTTTCAGACTGAAGTTGCTGTAGCGCATTCTTCTTCTGGGTGTCCCCGTCCTCCAACTCACTTGTGCACTCCTTGACAATGGTTATGCATCCACTTTCCTTATCGATCCGTTACTGCATCAGGTCAACCTTGCATGTCAGACTGTCTAACTTGGCATTAACGTATTCAAATCCTCTTTCAGCTGAAATGTATCAGGGACATGTCGGTTGCCACAACAGTGCTGTCGTGCTGGCAGGCAGAGTGTTCCATCGTGATTTTGCCAGCCTGTTCATGTGTGTCACCCGAAGCTCTGCCACCCCCACTGTGTTGTGGACGTGCTACTAGCTCCACTTCTGGGCTTGCGGTAGAAGTGGAGTTGTACCTGTTTGTTGTTGCCCTTAACCAACTGGGTACTCTGTCTACTGTAGCTGGTGTCTTCCCATGCAGCAGTGAATGCCAGGCCCACCAACCCACCATGTGAATGGGGCCATCCACCTCAACGTAGTATGGGTGCTTCCCTTGAGTAGTTCCCATGCTGCTTTGGGAACTGGGTGACGGCCTTCCTCGCCAATGTTCCACTAAGCTCCTGTGGCTGTTGTTTTTATGGCTGAGGACAACATCCGCCAGGCAGCTTCAGCCTGCCCGTACTTCACTGGGCCTTAAGGCCCCTGCTCTCCTGGCATGGAAAGGAGCTCTGGGGGCAGGGAGCAGACCACGCCTTGGCCCTCTGGGTCCGTCCTTGCACACACATGGGCACAATGCTCCAGCAGCGCTCCCTGGCTGCCTCCTCCAACTAGGCGTCTGCGCCGGTCCTTCTTGGCCGAGTTTAACCCATGGACACTCTGCCTCCTCGCAGCTCCAGCTGCCCGTTGCTCCAGCCACGACAACCACTATATGCGCCACTCGGGTGAGGGGCGGGTTGTGGGTGCATTCCTCACTGGGGCGGCCAGCCAGCAAGCAGGGCGCCAGCCACCCTACACCACCAAATCCACCCGACACGCGCACGGACTGGTCCCAGTGTCTGTTTCTCCGGAATCCGCACTGATATTCAAATTGTGGAATGCAGATGCTCCTGGTTCCACACACCCCCGCCAGAGCTCCACACCTAAGCCACTATCTTGCTGGTGGCTTTTGAGCACTCCCTACACATACTCTTTTTACAACCTAGAAGTGTATGGGCAGGGACAAAGCCCTGACACAACCAGATCAGTGTTAACATAAGGAAGAGCAGAAGGCTGAGCGAGCCAAAGGCAACAAAGGCCCATCCGGCAGTCCAGTAAAGGGCAGAGAGAGTCTCAACTCAGGAAGGGGACCTGCAGGAAGACCACCAGGTGAGACAAAATATGTTGAGGAGTGAGCCCAGCCTTTGAGTAACCTGCATAAGGACCCAGTGCATTGTTTCTATGTAGTATAGAGGTTGTTGTGGAGGCATGGTATCACAGGTATGACACTGATACAATAGGTACAAGTTATAAAACCTTTTATTAGATTTGTGGGGTTTTGAAAAACTCCTACTTTGCTCTGTAACCAAGTATCAAACGATAAACAAAACAGTCCCAATGGAGGCCGTCAAATCAAAATGGCCTATGCTAACAAAAACCTAATGCCTGCCCTCTCTTGAACCAAAAAGTGTATAAAAAGAGATGTATGCAAAGAAAAAAATCAGTGTTCAAAATAATACATGTGGATGAACCCACGTTAGACCACATGGAGTAAGGCGCTCCCTGTAGGCATAATGACGCACTGTGGCTTAGCTTTTCAACACAATGAACGGTTGCCTAACGTGGATCAAGGACTGCCTGGGCTTTCAATTGAAAGTCTCTTTCCACTTCCAAATAATGTTACAACAAAAAGCTCATGTGGGTCCCCCTGTCGGGCTCAGACCTTTCACAACAAAGTTCACATAGGTCCCCCTATGTCTGGCTCAGACCTCTTCAGAACAAATTTCAACAAAACCTACAAGGGGGCTCCCTTCCCCCAAGCTTATTACACTTCGGGTGTCGCTCAGTCGGGCTCTGATAGCTTTCAGACGTCAAAGACTTTTGAATGTGCGTGGCTTCCTTTATAGACCTCCGCAGGACCACTTCGACTAAAAGTTCAAGGTTCGACTTTCACGCTCCCCTTCCCTAGGAGTTAACTTTGCTTATTTGACTTTTGCAGTTCATTCATTTTATCGTTACACACAATGTACCTTTCACAGAGACTTTTTTGAGTGGGCTACTTCCTTTCGCCGGACCACTCCGTTACACTCCATCGCTGATTTCACAGCTGTCCTTACTTCAAATTCATTCACAGGTCTGCCTTACTTTGCGTCTCATCCACACTCGTGCAGAGTTCACTTGCGATATAATGTCGCCACTTCAAACATTCTTTAACACACACCAGTCTCTCAGGTCGCTTACCAACTCACCGGCTGTGTTCGTTTCTTTGTTGGTTTTACAATTTCCCATTCACAAGTCAAGGTTAGTACCAAAGACTTGGCTTCGCCACCCCAACTCTGCCGTTCAACCGGGAGGGTCGCTAGCATCTTTGAATCACAATGCAGCCTTTTAATATGGGATATGGCCTTCTCCACATGTCTTTCACGGCCTGTCGGAGGCAACGACCTCCAGTAGTGAACTCTTGGGGTTTTCGACCCGCTGCACTCATCCCTTGGTGCCCGGAGGTTTTGCTCATACTTGTGTTCCGCCTTGCTCAGAGTGTGTCTCTTGGCTCTGGCTTTTATCCGTGTGAGGTAATTGTTATCCGGTGTACGCACTAGGAGTTAAGTGCCTGACTTTGCCTGGCTCGATTAGCAGGACATGCCCAGTACGATGTGTGAGAGTTAGTCTTGTTACTCTGTCACCTTCTTCCTCAGCCCAGTGTCTGTGTAAAAAGGGGGGAACGGAGTTGGGACCTCAGGGAATCCTAAAAAACAGGATGCAGTAGATGAACAAAAAAGGGGGGAAAACCGTGTCTCGCCATTGGCTGCCTCACCCCGATTCCCTGTAGACCCCTCATCCAGGTGATCCTCCCGCACTGGTCCACCCGAAGGGTCTGGATCCAAAGGCGATGGCCGGGCACCCGCCACCTAAGAGAGATCCCCAGAGACTAGTGGGTGAGATACCCTCTAGTTTCTCACAAGGTGGACTTGAACTATTGATTTGGTCAATACTTTACACTTTTGTTATTAGAGTAGGTTAGCGGAAGGCTAAGAACTTCTTAACAATGGCTTTATTCAATTATTTCTGACCACCTTTGGAATCTCCATTTTGTTTATCATGTTAATGTGTCTTCACCAGAGACAAATACCTGTTAAGATGGGTAACTTGACACACAAGATCCTAGGTTTTTCGAAAATCAAAGAAATGCCCTGCACTCCCGTGGGGAACACCCCAAAAAGAAGAAACGTTTCAAGATGAATACAAACAATCTGAGGGACCTCGACGCGTGAGGGATTGTGGGTACAACGCACGTCACTATAGGGATAGTGTTTCAGACACGCCTAGTCGACGTCCCCTTTTCGACTACGAAAAACAAAATGCAATACTCCGCAGTGACCACTGGATGTCGGACCTATGCACAGCATGTGAATCTAAGCAGATACAACCATCAGAAATGCTTTTACGGTAAGTAATGCATTCTCATTCTTGACAATTTTTATTATGTAGATAGTAAAAATGAATCCACCATTGTTGTGGTCAAGAGTAAACAAATGTATACCTGTGGGCACAAGGAATTGTGAATCTCCCAATGCCTTCAAGACAGATTTATACAATCATAAAGTTCAATTAAACAATCCAATTTGTTTAGTAATTGGAACACAAAAGATGCCTATCATCACCTTAAGTCTGTACAATATGACAAAGTACGTAATGCAAGAGTGATCTTCAGGTAGGTGGATCTTCTATTGTTCTCTTGTGACTACTACGCGTTTCAGAATGACCTGTGAGGGTGCAGGAGTAAGACTCTGACGCGAGTGGTATGTTGATTGCAAAGACATTTAGTAATAACAAAAACAGGGGGTTTGAAGAAAACCCTAACTAGCCCTCTCTAAGAGGGATTTCTTTGCCTCAACAAAAATAGCTAATGAAACTGTGTAAACATGTCCAAAGTAAAGTTCAATGTCCTGTGTCCAAATCCTACCCTGCCCCTCACAACCTAAACTTAATATTTTGTGAAAAGGGAAACTGTATTGGGGCTGGTCACCAGCAGCCCTGCTTTGTAGTTCTCCATCAAAGGTCAAATGAAAAAAGGTGCTCCAAACAAATTAAATTCCCCAAAGTTCAAAATGGTTGTTTCCTTTCACTTTTAGTCTCATCAGGGTTCATAAAATGTCTCTCTTCTCTTGGTTGAAAAGAAACTGGTCCCAGACCCTATTGAGCCAACCTTTTTCTCATAATAGTTCAACAGAAAGTGTATCTGAGGTTTACAAAAATTAGTCATAGCTCCAACGCGGCTGAACGTTGCTTTTTTCTTTACTAACTTGTCATTTTTGTAAACCCCAGATACAGTCTGTTTAACTATTATGAGTATTAGCCCCAGTATCTGAGGTTTTTAATGGGGCAAACCTACCTTGGTTTTTCACAAAAACCATTTTTTCTCTACATCATTCTAGTCTGGCCCCCGCTTTTCACCCGAGCACCCATAACTCATACATAATACCTTTTTGTTCTTTATGTGCCTTTATGTAAAGTCCAGGAGAAAAAACATCCAGGAGTTAAAAGCCCAAAGAAACTTATGGACTCCAACTCCCATAACCGGTGCTGAGATGAGGAGGGGGACAAGTGAGTTTGTGCAAACTGACAGGAGCTCCAAGTACAACATCCAGGCTAGTTGTTTGTCCACATCTGCAATGAGCAGGATATTTAATAATGGCAACTACACTGTGGAGGAGAGAGGTGCAATGAGCTGTGTAGAAGGAGACGTTGCCATCCAAGTTGGGGCTCCTGAGTGCAAGGCACACCGAGAGAGCTGGCGAAGCAGAGAAAGCTGCCGGAACAGGGCGAGACTCTGCATGCGAGCAAGAAGGGCTGTGGAGACGCCTGGAGCAGTGCAGGCGCTCCTGGTGGTTCCGTCACTGGACGAGGCAGCAGTCTTAACCCTGAGCCAAGAAAGAGAGCTGGCGTGTGACCACGGAGCCACGTCGGGTGCTGGGGTAGCGTCAGCAAATTCCAACCTGGAAGGCAGAAGGAGAAGCCATAACGCAGAGGCGTGAGCATCGTCAGAGACAATGGAAAATCCTGGTGAGTCTGCCCAAAGCAGTGGGGGCCCATGGGCCGTTCCGCCAACTGTGCCAACAAGTGATTAAATGGTACAAGATTGGTAATGCAGAAAATGTACAAAGGCAAAGTTTGCTTGAATGCAGTCAAGGCAAAGTACAAAGTCAAGATTCAATAAGAAGAATGTTTGAATGCAGGCAAGACAAAGTATAAAGGCAAACCCCAATCAAATAGAGATGCGTGAGATGCCAATGTGGGGAGGAGGTTTGAGCAAGTACATTTGAGTAAAATATTACCACCGATATGTATACCAAGCCACGGAACTGTGAAATACATAAGAAATCCTGGCAGGCGAGTACACCAGGCAGCTGAAAATTGTATAAAGATTACTGGCAGGGGAGTATATCAGGTAACCTGCAAAGATACAAGAACTTTTACAGAATGACTGTTATATAAGTTTTTTTGGTTGAACAAGAACTTTGTGAGTCCAGTGAAGACACAAAGGAACTGTAAGATGAAGAGACATTTTGCCATCCTGTTTAAGAATTATGGGGAAGGTGACCCCCTTCTGGATCCAAGGGTCTTTACCTTGGAGAAAATGTTTGTTGGAGACATTCTTACACTTCTGGTTTTGAACACTTTTTCTTACATCAAGTGAAAGACATTTCCCTGCACCTTTTGTTGTTGGTTTGTAAGTGTGAGGGTCAGTATAGGTTGTTTTGGACACAAGGACCGCTTTCAGTTAATGGCATCATGACAGAGACAATTCCTTAGTTTTAGTTTCTGTGTGGGGAGGGTTCTCGTTGGAACAGGCCTAGAGAGGCGTTTTTCCAACCCATTTTTATTTAATAAAAATGTCTGTCTCTCATTCTTGACCCCTCACAGACCCTTGTGAGCGGACCCGTCTTCCAGCTACTGCGACGAAGAACGGCCTGGGTGCCTTTCCCAAGCTGTGCTGAGGGTCCCAGACCCTTGTGAGAAGTCCCGGTTTCCAGGTTCTGCGACGAAGAATAGCAGCCTTGGTTTATTCTCTTGCCAATCTCTTTCTTTACCACTCGTACATACAATGTTTGTATTCCCCTTTACTGCTGGTCGGGATGTATTTCCCCAGTATGTGGCCCAGACCCCCTTCACCTTGTTTCTTTTTCTTGGTAAAGAGTCATGCAACACTTTTCTTAGGGCCTCCTGCACCCTCTGAAACTCACCAACCCTGGGTTTAGTCACCCTAGTACCTGTAGGATCTTGGGTGTCGCCCTCCGGTTGTTTGCAAGTCTCCCAAGATCTTATGCGGCTTCTGTGGGTTTCTTCAGCAGTTCGGCGTTGGTTTCTCTGCAGCAGCCCAGCACTCTCAGTCAGTGTATGTAGCTCCTCCTCTCCGGTATGCTGCCTGCTTCGAGGGTCTCACGGGTGCGCTTCGCTTCTGAACACCGTTTGCCTCTCTACTCTTCCCTTCTGCGCCTAGCCTGCCGGGTTCTCGATCTTTGCCGAGATGAAGACATCGTTCTCTTTCCTCTCTTGTTTTGAATGACTGCTGGCAAATTGGATCATTTGGGAGACTAGTGCGAGTGTGTTGTGTAGCCTCAATGATCCTTATTACTTTAGGCCTCTTCCTCTTCCCAGTGGCCACTACTTGGGATAGACAGCAAAGATACATGGGGGCACTAGGTAGTGTGGTAAGGGAAGGTTGACAAGGTGATGTGTCTGAGTCAAAGAGGTATCGTGTTCTCCCGGGATCGTCAATGCCCTCAACGGTGTCCTCCCTCCCCACGAGATACTCCCTCTGAGCACTAGACCCATGAGGACTCCCGGGCAGCGGTCTCACCTCCCTTGCCTCACAGAAAGGGGCTCACCCGTCAAAAGCAGCAACGATCCCTCAGGATCTGTCTCACAATCTATCTCTTCATCAGGAAAGTACATACTGTCTTCCTGTGTTAGGGCATAGAGGCTGTTGTGACCTCCGTGGAGGATGTCCTTACACGCGCATGCGGATGTCACATCATGTGATCTACTCTATTAGTGCAAATCCGAACGTGAGGCAGGAGCCTGTTATCAACAGCTGTCCCTGCGCTGTGCTCTGCGTGAACTGCATGAAAGGTAAGCGGTTAGATAGGGTGACCATAGATTACAGTAGTAGACCTGAGCGAAGCAGATTGGTTTAAGGACCTCATTTTGGTCTCTTTACAGGCAGAAGTATTATTTAAGAGAACATTTTAGAAGAATGGCAATCATGGAGGCATTGTAGCCGTACAGTAAGTGAGAGCTTATTGTTATGCACTCAAGAGGTAAATGTATTACTGTTTTAATTAGGGCGGCCATGGATTGCTGCTTTAATTATGAGCGGGCCAGTTTTAAGACCATATATATATTGGTCCTTTTACAGGTAGAACTTTTGAGATATCATAGAAGACTGGTAATCACTGAAATATTCTGGTCACACAGTGAGAGTTTATTACTATGCACTCACAGGCACATTGACTATTATTTCAGTTATTAGTGGCGCATATTAGTTTAAGACCTTATTTTGGTCTTTTCACATGTAGATGGGTATCTGCAGAAACAATCACGTTTGACAGCAATTTCCAGATGTATGCACTGCAGACACAGCGAGTATTATTGGGTTAGATTTAAGGAGCTCTTTATTATTATTTTGATTTCAGGCTAGTTACGCTGTGGTAGTTGCAGTCAGCAGAGAACCGATTATAATAGTTCAAGCACATAGTAGAGGGTATAGTCATTTCAAATGTTTTAACACAGGAAGACAGTACGTACTTCACTGATGAAGGGATAGATTCATTCAGAGACCAATAGCAGATCCACTTACTTGAAGATCACTCTTGCATCACGTACTTTGTCCGATTGTAACAAATTGAGGCGAGGATACATTATCTTTTGATTTCTAATTACTAAATTAGATTTTTTAATTGAACTTAATGATTGTATAAATCTAAAGGCACAGGAGATTAACAATTCCTTGTGTCAATAGGTGTACATTTGTTTACTCTTGGCAACAATAATGGTGGATTTATTTTCACTATATTATGTGAGTCAGGCATGGTATCAAGAGAGACTCGGGAGGATAGCTCAGGGGCAACATGCTCATCTTGGAAGCAAGACGACATGGAGCAACATGGGTTCGATCCCCGGGTCCGTGCTTAGAAACCTCTGGGTATTAAGTGCGTTATAAATAACCAATCCTGTCATATCACAAACTTGAGTACCTTTTACTCCTACGTCCCGTCCCCTTTCCTCCATAATTATGGGACATTCCTCCGTCCTGTGGGACGGGACATTCCTCCATCCTGTGTGATGGGACCGGAGCGCTTTGTAAAAGCATCAAAAAAAATTTCTAAAATGTTTTAGTCCTTTCTCTCTTTCTACGCGGGGCCCGGTACGTGGCCGTAACCCGCCCATTTCGGCTCCGCCCCGCGTATCGCCCATCAGTCCTTTTGTCCGCTCGTTCGGGACTGGACGCGCTTGCATCCGCGGAAGATCTTCCTTTTTTTTCCTCCTCTCTGGCTCTCGCTAGCGATCGCGTACTAGTCTGTCTACGTCGTTCAAACTAGACTTTCCAGATTGTTCATCGTGTCACCGATGCTTTGCGAGGGTGGATCCCTATCCTCTTTGTCTAGAGTGTTTGGGTCCGGATCACTTTTGGGACTCCTGTTTTTATTGCGATTCCCTTTCGGTCCGGGCACTTCGTCGGTTGGAGCTGTGGGAGGAGGTGTTTCGACATACTCCTCCTTCGCATTTTCAAGCATTTATCGACGAAAAGAAGAAACGCCTGGTAAGTTCTTTACTTTTCAGAGCACCCCGGCCGGGAGATACTTTTCCGGGCTCTTCCCGAGCCGGGAGGAGCATATCCCGCTCTGTCACCGGGGATTGCTCTGAGATGCCTTCTGGGCCTAATAATTGTACCAGAGTTTTTTCCGAGGGTCTCCGTAAGGGGCCTGTGGATACCGCAGCACGCTCCGAAGCCCCTCCTGTAGGGGCTGCTTGTAGACCCAGTTCTACTGAGGCGTGGGGTACCAGAGCTCGCTCTGAGGCCTGGTTATCGGCTTCCCTCAAAAGTACTGGGGTGCGCCCCGAGGCCTTGGCAGGGCTTGATGTTACCGAACCGATGTTCGAGGCACGCGCTAGTAAGGCTGTTACCGGACCTGGGTCCGAGGTCCCTCGTGCAGAGGCTAAAGTAACCAACATTTCTGAGAGGCCTGGCAAGGCCTTATCGGTGAAAGTTGTTTCTCACTGTGCCCGCTCTTGTGGCGACGCCAGAACTGTTGAGGGAGCAAGGAGTGAAAGTTCTTCTTTTAGCAGCAGCGCCGAGGTCCTTCCTGTGAAGGCTGGTTTGGCTATTGGTATGTCGTAAAAACATTCCAGGCCTCATAGTACCGGCTCAGCCGAGGTTCCTTATGCTAAGGGTAAAATTAAGACCCCTGATCCATCGATGGGGACCCCTGCCTCACTTCCTCACGTGCCCCAGTTCCCTTCAGGTGATGGCAAAATGGCGGCAAATTTCAGACGCTCATGTGTACCGACCCCATGATGAAGTATTTCAAGGGTCTTTTTAGGGAGATATGCCCGTCTGCGCCTCTGGCTCCACCCGTTCCCCTGGTGGCTCTCCCGGCGCCGCCCTTGCCTGCGGTGCCTCCCCCGACCCTTCCGCACTTGCCTCCATTGTCCCCTGTGGACAAGGCAGTGCCTGACACGGTTCAGAAGGATCCAGACCTGTCGGATGACGTGCAGGGCGATCAGGACAGCGAAAACCAGCCCTCTATTAGAGCTTTTCATGACCGGGTACTGGACATGATGTGCCTATTGGATGTTCTGGTGCCTGAGGCACCCGCCCCTCAGGAGTGTGTGCTTTCGTGGGCGTTCACCCTGTCTCCTTCGGAGCAAACTGGCCTGTTCTTGCAGAAGGACGTTTTGGCCGAGGTCCGCAGGGTCTGGGAAAAGCCACACTCTGGACTTTTTGTCAATTAGAAAATTGATGCGCGATACAGGCTGCATTCTTCGGAAGAGGTGGCCCTGTCATCTTGTCCGCCCACCTCCTCCACAGTGGTGGCAGTGGCCACTTTACAGTCCAGGCCTGCAGCGTCCTCTTCTACGATGGCTACTCAGGTTCTGGGGAAAGAGGATAATGCTCCTTGGCTCCCTTGGGAGGAAGATTTTCGCTAACTCAGCTTTTCAGCTCCGGGAGGCTAATGCGGAACTGGTGTTAGCGGGGGCGAATATGAAGATGTGGAAAGGTCTGTCGGAATTCGAGGAGTTCATTCCGGTCGAGAAGCTGGAAGACTTTAAGGTGGGTTTATCCGATGCCAGAGCCTTGGCCCAGTATCTGCTTGAGGCCGCGGCTCATCACGTCGACACGTCGGCTCAGGGCCTTATGCTGGGTGTTGACACCTCTCGACAGGCGTGGTTGCATGCCACCAAGTTCTCGAAGGAGGTGCAGGACAAGGTGTTGGGCCTGCCGTTTGACGGTAAGGAGCTTTTCCATTCCACAATGGATGTGGAGCTCACCAAAACAAAGGACAGAACCCAGACAGTCAAGTCCTTGTCCATCCTGATTAAAACCCCTTTTAGCACCCAGAGGCCGTTGTCGCAAAGCCGGCCCTCCTCTGGTTTCAGGGGCTTTCTAGACCGGAAATCCCGCAGTGGAGATACTCTTTCGGGTAATAACCGCCGGAGGCAGCAACAGACTGTTTTTCTCCCGCTCCTCAGCCTCCTCCTCAGGTTCAGGTGGTAAAACCACTGAAAAGCCTGCCAAATGAAGGTTCTCATCGCTCGCACGAGATCCCGGCGGCAGGACGCATTGGATCTCATTGGGAGGCGTGGCAGATGATCACCGAGGACAGGTGAGTCTTGTCAGTCGCTCAGGCGGGCTTCCGCTTAACCCTACCCCACCCTTCAACCCTCCTTTCCAGCAGTCAGGATCGCCCTCCCTAAAAGCCGAGGTGCAGAAAACTGCTTGGCCTCAGAGCTGTGGAACCCGTTCCCCTTGGGGAGCGAGGGGAGGGCTTCTACTCCTGGCTGTTTATGGTGCCCAAACCCAACCAGGCTGGCCTGCGCACCATCTTAGACCATTCTCAGTTCAGTCTTTTCCTACCCCAAGAGAAATTCAAGATGATCACGCCCGGCCAGATACGGTCCTCCTTGCAGATTGGAGATTGGCTCAGCGTGGTGGACCTTTGGGATGCGTACATGCATACCCTGATCTGGAGTCCACACAGGAGATCTCTGTTTCTCTGTGGGAGAGGAGCACTTTGTTTCGAGTGCTTCCTTTTGGCCTCAGCTCGGCACCGCGTGTCTTTACAAAGATGTTGTTGGTGATCGTGGCCTATCTTCGTTTGCAGGGTATCCATGTGTATCCGTATTTGGACGACTGGTTCTTACTGGGCCCTTACCCATTGAAAGCCGCCTGTCTCTTCTCCAGCTCCTGTTCCACCTAAGGCTGTCGGTGAAGTGGCGGAAATCTTCCATGACTGTCTCTCAGGACTTGATTTTCCTGGGTTTTTTCGCTGAAACACCATCGACTGCAGAGTGTACCTGACCGGGGACAGAAGGCGGATCTGTTGGCCACGTGTCAGATGTTTGCGCAGTGGGAGAGCTGGTGGTTCCAGAAGCTGCTGGGCCTCATGGCCTTGTGCATGTTGGCTCTTCCTCTTGCTCGTCTCAAGATCAGGTGGACTCAGATGGCTCTTCGGAGTTCTTGGCTTCAGGCTGTGGATCCGGACTCCAAGTTGATAACGATTCCGGCTTCCATGAGAACGGACCTGGACTGGTGGTCGTCTCTCAGCAACCTGTCGGTGGGGGCGGGTTTTCAGGAACCAGCCCCGACGGTAACGGTCACGACGGTCTCCTCCCTTCTGGGGTGGGGTGCGGCGTTGGATCTTCTTTAGGTCTCGGATCTTTGGTCGCCTCAGGACAAGCTCCTCCACATAAGTCATCTGGAGCTTCTGGCGATCTTCCTAGCGCTCATGGCGTTCAGACCGATCATAGCCAACAAGGTGGTCCGTATTCGCACGGACAGTGTGGTGTTGATGCCGTTTGACGGTAAGGAGCGGGGGCACCAAGTCTCCCCCTCTCGTAGACCTGTCCATCCAGATTTGGGAATGGGCGGTTCATCATGGTGTCTGGCTACTTGCAGTACACATTCCGGGCCAGCTGAATGTCATGGCAGATGCCCTCAGTCGGCGGACGATGGTCCGCTACGAGTGGGAATTGAAGGCGGAGGTCCTCTCATGGATTTTCCTGCGCTGGGGCACTCGGGAAGTGGACCTCTTCGCTACAGCGGCAAACAAGAAGCTTCCTCTGTATGCCTCCAGAAACGGACTGGGAGCCTCCTCTCTGGGGGATGCTCTCGAGATACCATGGCACAACATGAGGGCTTATGCCTTCCCGCCTCTGCTTCTAGTTCATCGAATGATTTGCAAATTGAAGAACTTGGTGAACTGTTTGTTCTCTTCTACTCATAGCCCCGTGGTGGCTGGACAGGTTTTGGTTCTCAGAACTTCAACACCTATCGGTGTATCCGCCGATCAGGTTACTGGTGACCCCCAATCTTCACCAGGGGGAACAACTGTGGCACCCCTCCCCACAATCACTCAGCCAAGGTGCCCGAGTTCAAGTCTTTAGAACATCTTGGCCTGTCTGCGGATAACATGCGCATTATCCAGGCAGCCAGAAAACCCTCGACTAGGTCCCCATACAGAAGCAAATAGCTCAGGTTCTGTCATTGGTGTTTAAACAAGCAACTGGACCCAAGGGGGGGCTACAATTGACACAGTACTGTCCTTTGTATCCCACTTAGCAGAGTCGGGTGTTCACGTTCTGTCATGTAGAACTTATCTTTCGGTGGTTTCCGCCTACCTATCTACAGACCAGTGCTCTTACTCTCTGTGTAATCCAGTGGTTAAGAGACATCTTGCAGGCTTCACGCGCCTTTATCCTCCGATTCGTAGTCCGCACCCGGCGTGGGATCTAAATGTGGTCCTGATAGCGTTGTGCCATAAACCTTTTGAACCAACGGCCACGGTGGACCTCAAGCACCTGTCATGGAAGGTTTCCTTTTTGTTGCCGTCACTTCAGCAAGGCGCGTGAGTGAGCTCCAGGCTTTGTCGGTGGGGCATCCCTTCTTGGCTTTTCACAAGGATAAGGTGGTCCTACGGACAAATCCTGCTTTCTTGCCAAAGGTGGTTTCTGATTTCCATCTAAACCAGTTGATCTCCCTGCCGGTCTTTTTTCCAAACCCCTCTTCAGAGGCGGAAAGGGTTCTGCACTGTCTGGATGTTAGAAGGGCTCTTAAGTTCTATCTGGACAGAACATCCGAATTTAGGAGCTCTTCTCAACTGTTTGTGACCTTTGGTAATCCACAAGGTAAGCAGGCCTCTAAGGCGACTGTCTCCCGATAGACCGCTGCCTGCATTACAGAGTCTTACACCGTCCAAGGGCTGAAGCCTCCTAAAGGTATTCATGCACACCTGGTGCGCGGCAAGGGTGCCGCAGTTGCCTTTCAGAAATATGTCCCCTGGGAGACCATCGCAAATGCGGCTACTTGGGCCTCCCCATCGGCTTTTTGTAAGCATTATTGTCTAGACATGAGCTCAAGATCTGATGCTCAGTTTGGTCAGGCTGTTTCAGTAAGGGGTTTTTCCATCCACCCATAGTTCCTGTAAGGAGTACTTGGGAATCTCCCATAAGTATGGAGGAAAGGGGACGGGACGTAGGAGTATAACCAGGTTACTCACTGTAGTGACCACGTTACTCCTAGTCCATAGTCCCCTTTCCTCCATACGCCCGCCCGGCGTCCCCTCTAATAAGGTTCCTCTGTTATTGCTAAAAGGTCTCTGACCTGGCGATAGAAAAGGACTGATGGGCGATACGTGGGGCGGAGCCGAGATGGGCGGGGTTACGGCCGTGTGCCGGGCCCTGCGTAGAAAGAGAGGAAGGACTAAAAAAGGACAAAGGAATGTCCCATAAGTATGGAGAAAAGGGGACTATGGACTAGGAGTAAGGTGGTCACTATGTTGAGTAACTTGGTTAATTTACTGCAATGCTGTGGTTGGTGTAATACCTAACTGACCCTAACTCTAAAGGGATAGTTCCTTCAACTGATGTTTCTAAGGGCTGTCGATGTCTGAAAGTCCAAAGCCAAAATCTGTCTGTGTCTAAACCTATGCTTGTCCTCACTCTCTGATAAGCAGTCTCTTTAAAAGAAAAATAGTGATTCAAAAAGAAATATATGTACCAAGGCTGGTTTCATGGGGTCTTCTCACTAGGTGTGTCTTGGTTAGTATCCTCAATGTTCAGCACAATCACCTCTCCTCCACAAAGTTCTTATACTCTGTTCAACAAATCCCAATGTCTTTAGTTGCTGGGGATTCCCTTCCCCAAGATTCACAACTTCCGAGTTTCAAATCAAACAAACATATAACAGTTCTTCCAGGCTTCTCAGGGTTGCCTTCCCCAAGCTCAATCCCCTTCAGTTTTAAACAAAAAGTTGTCAGGATGTGCCTTTTTCTTGTTTACAGTTCCTTTCTCACACAACCTTCTCATGGGGTAATATTGGAGGCTTTTGGAAACGCTAGGTTCTTGGCTCATCGTAAGCGTGACAACTCTTATCTTTGGCCCTTCTCTGTATTTCCTATACTTCCTTCTCTTCCATCCTTTATTCTTCCAGGTGCTTCCTGCAGCCCTTAGTTATTGTTCACTTGGTTGTGCTCACTTGCACCTTCTTTGTTTTGCTTTCTTTCAGCTTGCCGTGCCTCTGGCACCTTCCCTTTGTTTACTTTCTCTTCACTGTGCCTCTTGCACATTCATTTCTTTACTTTTGTGCACCCTTGCACCTAGCCTTTTCTTTTCCGTGCCTCTTGCACACTTGTTTCATTCACCGGTACTCACTTGCACCTCCACTTCACTTTCGGGTCACACGCACCCTTCTTGTTTACTTTATTTCACATTCCGGTGCTCACTTGCACCTTTCCTTCACTTTCACTTTCGGCTACTCATCCTTCTCATTTATCGTCAAGCCTTTTCTTCCTTTCTGCTCTCTCAGCACATCTTTCTTGCTTTTCGCTTTATGCTGCTTGCAAATTCTTTTTTTTTTTCCTCGCTACAGCTAGCCGCATGCTCCCGAGTTTCTCATCACTTTCCCCTTTGAAACTCACCGGGTAGCAGTGAGCTGGTGAAATGCCTCTCGGGGCATATGGGATCGTGGTCTGGTTCTCACCACCTGCCTCTCAGACCCCCATGTGACCGGGACACGTCCCAAGGGAGCGAGCACTCCTTCACACACCACCAGCACGACACGGGCTGCCTCAGTCTGGCTCCTTGGAGACACGGCTCCCTAGACACCCTGTAGCCCTTCACAGGCACCGGGCCAGCATCGCAGCACGCCACTCTCCTCTGGAACCTCCAGGCTCCTCTCTACTTTCAGCTCCCTGCTCCTTGGCTCCACGGCTTCCTTCAGGATTCACAGATCTCTCTCCCGATTCTATGAAACTACACCTTTTATTCCTTACTTAAGAGTCAAGTGGAGTCAGGTGTGAGTAGTCTTTGTGGAATGCCTGACCCTGTGAATGGGACACCTTAATGGCAGTAGGTGGCAGTCTTCCTTTTTTTTCTCAATGTGTTTCATGCAGGTAATCTTCACTACTCTCGGTTGCCTCTTCCTTTTCCCAGTATTTGTTGGAAATGTGGAGGGGTAGATGAAATGGGTTTCAAATATCCCATGAAAGCTGAGGAAGGGGTTTCAGATGGGAAATGGGGAGAGAGGGAATGCCATTTCTTGCCCTCGGGTTTTCTCTGCCAAATCCCCTTTGAACCTCCAATCAGGTGATCCTCCCTCGCGTGTCCACCCCCAGGGTTGGGATCCAAAAGCCTTGGCCCTTCCCTGACCACCTGAATGGTTGATCCCGGGGGAGTAGGTGAGAGAACACAGTCTGGTTTCTCACACTACATAATAAACATTGTGGAAATTGTAAAGAATTATTCAGTATTTTAGTATATTCACATTGAAACTATTCTTCTTTCTTCTTTTTTGGCGGCGGGGGGTTCCCCATGGGAGTGCCTGGCATTTCTTTGATATTCGAAGAACCTACTACTTTAAGTTTAAACTACTCATTCAACTATTACTAAACACATAAAGGAGAAGCAATTTTGTTTTGCGTCCTCACACTCTGTTGTTTGTTTAACCTGAAACAGAAACCATCTTCTATAAGCAACACCCCCCTTTCAGTTCCGCCAACCCTCAAACGTTTCTAGTATAGATTAAAGTTTCTAGGACTACCTATGGGACCACTGGGCTTTAACCCCCACCTTTTCCTGTGTGTTATAACTAAAATTACCTGACGTGTCACGTGTCTCACTGCTTGGCCTAGCAGACCTTTCAATTGATATTTACCATTGAAAGCAAATGCTTCCTGTGATTACTTGGACTTCCATGTATAATTACAGTATGATGAACAATGAATTCAGAAGGAGACACACTAATGGGGAAATCTAACAACTTGTTTGCCAATCAAATGGTTAAATTTGGGAAAATGCAATGCAGGGGCAGATCTCCCCTCTCTGTGACCCCAATTCAGAATGAAATTTGAGAATGTAATGGCAGTTTCAAAAACGTATTGTAGTTTCTTAATTTCTTGTTCTTTATACTTCAGGGCCAGTGAAGAGTGCATTTGTAAGAGATTATTTGGGATCTGTGAAGACGATGGAAGAATATGCAATGAGCCCGTTATTAGTGACTAAACGAAGGCTAGCGCTTTAGATTCCATTGGTCAAAACCATTGAACTGGACAGGTTTGGTCCAGATCTTTTAAACACATTTAGTAAACGTTGGTGTCCCCTTTTTAGAATGAAATGGGCGGCAGACATAGAATATTCATTAGCCAAATTTGGCTTTCTAGCACAATTTGATTTTTTTTGACGGCAGTGTCTGTTTTCCACATGATCTTGAATGTTAGACTACAGTGAGAAGACATTCATCTTTATTTGGATGCAGAAAAGGCCTTTCATGGGATAGAGTTCTTGTTCTCCAGCATGGGGTCTGGTATGGATTCACATGCTCATGAATATTCCCCGTCGTCAGGCCGGGAATCCTCGGTAAAGAAAAGATCAGTATCAGTTTCGTTTCTGATCTGTCTTTCTTCGTAGTAACCAATTACTGATCTCTGGGTCATACTGCCCCCAGCCAATGACTGCCCTCTCCCTAAGCCCCTACCCTGGCAGCCATCCTCAGATTTGTACCGCACGCTCAAGTGTTGGGAGTCCTCGTGTTTATCTCTCGAGCTTTTGCTGCGTTTTCGCGCTTTTTCAAAGAGATTTTCTCATTTTTCAGTCAAATAGAGCCTCAAGCTCCACCGTGTCTACATCCGATTAACGGGGACCTGTTTCGGATTTTCTACGACCCTCAAGGGTGAAGTTTTCGTCGAGTTACGCTTCTTGGAGGAGTCCAAAAGTTTCTGCGGCCTACCCAGACATAGCCCAGTAGAAAGGAAGCTCGACGCCCGGAAAGCTGTTCAGGGTTTGCCCTTGATGCCAGCTGCAGAATGTGTTCAAGGAGGATGAGCACTCAAAATGTCTCTACTGCCTTCATAAGGACAAAACGCATGTGGAGAAGGACTGTGCGTTTTGCGGGAACATGTCAGAACGGACCATCAGGGACCGGCACCTTCGTCTCTCCAACTGGCTGGAAGGAAAGAGCCCGTCAGGTGAGATGAAGAAGAAGAAGTCTGAGCGGTCTTCTAAGTCCTGTGAGGGCGCTCCGGCGACGGGGGTCCAACAGAAGGCAAAGCACCGCGAGTACGCGGGCACCAGGAGCGCCGAACGGTCGGGCTCCTTGGCTGCCAGGCAGGGCGCATCCTCTCCAGCGCCATCAACCACGAGCCAACGCTCTGGCTCAGGGAAGAGGAAGGCCGAGAACCCGGCGAAGCTTCTGGAGAGGCCCCGATCGATCTCGAAGGATCCAGCCGAGGAGGACTGAGACGGTGACCCTCCCCCCCCCAAGGTGAAGGCCACAGGCCCGCAGAAGGCGGTGAAGGCTTTGATTCACCCGGCCAAGGCCTCTATCGAGGAAGTCGCGTGAAGACCCCGGCGGAAAAAGAGGGGGGGGGACCGGTGGCCATTGTGGACACGGACACAGCCTCCGAGGAGGAACTGGTTGAAGTCTTGGAGGGCCTCGACGAGGGCGTCGAAGAGGCCCGGTCCCACGGGAGGGATCCCGACGAAGGGGGCGGCGGCGCCAGCGAGGTTCCTAGTCAACCGTTGCGCCCGTCACTTCCGGAGCCGCAGGACAACTCGGCGGCCATTTTGTTGGCAATACAATCCTTATGTTTGGAGATAAGAACGAGATTGCCCCTACCACCGACGGAGGAGCCGGAAACAGGCCCGACGGATGAGCCAGAGCCAGGCCCGTCGGGAAGTCCCCCAAACAAGAGAAGACAGACCCATCCAGCCTCGCCTTTTCAGCCCTCGCGGCCTGCTCAGCCTTTGCCCACGTCCGCCGTACCTGGGGATGAGACGGGAACGGACACGGCCACGACGGGTATGGATGACGGCGGCGACGGGGCGGAGCGCCCATCGCCTCCAGCCCGGGCCTCCCCGCCCGACGAGATTGGGTCTTTCCACGCTATGACGCTATGATCGCCAGGGCATCTGAGCTTTTTCAGCTCTGCCCCAAAGAGAAGGAGGAAGGTTTCCTTTACCAATGGCGCGAGACCAAGAGGAAGACAGTCCTCGCCGTGCCTCTGCTGGATGACATCTGGGACAAGGGTCTCGCCCTTCTCAAGAACCAGTCTCCGACGCCTGCCAAGAGGGATCGGTACGAGAAGAAGTACCGGGTCCCCGACGCGGCACCTTTGTGCTTTAGGGCGCAACTGACCCCTGACTCGGTCGTCTCAGCGGCGGCCAAGAAGAAAGCGGGGGGGGAGCATCGGCCTCGACGTCAACTTCCCCGCCAGACGGCGAAGGAAAGAAGCTGGATGCAATGGGACGACGAGTTATCTCGTCGGCGGCAACAACGATTAAGGCGGCCAACGCCCTCGCGATCGTGGCCCGCTACGACAGGGAGTTATGGTACAGGATCGACCCCCTGTTGGACTTCCTACCGGACGACAAGAGGACTGAGGCCCTGGAGATCTTGCAGGAAGGTGAGGTGGCGTCAGACCACGCCATAACGGTGGCAACGGACATTGCCGACACCGGTTTCCGCCAGGACGTACAAGCCAAGGTTTTGGACATGCCGTTCGACGGGAACAACCTGTTTGGGAAAACAGTGGATGAGTCCCTCCAAGCCATCAAGGCAGACACAGAGACAGCTAAGGCCCTGGGAGTTCTCCAGCAACGAAGGCCGTCCTTTCGGAACTCCAGAGGCAAGCAGGGTGCCTATTGAGGACGAGGCAAGTCGGGTATATCCCGCCGTTGTCGCCAGGGAGGCCAAGGTGGCAAGGCGTCCTCCAAGCAAGATTGAACCGACCGTGGCGTCGGGGCCCCCCACCGAAGCACCCCGGCGGGAGGCCAGCTGGCGAAGTTCGTCAGCGTGTGGGAGTCCATCTCCACCCACTGTTGGGTGCTGGACGCCTTGGCCCAGGGGTACGCCCTCGAATTTCTAAAAAAGTGCCCCCGCATTCCTCACGTGGCCAGGAAAGAAAACCACGTCTTTCAACTGCTGTTGGAGGTAAGGGCGATGCTCAAGAAAGGTGCCATCGAGCTCGTCCCAAAGAGGCTCCGGGGCTCCGGAGGATACTCAAGATACTTTCTCGTGAAAAAGAAGACTGGAGGGTGGCGACCCATCCTAGACCTGCGACGGCTGAACAAGTACATCAAGGCACAGAGGTTCCGGGTGGTCACCCTCCAGCACGTGCTGGGACAGCTGGAGGAGGGCTACTCCCTGTCGTCGTTGGATTTGGAGGATGCATACTTTCACATTCCCATTCTAAAAGGACACCGGAAGTTCCTCAGGTTCGTGGTCCAAGGGCGGCACTACCAGTTCAAGGCCCTCCCGTTCGGATTGAAGCCGGCAGCCAGGGTTTTCACCACGTGCCTTGCTCCAGTGGCGCCGCGGCTGCGCCTGCAGGGGATCCACGTCTACCCCTACCTGGACGATTGGCTCATCCGCGCAAGGACAAGGGAGCTCGCCGTAGAACACATAGCGAAGACTGTCCAGCTGCTCACGGACCTGGGGTTCTCCATCAACTTCCCCAAGTCCCACCTGGGCCCCTCTCAAGTCGCACTGTTTCTGGGAGCCAAGCTCGACCCAGTGGCGTGTCTGGCCTCGCCGTTGGAGGAAAGGACAAAGGCCATCCTAGGCAAGGTGCAGTGTCTGCTGGCCACAGACGTGGCCAGAGTGAGGTCCATCAAGTTCCTCCTCGGGATGATGTCCTCTTGCATTTATCTCCTGCGCCTGTGCAGGCTTCGGATGCGCCCCCTACAGGAGTTCCTCGACACCCACTGGATTCAAGCGACGGACAGCTTCGAGGACAGGATCCCTCTCAACGAGACCTTCCGACGAGCGATCCGGTGGTGGGGCACCCGCGGTCATCTAGCGGCGGGGACAGACTTTCGGACCCCAGACCACCAGGTGACGGTGATGACGGATGCCTCCCTGGAGGGGTGGGGAGCCCACACCGGAGATATTCACGCGAGAGGCATTTGGCTCCCGGAGGAGAAGCCGCTCCACATCAACATCCTGGAGCTCCGGGCAGTGTTCTGGGCCCTCAGGTCCTTTCTCCCGTCCCTCAAGGGCAAGGTGGTGAGGATCTTCACCGACAACACCACCACGATGTTCTACATCCGGAAGCAGGGCGGAACCAGATCCTCGGCCCTATCCAAGGAAGCCCAGGACCTGTGGCATTGGGCCGTTGCTCAAGGGATGTTTCTAGTGCCGTTTCATCTGGCAGGGATAAAAAACACCATTGCTGACTCGCTCAGCAGAGAGCTGCGCTCGTGCCACGAGTGGGAACTACGCCAGGATCAAGTGGACCGACTCTTTCAGCGATGGGGCAAACTCCAAATTGACCTGTTCACGACGGCGACGAACTCCAAGTGCCAGAGGTTCGCCGGCAGGTTTCCCCAAACGAGGAGCAGGGGCGATGCTTTCTTGTTCCCCTGGGACGGCCTGTTCCTATATGCGTTTCCTCCGTTGCTGCTCCGACTAATCAACCAGCTCAAGAGGTCCCGGTGCAGAATGATCCTCGTTGCACCGGCGTGGCCGAGACAGATCTGGTTCCCGGACCTTCTGTACTTGTCAGCGTCCCCACCAGTCAAGCTGTCGACGGACGCGGATCTTCTCTCCAGAGAAGGAGGTGCCATCCTTCATCACTACCCGGAGTCGCTGAACTTGCAGGCCTGGCTCCTGCAGTACTAGAGTTTGGAGGGTACGATATCCCGGCTGACTGCAGAGAGGTTCTTGCAAAGGCCAGGGCTTCCTCAACTCTCAAGTGCTACGGACAAAAGTGAAAGAGGTTCTCTGTCTGGTGCCATGCACAGAAGATTAACCCTCTGCGGATTACGGCCCCTCAAGTACTGCCGTACCTACTGTCGCTAGCCAAGGCTGGACTAGCTCACGCTTCCATCAAGATACATTTGGCTGCGATCTCCCGATACACCAGAACTACGGGACGGGCGTCCCTGTGGTCTCATCGCCTGGTGAAGGAATTTATGAAGGGACTGTTGCGATCGTTCCCGCCGGTGAAGGCTCCTGCCCCGGTGTCGGAACTCAATATGGTGCTGTCTAGGCTCATGGGGGCGCCATTCGAGCCTCTGCATTCGGCACTGTTGAAGTTCCTGTCATGGAAGACAGCATTTCTTGTGGCCATCACCTCCGCATGAAGAGTGGGAGAGATCCAGGCCCTATCCTGCAAGCCTCCATACTTGACTTTTCACGACACGAGGGTGGTGCTGAGGACGCACCCCTCCTTTATGCCCAAGGTGCCGTCGGACTTCCACCTCAACGAGCCCTTGGTGTTACCAGTTTTCTTCCCGTCGCCTTTGTCGCCGGCCGAGAGAACTTTGCACTCGCTGGATGTGGCTAGAGCGTTGAAGTTCTATGTGGACCGCACAAAGAGTTTTCGGAAGACTTCACAGCTATTTGTGAACTTTGGACCTGTGAACCAAAGGAAGGCTCTTTCGAAGGCTTCCATTTCCAGATGGCTCTCCGGCTGCATCATGCACTGTCACCGGTTGGCAAACCGACCGTTGCCCGGCCGTCGGAGAGCCCATTCGACCAGAGCGATCGCTGCTACCACGGCGTTCTTGTCTGGTGTGCCCCTGCTGGACATCTGCAGGGCTGCTACGTGGAGGTCGACGCACACCTTCACGAGATTCTACTGCGTCGACCGGGATTCCAGGGAGGAGTCCAGAGTCGGCCAAGCAGTGCTGCGCAACCTGTTCGCCTGAAGGTGGGCCTGGTGAGGAGGTAAGAGTGCTTAATGTTGAGTTTATGTAATGCTTAATGTTGAGCCTTTGCCACCTCCCGTGGTTGTGCATGTGTGTACTGCTATGTATTCTTATATTCATGAGCATGTGAAACCATGCCAGACCCCATGCCGGAGAAGGAACAAGTTACTTACCTGTAACTGTTGTTCTCCAGCATGGGTCTGGCATGGATTCACATGCGAACACTCCCTCCTACCCCTCTGCGGCTCTTCACTTGGTCCTACTGCCACTTTACGTGCTACCAAATCTGAGGATGGCTGCCAGGGGAGGGGCTTAGGGAGAGGGCAGTATGACCCAGAGATCAGTGATTGGTTACTACGAAGAAAGACAGATCCGAAACGAAACTGATACTGATTTTTTTTTTCTTTACCGAGGATTCCCGGCCTGACGACGGGGAATATTCATGAGCATGTGAATCCATGCCAGACGCATGCTGGAGAACAACAGTTACAGGTAAGTAACTTGTTCCTTAGTGAGTCCAGTCAATGTTTGATTTACCACTAGGACTTGACTCGATTTACCTGGGGTTCAAATGTACTAAGAGCAATTAAACGCCCACTTCCCTTTCCCCCATGGTTAAGGGGCTAACAGTTTAGCTGTTAGCTAGGAGCATTGTGCTGCCAATGGTGGTCTTCTTTATTTTATTCAAGGGACACTAATGGAAACTTAGGACTGCAAATTCCTTCTGTATGTTGGTGGCCTGTTAGCACTTGTTCAAAAGCCACACAGACCTTGCTGTATAGTTTTATTATTACATGTGTTCCTTTGAAACGGGGTCATATGTAAGTAAAATATAAAGGCTTCCATGGAGTGTCGGGCGTCTCTTATATAAACCTAGGTAAAGGTAATGACTGGTCTCATAGATCTGCTTGCTGTCCAGGATCGAGTTGTACCTAGTTTACCTCTTCAGTATGCTTTACATTTTCAAACACCAAAGTCCCAGCATGCATCACATTCTTTGAATGGCATTAACACTTTTGATTCCCAGCTGCAGCATTCATTGTATTCATTCAATATGTCTTTGCAAAGATAGGGGGTCTAACCCCAATTCCAACAGGCATTCTTTTTCTTATCTATCCCAAAACGCTATAGGAGATCACACTCCCAATTCCAGCATACAAAATGCTTCTGGAATTCTGACTACTTAGCATTCCAGCATCCAACGTGTCTCGGCAAATGCAGCTTCTTCATGCTTTCTTGGAACTCGCTCTAAGTTCCAGCATGCATCGGGCCGTCTGTTCAATGAGGTACTCTCAGTACACACCAGGAACTCGGATTGTAGGTTCTAGCATGCAGCATGTCTGTTCAATGTGGCTTTCTCAATGCGCAGTATGAACTCGCCCTGTGTTCCAACATGCATCATTATTACTCGGTGCAGTTCGAACCATCGGGTTTAGCTGCAGTTGTTTATTATATGGGCCTTTGGCCGTCTCTTAAATTTTGGCATCCATTCACTTCTGTCACGGTTCGGTACATCATCATTTCCTGGCTTTTGTCCTAGTTTACCATGCTGGTCTCGAGTTTGGCCCTAGTCATTAGTGTCACTTCTTTGCTTCTTGTTCTTGCGTCCTTGTTGCCCTGGTTTGTCTGGGTTACTTATCTCCTCCTTGCTGGTGCTACTGAGTGTCTTCTTGTCAGAGATTCAGCCTTCTCCCACTTGCAGGTCTCTGTCACTCTGACTCCCAGGACAGTTTTCCACTTTCCTCTTGCTGCAGACCTGGTTCTATGTTAATATCCTGCCAGTTTGGGCAGCTCCTAAATAAGGCTGTAATTCTATTCACCAACTCGGAGCAGCCACAAACGTGCAGGATTGTGCACTCATTTTCTGGGCTTGGTGCTACCTACAAACCCCCTATGCCAAGCATCTCAGCTGCATCTTGTCCTCCTCACCACCCAAACTCTCTGTTATGGCTTCTCTTGGCTGTCTTCCCCACCCAGATTTCCCCAGCCCTCCCCACGATTCACTTCTTTGCCCTGGACACCTATCTTTAGGGCTGACCGTCCCTCCTCTTCTGTTGCAGGCTACTTTGTGCAGGGTTTCCTGTGTGTCTCTTTTCCGCACAGTTCAGGAAACAGAGTCCCAAGAACAGCAGCATCAGACATTTTACCGGGCACAGGCTCTGGTGACGTATGTCTCCTCCCTTCCGTTCTCTGGTAGTTCTTGGACCGTTTGGACCGTTTTCTTCAGACCATGGGCCAGGCCACCTGCCCACAATTAGGGAAACCGGACTACATGCTCTGTCTTCTGACTGTCAAAGATGGCCTCAAGAACACACCAGCTGTCGAAGACTGTTTAAGGGTTTTTATTTTCAGAAATGTCTCAGGGTCAGAAAGGGGTGTACCGCTCTCTCATCTAGGGAAGGCCGTTCCCTCCATGACCCGGACGTCCCGCAGTGCTAGGTTTATCACTAGAGATCGGTAAGCCCTACTATCTGAGAAGAGATCTGTCTAGTTGTGATGGCCTAAAGGCAAACACTGTCTCTAAACTCTCTCTGGGAACAATTTAGGTGGTCCCTGACCTAAGTTCCCCTGCAGTATGATGTAAGAGTTTGGGGCTTCCAGACACCCGAGACTCACTTTGTCCTTTCCTTCTGCACCCTGGAATTCCTCCCCAAGGTCTGTTGCTCTCCCTTTTCTCCTCCTACTCTCCTTGACACTTCTCCATCCGACGTGTCTCCTTCCTCTTCCTTAAACTTCCCCTTTCCCTCTGATGTGCCTCTCTACTACGTGGCTTCACCCTCCACTCTTACTCTGTCTGCTACTCTCTCTCCTCCACACCAATATTACTCCCCTTCTCTTCATACTGCTAGTACTACTGTCCCCTCTCCACACTGCTACTACTCCCCCCACCGCTACTACTACTCCCCTCTCCACAATAATTCCATTGTCCTTTCTCTACACAGAGTAGTAGCTGCTATCACTCTACCCACACCCTGTCACCTTCTCATTCACTACCTATTTTATTGGTCTCAAGCCCACAACTTGCACGCACACTCGCACCGAAGTACCTTTTTTGCCCACCAACCAATACCCCACCCTACACACTCCTTGAGCAATTCTCCTCTGTACCGTCCTTCCGCCACCTGGTCTCTTGGTCCTCCTTCTCCTCCCCCTACCATACCCGAATAACCAACACCTTCCTTCTTCCTGTCCTCCCACTTTTCCTCTGCCTTCCCAGTAATTTTCTCTTGCCCTCTACTGGTTCCCCGGGCATACAGCTGACTGTCATTTTCCCTGGGGCGGTGTTACAGGCAAGAAAACAAACAAAAGGTGTCTTAATCCGGCATCTCATCTTCCTCCAAACACTAGTTATCATGCAGTACATGTCTTCTTGTGCGTGGCGCCGTATCATGGATGCCTGTATTCAGTTTGTGAGCAGTACTGGGGTCTAAAGGTGCAGTGGAAACGGATGATGCCTTGCTGAATGGCGCAGAGATCAAAACCAGTTTATGGGCCTTTGTAGCAGGCTACGTAAGCTGCAGGCTTCGTGCCCTAGCTGCTATTTTAAAATGTTGCAAGTATTTAATTAGCCAGCAGAGATTATTAGCTCTCCTAATAAATCACACGTTGACTGACACTTCAACCTGGCTGGTCCTTTAGCTCGGCCCATTCTTTGATGCCAGCAAAAAATGCATGCCTATACATGTAAAATGCAAAGATAAACTATTGGCTTTGTCAGTGCTTGTTTTCCCGCGTTCGTAAAATCAAGCCAATAACAATAGGTAGTACAAGCATTTGTGTTGTATTGTGCTGAAGAAGACGCCGTTCAAGGGAGGGAGGAGGGAGAACAGTAGTTTGATTATTGGAGTGACCTTGTGGGGGGGGGGGCGTTTTGATCTGTACAACTGTCATGTTGCCACTGTTGGATGTTTTAAATGTATGAATCTTACAATAAAAACAAAGTTTAAAAAAAAGACTACGTTGCCTATCATCAATCGGATGGTAAAATGTAAATGGCGGAACCTAACTGGTCTTGCTGTTAGTCCGTTTTTGTTGCAGGTTACTGCTCTGTTTAGTGCACCTGTGATAAACTGTAGAAGTGCAAATGATGATAGTGGTATATTTAAAAACGGAAAAGCGCACACGCCGTTGTCAGATAACGTGTAAAGACACGTGTCCACATTTTCCGTCTCCGGGTGCAGAAAAGCAAATCATTGCTGCGAGAATGGGGAGCGGGACACCACTGTCTTCTTCGCCCTTCTTTATGCAAAACCATATATGTTACTTCACCCACACAGAATGTGCTTTTTAAGCTGCCCTGACTGCCCTGTGCCCCGCTCCATAGCAATGGAATTAATAGATCGGCGAGTAAAGAAACGAAGACCAGTCTTCGGTTGAATTTTAAGAATGGAGTGAATCTGTTTATTTAAATGGTGAAATATGAACAACGATTAGTTTCACCGCATATGCCATTCTGCAGCGAGCCTTCCGAGCCTCGTTCGCCGTGCGTTAGTCAATATTGTACTGTTCATACCACATTGGTTCCAAGCAGTTGGCCGTCACTCCCCGATTATTTGACCCTGTTTAATTTTGTTTCTGAAATACTCCACTGTTGGGCGGCAGTTCCGCTCTTGGAATCAAGCTGCCCTCTCGGAGAAGCCCAACGCGCAAAAGCATGTAACTGATCATATCGCCGACATCATGGCGGCTGAAGGGCGTGGTTATTCAACACGTTGGGACAGCAGCAGCTTTCTCATGCTGGTGAAACCCAGAAGAATGTAGACCATCCGGCTTCGTGCTTCGTGCAGCTGCTGTTGCTAGATCGGCCTCTTACCGGCATGTGCAAACCTTGCATCTTACTTAACACTGCTGCGGACTTATTTTGTACTTCAGGGGGGAGCGGAGGGGTAGAATTAAGAGTTTATTCTTCACTGTGGGTCCACCGTGTAGACTACCACCATCTTTTAGAAGTATGGTATGCAAACAAAGGCATCCTAGTTCTGTGCACAAGTTTGCTGTCAATCGAAGACCGTTATACATTTGCACTTCTTCGGGTGCCCACCCGTGTATAGAATCTCACCTATTTGTGTTTTGTTTGATATTTCATTTAGATATTCATTTATATGTGCTTCAAAGATGTTGGCCTCATTTCGAGTCTGTTGGTAACCCTGATGATGCTACCTGCGGGTTGCTGCCAGACTCGTAATACTTTACTGGTGCCTGACTTCCTGGTGCCACCGGATAATTACAAGTCCGGGAAGTCAGGCGCGGGTAAAATGTTAGTCCCCCATTCCGATATGGGAGTGGGGCCTCGGAAGCGCTGGCACCGTACGTAGCTAACGGTGCTGGTGCTTCCGTGAAGAGTCTGCCTACCGTGGACGCTCGTAGTGTGCCGGCTCGCGGCTCGGAAACGAGGGCCCCTGATAGGGTCGTTTCTAGCTGACTTGGTGCCCAGGGCGAATCCTCAGAAAGCACCCCTCTGTCTCCAGGGACTGGCACAAGGCACTTCCAAACTACACCTGTGTCGTGCAACAAAATCCATCCTCAATATGAATAAATAACTGTATAAATGAAGCTGGTTTCATTGTAATGCAAGTACTTACAGAAGAATTCTAATGTGAAAACACAGCTGTTGCTGTCCAAGTAAATGTTTTTTCTGTCACCTGTTCTTAGCGAAGGCCTTGCCTGAATGCAATTTAAAACTGTCCATACTGGCACACTGCCGTGTGACCAGTCTACCGGGGTCTGAGGGCCTACTGGCCCTGTGTTGCAGGTGTTATGTTTGTGCCACCTCATTTGTATTTAGCAAGGAGCAATACTAGACTAACCATATGAACTATTTTCTGATAGAAGGTTATCATTCGAAGATGGACAGTCTGGTACACTCTTATTGTGCTCTTTCAGAATACCTCTGAGAGTGGGAAAGTGGACAAATAGCACCAATGAGGATTCCTGTATGCTTTGTATTAAATACCAGAGTATTTCAGGACTATAACAGTGATCAGAGATCTCTACATTTGATAAACAAGTCTGCGCTAAAAGGATTGTATGTGTGAATCAATAAATTCATAACCGATGCATGGCTTGGTGCTCACATCACGGTTCAAAATACTCACCCCAACATTAAAATGTTAGTTACCAAGAACCATACTTGCTCATTTGGACAGCTTACGTTTTTGGATGCGAGTATAAAATGGCTGCAACATCACCCACTCAAATGGGGCTTCTGTTTTCTGAAGAATCTTAGATGAGGAAGTGCTGGGTCTCAGTGTGAGCATTCCCAACCGCCAATACAGAAACCTCTTTTGGGAATTATATCTGTAGACACGAGAGGATACCGTACAAGAGAGATCCAATAAACAATGCACACAAAGGCTACACAGAAAGCATTGGCGTAACACAACATTTGGGGGCCCTACTTTGAGACATGCTGAGTACCCTCCAACTCGGCAACAAATCACGGGGCACACCACACACTGGGCTGGCCTAGATAACCACGCTTGCGCAATACGCACGAACATGCTGTTGCAGGGGTACGCGGAAGCTGCACTAGGAGAAACGTAAATGTGTGTTTTAATGCATTCTATAGCACACTTTCTGAGAAAAATTGGCTAAAAGGCCAGAGCATTTGCAATTGTCTTGTAGGGTAACATCAATCGAAAAATCCAATACATGTAAGTCACCAACAATGCACAGGAACATTAATACTTTAAATCATATAATGCTTTGCTATTAAAAATGCCATGCCACAATGAAAACATGGCCAAATGGAGTGTAGACCAGTCTAGACACTTAATAACCTATTACAGTAAAGCATGCAAGGCCACATTTAGACATACCTAAACTGGTTGCACCAAAATGTCAGTCGAAGCAATAACACTTACGGTTATTTTATCACTGATGCCCAGAAACATATACAAGGCTACAGTAAGAATCGACTAGAAGGGCAGCATCCAAATGCCAGTCTAGCCAGGTAATTACACATAGCAGGACTGCTTTAGTAGAGATGCCCAGTTAAAAAAAAAAGTCAAGCCAAACTAAGAAATGACTAGACTGGCTGCACCAAAATGCCTCTCTAGCCACCAATACCACATAGCAAGCCTGCTTAACCTAGATATGGATGACCATTCCGATTTATCGCACAATCCCCATACCCCCACACATCCCCTCTCCCTCTCACCCCCTTGCCCAAATCCCAAAAATAATCTTCACGGCCCAGAATTACCTCCACGTCCCTTTTCCTTGTCCCAGTGCTTATGCACTGGAATGAGGAAGAGTGGGACTAGGAGTAATGAAGATTACAGGTAACTAAGCCAGGCATTACCTCCATGTCCCTCTACCTCATCCCAGTACTTGTGTAGGAGTCAAAGTGCCTCATAAACAAGTACTGGGATGAGGAAGAAAAGGGCTATGAGTAATGAAGATTATCAATAAGTAACCAAGGGATTAAACACAAGTAGTGGCGCAACACCATTGAGCTGGCTGTGCTTCAGTCTGTCCCCACCTGCCCCCGCCTTTCCCTTGACATTTTGGGATGTGTTGACTCTGAACAGAAAAGGATATAGATGTTAAACAGCACCTGGGTTTCGTTGTTATCAAAGGCCCAACAATCACTACCGTAAAGCATTTCACCGTGAGTACCTGCATACAAATGCATAATTCTTAGGCAATTGAAATCTTGATGTGATTTTGTACTTGCATGCCAGGGAAGTAATTGGAAGGGTAGAGAGGGAGTAGGAGACTGCTTATTCTCACAGAAGTCCATGAGTGGGTGCTTTCAGACTTAAAGGAGAGAGTTAACTGCTTTTAACATTGAAGCTACATTAGAATTGTCTCATTAGAATGCATGAAGAAGTTAGATGCCCCACACAAATAAGTTTGGCCCTCCCCCACCGTTCATGAAGTTAGCACCTCTCCCAACATTTGAAGGGTTGGCACCCCCCCCCCGATCCCTCTGAAAGTTAGGTTTCGTTGCACCCTGAGCAAACACACACACCCACACCCATACATTTAAGTCTCCACCAATTCACCATACACTCACACACATCATGGGGTTGAGGGGAGCCCTATTACTTCAAAAAGAAATGGTTTCTTTTTGAAGTCATTCTGTTAAGGACCGAACTATAATGGAAATAATTTTTTTATGAAGGCAGAGTGACTTAACAAATATATACTTTTTATTTAGTCCAAGGGCCCTCCCCCCCCCCCCCCTCCTAGGACAGGTGGTGGTGTGGCCCCCCGCTCTGCGCCAGTGACAGGAAGGATTGTACATCTTACAAACTTTAACCTGACCAGTAATAAGATGAAGCGTTTTAAACAAACCTGGCTTCTAATGCATGGTAAAGGGTCCACAGTTCCTCATCCACTACCTCCTCACTATTATGCAAGCCTCGGGGGTTATTTCTGCAAAAAAGAGAAGGCCCATGCTCTATCTAACAGAGCTGGCATTGGTATCTCGCATGTATTTATCTATTTATTTTAATTCTTGATAACGTGCCAGATCGCCCAAATACCTCAAGGCGTATTATTGCTGTTTTGCAGCTAGTGAAAATCATGGTGTGGCAGTGTAGAAAGGGCATTTGGCTTAGTGGGAGTACAATTTGATGCAACTTCTTTGATTGCTTTATGTGTTTAAGTGTGGGCAGAGCCCCATACACAACACATTCCAGTGTGCTATTGTATGGATACTGGACACATCAGACAAAAACAGTTATATGTGCTGTTAGATATACGGGAGCGCCACATATATGCCTTTAACCAACATGGTGGTGACTTGTGCAGCACACAAATCATTCCTGCACACACATCACTGCATTGATTTTCCATGGACTACTGTTTGCATGGTGACATGAACTCTACTTTCCTAATCAAGGTGCCAGGTCACATTGAGGAGCCCTCCGGTGCGTGCGCTAGACAGTGGTTGGCTTGTTTAGAAAATTAAAAGACCTTTGATGCTGAGCGGATGCATTTAGTCCATGTCCCAAAGCAGCCACTAGAATACTTAAGCAAGAAAATGACCGTTAACCTTCCCATGGATGGGCCATATGCAACTAAAAAGTAATATACAAAAAAAAAAAACGTTTTGGTGAGTCAAATAAAGAGACATGAAAATTAAAGAAAATAGTTTAAAACTTTTTTTGTGTGGCACGTCAAATCTCTTTGAAGAATGCATAGGTTTGGACAGCTAACTGATACTTGTGCTGGCATGGTGAATAAAATTGCCCCATTTTCACTTCTTAACACTGAAATGTTAAGCACATACTCTGTAAAAACAATGGCTTGTTAAGTGAGCCATCACTTATAAATTGCCCCACTTGAAAGACTGTCAGCACGAAGAATGAGGGGCACTGGGTGTGTGACCCTAGAGCATCTCGCATGCTGCGTTTGGAATATGCATTCCTTTGTTTGCTTATTCCAAACGCATCACAGTCATTCACAAGTCGGCAGAGAATAGCCAGCCGAACATGGCAGAGGAGCACCCACCGGCACAGCATGCTGCTTAATCTGTTGCCCAGCAAGCTCAGAAGCAGCTGTCTCGGTGTTCCCCTTACTGCGCCCTCCTCCTGAGCTATTTAGCTCTGCGGCCCAGGCCGTCGCCCGCTCCTCCCGGGCCAAGAAACTGGGCTGGGTGCTGATGAGTTTACCGGCACTCTAGTTTCCGGACTGGCAAACTTGTAATGAGGTAGTTTGTCTAATTCTTGGTTTGTCTTTGAAAGGGAATGCTCGCAGAGATTACTTGTACACACAAAATTGCACAAAAGCTCAGATGGAGAGTATGAGGGATGATGGATGGGTTGGCTATTAATGCACAAGGAGAAGCTAAAAATAGGATATAGTTGGATACAAAAATGAATGGCTGAGTAATTGTAAACTGGTGGGTCCGCTCAATTTAAACATGTTACCCACATTATAAATGCATACATCAAGCTTATTAACTCGCCCAGATTGGAACTTGGGACCTGCAACTTAAACCGGATGTCCTTTATCCGATTCAGCTTTATTTTCCCAAAAGGCTTTAGACCCATACAGTGTCACGTGCAAGTGATACCAGACTTGGGACCGACTCTTCTGGAAGCCTAGCAGCATTTGAACGGGCCATCTCTTTTGGAAAGACCCCCACCCAGAGCAGGGCATAATTATCACACTTGATGCACGTGCATATTATTCCTGCTGAGAAGGGTAACTGGTGTGCAATGAAGGCAATGAGAGCAGACTAGGAAAGTGAAATGAGTTTATAAACCCAGCCTAAACATAGGTGTAAGCAGTGCCTGACACGTCAAATCGTCCTGCTCACTAGAAAAGGGTGGCCTCTCAGAACCCCCTGGCAGGGCTGATTCTGAAAATTCATTTTAACACCGACAACATGAGTTTATTAGTTATGTGCTCTTAGGTATTTAGCAGGAATGTTGTACAAAATAAAATCTCTTAATTTTAATAAACCATATGACTCGAAATCATTCTGATACGTCTGCTGAGCTGGAATGAATCTGGAATCCGGGCAATGTTTTTACAATCTAGGAAATGTATTAAAAATCAAATAATTCTCAGTACAAGGTCCAGAGCCTCTCTAATGATGCTGACAAACCACATTCAATCATCCTGTAGCATATCGCTTTATCAACACCAAATGCTCATCTGCAGTAATCTTTGATGAGTGGGGTTTACCCATTACCCTCACCAATACATTCATAGCATAACACGAACACTCGTTCATTGGAGACCGGAAATAGCGTGTATAATAATGCTACTACGTCGTGTTTTTTTAAAGTAAGGCCTCAACTTATTTATTGGTAGTGGTATCGAATGAGCCGGTAAAATCCCTTGTCTGCAATCTCCTGATTGCATCTGTCACTGAATTGATGACAACCTCTGCTAGAGTCTCTCCCCTCAACCTTGATGGCTTGGCCCAAACCTCCCCTAGCAAAGTCCCAGAAAGACAAGATCATATAATGTGCTTTTGTGTCCCTTCTGTTACCTCCCAGAGGGCATTGCAAAGCTACATACTCCGACGCATCAGTTAGTGTAACTATGTGACATATCTGGTACTGCAGCAGCAAACTACCACCACTACTCACTTCCCTATTAAACAGAACTGCTATTCCCTACTAATCACCACTCCTACTTGTAAACATTCACACCACAATCTGCCCTGCATCAGGGTTTGCTACCCGGACTGCCTGCATCTTCACAGGCTGCCTATAAACCCACTGGGGCCGTTTGAAGCCTCCTCCTAAATAAATCGGGCTCCTCTGGCACTACCAGGCCGACTTGGATGTCCTACATGGGCCAGACACTCCTGCCCAAACCCGCCAGGAGGAAAGGACGAGGGGCAGTTACCTTTTGGATTTCCGAATGGCTACCTGCAACCTAAGGTTATAGTTATTTTTCTAATGTTATTATGGAGCTCACTATGGGCACCCCTATTGTTAGTAACGACTGGACTTCCACCGTACACCTTTTTTAATGGATTATGCTGCCAATGCTGCTTTGGATCCAATTCCAATCTACCCAATCTGTTACTCTGCTCAATTGAACACCAATCTACCAAGAAAGCGGGAGCCATTCTTGTGGATTATAACTGTCCATTTAAAAACTCCTCTCACCTCCGTGAATGACATAATGGGATGAATGGAGTAGAACCATGCATTCTTGGCTGTCCCCATCATGCCCACTTGCTGTCAGCTGAAACCCATGCCTTCCCTTCCCCCAAATAGCATTTTGCCATCTTTACCTCCCTGCTAACCTTCTTGCCTTTCTCTGCCAATTCACTAGCTTGTGTGGCATTGTGGAAGGCCAGGAGGAATCCGCATTGAAAAAGGTCGCTAAAATGTACTTGCAAACATTTTTCCCAGTTCCAAATTCACACAAGCAGCCTGGATAACATTTTGCCACCCAGCCAACATTCTTCTTACAGCATAGTGGTAAGGCAATGGTTTCCTTCTGTGGCCTTTGACAGAAAATAAATGGCTGCCACTCATTCCGCTGTCCCGAGTATGCCAACTTCTTCCTATTAAAACTAGCATGCCCTTTGTTTTGGTTAGCATTGTGCCACGACATGATCTCTTATACCGGCTTCATAGCTAGCTGCCCATGGTCTCCTTGCAAAATGAGAGCATAGTTGCTTCAGTCTTTGGCACCAGCGACCGAAGCCATTGTGGAAACGCAGGCACCTTTTATTCTGTTTCTTAAATGTTTATCATTGAAAACACGATGAAGGGTCCACAATTTCCTTTTTCAGTTTCTGATCCAGCAGTATTAAAACTGTGCCAGGCAAAATGCTTGACAGTGGATAGTGGAACACAAAGATGTCATGGCTGGGCGACAGCGCAGTGAGTTGAAGCACCAGGGTCCTGGCTCCTCCACTGGCTGCCCCTTGCCCCAGCATAACTCCACCAAAATGACTAAAAGTACTCCGGGAGAACACTTCCACTTATGAGGTGGGGCAAACCAAACAGTCAAGGAGCATACCCACTGCATTCAGCAAAGGCCACAAAACAAGAGGGAGAGCTCGGAGGCTTATGCAGCCCAGGCAGTAGAGCGTCAATCCTCGTCGGAGTATGTGTCTGTGCTGAAGATGCTCTGTCTGCATATCTAGTTCTCCGTTTGCAAAATCCACTCGACCACTAGCATTTGTGTGTAGTTTTTAGGCGGGTCGCATGCCGGTTTTACAGTATTCTACCCTTTGGTCCAGTGTCCTTTCTGAAATGTGTGTTTGGTTAACTGCACTATCCACAATTGCTCTCTGGTGGGCAGCAGTGCACCAGGTTCATCACATCTACCTGGAAGTCAATCTGTGGAAGTCTACCATTCAAGGCTGTTGGGGATGGCCGCTAGGCCTGTGGACGAGCGCTGAGGTGGACATGTACTGAGAACCACAGACTGCTTTCTTGGGGTTCAGCCTGCTTCTGCCTTTCCTAAGAAGAGGTCTCAGAGGAATGGTCACTGAGACTAAGTAATTCACTAGAATAAAAGCCTTTTAGTGAGGTGACATCCAAAACTGAAGTACTGACTGTGGTTTTTGCAGAGGTAAAGTGTCTTGAGAGTTAATACATGAAGGGGTTTTATTTTATTTTCTCCCCTCCTTCAGAGAATTAATGAATGTCTTGACGCATGTTTTAGTTATTTTTTGACAAGGCATACTAATGAATTTGTCTACTGTTTTGGTTATTTAGCTGTTGTACTAAGTATTGAGAGTTTGTACATTGGTTTTTATTATATTTAGATAAAAGGATTTGTTAAAAATGAATGAAGGGATAATAGTGGTTATTTCAGAGGGAGCTACATTCCACGTGGTGTGTGTGGGGGGTGACGGCGGCAAGACGCAGCGGGGGAGTCTGGGCTAATGGGAGCAATGTGGAAACCAGCACGAGATTGTGGATAACTGGGGCAACATTTCTAACATTTGAAACGTTCTAACAAAATCACAAGATTATGTCTTTGTGTCTTCTTGGTGACAATTTTTAATGGTGCATGTTGTGCCATCTTTAAAGCTGAAGCGGCAGAATCAGTGGCCGATGTATTTCGGACTTTATCAGGGCTAGATCTATAGTTAATGCAAATATTGTGATAAAGCTGGTTTCGAATTCAGTAGTATTTGCTACCTAGGGTGATCTCCCGATCTGGTGGTGTTCTTCAGTGACCTTTCATGGTCACGGTTTCTAGATGATCTGTTTCATGACTGATCAAGGAAATTAGTGGATGTTCATGGACTAGAATAATGTTCTTCAAAGTTCACGATTTGCTAGCAAAATTCCCCAGTAGTAGCTACTTTATCTTGGCCTCTATTTTGCAGGTACCTTAGTGTACATTAAACTGTGATGAATTTTCATATTGTTAAACCCAGAGAACTCTTCCGGGGCAATATAATGGCGCCAGAATTAGTTTGTAGCCAACCAATGCTTGTGATAACTAAACACTTCCATTGTTGCTTCTGTGCCAAGTGCCAGTACACATGTTTTTAAACACAATAAATATTGTACAGGAACACTAGAATCCACATACATAAAACACATTCAGTTGTAAGGACTATTCACATCAGACAAAGATGATACAGGACAGTTTATTATTCAACCATTCTTTCTCCACTACCTTTCCAACCTGCTACCAATAATCCATATAAATGCATTTCCCACTAATAATGTATCCTTGCACATATATTAAAAGCCTACAATATGTGAACAGACCACCATGCTTGATTACAGATAAAGGACATGTTATTATGTACTGTGAAGGCATCATGAAGCGAGACACAGACTTGGGGCCTGAGTCACAGAGCGTTTTCCAATGGGGTTTTGTCATTATAAAACACATCTTTGAATTAGGCTCTTTAAGTTCCAACAAAAGATATTGACTTAAATGGCAGGATGGTAGAATGACTAACTTGCCCTATGCTAACGTGGGATTTCTCTACCTGAACAAAACTAAGTAAAGGCTGGGTCAAAGAGTTCAACTTAAAAGTTGGTCTGTGTCCAAAACCTATACTTGCCCTCACAACTAAAGCTAAACAGTGTGTAGGTATGTCAGTAATCAAAGAAATAGTGATCACCACAAAGTTCTGAGCTTCTTCCAGTTCTCAGTATACTCTTCAGCTCCCCTTTGCCAAGTTCAAACAGTTCCACAAACTCCTCAGCGCTCCCTTCCCCAAGTTCAAAGTAACACAGTTCAACCAAAATTCTTAAGACTACACTTTTCACCTAAACTCTTCCCCCCCCCCACCCCTGTGGAGTGCACACAGGCCTGACACATTCCAGGTGACAATCGATGACAAAGGGACAGTCAACTGTCACAACCTAAACACCTTGAGAATGTGTCCTTGGAATTGCAGCATTGTCGTCCCTAGCCACTTAAACACAATCCTGTGTGACCAAAAGGCACACATGCAAGCCACAGATTGCAAACCCCCCATGCAAAATAGCACATCCAAATGCTGTTATGTCACCTAAACCTCCCCCAACCCCAGCCCACACACCATGGCATGCAATGTGAAAACCTCAATAAAAATATCAACACGCATGACACAGCTGTCACAAAGCGCACTGTTACAAATGGAAACAGGCCACAGACAATCCCCTCAGACACGCACTCTGAAGAAAAGAGTGAGCAAAAACATTCAACCTATACTAAAAGCACGTAAATGCATGCCACCAAAGGCCTGAACACCAAAACCTCGAACCTTTGGTGACATGCATTTCAGGGAATCCCAAAAAATAAAAGAAAATGCGGGTGCTGCGGGGTTGTCCTCCCGCAACACCCCGCTCACTACACCACACAGTACAGTGAGTGGTGTCAGTGGCCTGGAAACCCCTGCAGGTGCATAAAAAAACAAAGGAAAAAAATTAGCCAGCGGCGCCAGTCCACGATCACGAAAGTCAATGTGAACACGTGCAGCAGGGACACAGCATGTCTCAGAAGGCAAGTAGTGAGTGGGTGGATGGGTGGATGTTGGGGTGGGTTTGGGGTGTGTAGTGTGTTGTGGTGGGGTGTTTGCAGGGCGATTCAATGCACGTTAGCGTGGAAAATGCATGAACACAGTGTAGCATACATTTTCCATGTTAACCGCTCTGTTGCGGACACATCTGCAACGGAATCATATTGCTGAGCGTGTGACACATCATAAGCATATGCAACACAGGACGATCAATTTACCAGCATAACACATCATGAACACAGGACTCAACAGTCACAATGTCAGACAGTGAGTAAACAACATAGCACAAGTCCCTCAATGTGACATTGCCATCACACCACACGTCCCCCTACCATCATGAGTGGCCTCGACAGCTAAAGTAGGCATGGGTCCGCATACAGCATGAAGTGCATCAACAATGTAAACCGACAAGGCAATGCATGAATTAGCAGAATTAAATCATGCACAGTCAACAATATACTCACCAAAATGCAGTCCAACCATGCTCTGGAGAAACCATCCTGAATCCCCACTAGGGGTGTATACACAGGTTGGACGGCAGGCTGGCCACAGATGTGACGGAAGTCCAATGCCTCTGTGTAAGTTACTGTCACACTGTGCCATCCTTGCGAGCCCATGGAAAGGGGAAGCAGGAGTGGAACATGTGTCCGGACCCCAAGCCTCAAACACAAGACAAGCCTGTATAGGCCCACCCGGAACACACAGTGGGTGCCATTGGATGACACAAAGCACCACACTGCAACATAAATGCACAATAGACAAAAAATTATAATGGCCATAGTGGACCCTAGGGGTTGGCGGCCACCCAGGAGGGGGGAGGTGCAGGGTGCACCTCCGCACCCACATGTGTCGATGTTGAGACAACAAAAAAAATCTTCCATGGGCTCATAGTCTTCACGGCATGACCTGAGTGAGAGATAGGTCATTGTTGTTGTCACCGCCTGGTTGTACATCAGGAGGTGCGCGTGGCACAGGTCCTGACCACGCATAGCCCCAGCAAGCCCCTCCACGGCAGCAAGCATGCGGGCCTGGTGAGCTTGGTTCTGAATGAATATGGTATGGAGGTCCCCATGCACCATCTCCTGTGTAACAGAGTTCTGCCAGGGAGGCCTCACGTGCCAGACGGTCCTCCTCCCGGCTTGCACGGAGCTCAGCCGAGAGTGTGCGTTCAAGCTGCACCATCCTCTGCTCTGTCCGTTCATCCTGGGTCATGATGAGAGCACCCAGAGTACTTCTGAGGGAGGGGTAATCTTCCCTCAGGGCTTCCCTGTTGGTCTGTCCCTCAGCAGCAATAGCTGAGCGCAGAGCCACCAGTTCAGCCCGACGGGCCCTGTTGGACGCCGCCATGCCCAGCCTGAGTGAGCGGCACGTGGACTGCGTTGCCTGCTGCTGGAGCTCCACCTGACTATCAGGGGGTAGGATGGAATCGGCCACACGTTCCATGCCTTGAGCCAACACCTAAATTGCTCCCCCCTGTTGCTGTGCAATGGCATACATGGATTGCTCCCACCCAGTGTTCCCCGGTGGCGCACGGCCACCGCGTTGCTGTGCACCACGCCTGCGGCGCCCAAGGAGACGTGGACCTTGCTGTGCTGGCAGAGCCTACGACTGCAGGACAGCATTCCTCTGTCGATCTGCTGCCCCAGGAACAGGAGCAACTGGTGTGGAGTGCGATTCTGCACCCGTAACCACCACAGGCCGACATACCAACACTGACTGGCCCCTTGAGGGGTCCACCCCCACTGCAGGTGTGGCGGACAGAACAGAATCCATAGCAGAATCACCCACCGTCGACAGCATGGATTCATAAGCATCCGACTCAACATCAGAGTCAGACAGATGCTCAGAGCCATACCCATAGGCAGGCCTGGACAGGATGGCCTGGAGCACCGAGGGATATTCGTGATCTGCCACCCCACGACCACCACTGGTGCTGGGATGGTGACCAGAACCCTCCATCCTGTCTGCAGTCTCCTCCTCCACTGCTTCTGGTGCATCATCACCTGTAAAGAAATTTAAATAAACATAAGTACGCATGTCAGCAGCACATACCACACACATACACAACACAACACATGAGGCAGCCATGTCACACAAGACACAAACTCTGGCATGCATGCAGTGGCAATGAAATGGAAGGGGACCCTGAAAGCAGACATGAATGTGTGTCAAAAGCAAAACCCACACATGTACTGCATGTTGCATATCAACAGCATCACGCACAACCTTCTGGCAGGCATGAATCTCTGGCAAAATTTACAGATGTGAAGTGATGGCAGGTAGCATAGCCATGGCACAATTTCCAAATAGCCACAGCAGTATGTCAAATAGAAGTGTCCATGACGCATTCAAATTGCATGTCAACATGCACTGCAAGAACATCAATATCAATAAAAGCACACGTGTCACAGGATGCAACAATGCAAGTGCCTTGAAATACAGTGCAGGGAGGCAAATGGATACATATATGGCAGGTATCTTTGACAACACACCAGTGAATAGGCATGTTGAACGGTGAAACATGGCTCAGAGGTGCGTGCGTGGGTGCAGTGCAGCACATGTGGTAGTCTTCTACCATCAACAGAACCTGAAATGTAGTGATGTCAATCTTGTGACATGATGGCACTGCAAGGGAAAGTGCAGTCATCGTGTGCAAAGTGTTTGCACTGGGTTGTAGGGATGCACTGCACCCCGTACACCCCCCACACGCCCCCCTCCACCCGAGGGGAATGGCAGGGAGACCGTGCATGGCTCTGAATGGCTCACCACAGTACTGTGAAGTAGCAGACAGTGTATGCAGGTGTCAATAGCATCAACTGAGACTACAGCAGATGAGAGGGGGACAGAAAGCAGGACACATGAGGGACCATCACAAGTACATCTATGCAGGCAGAAGACACAACACCAGTCGCCTACAAGCAGGGTGGCTGCAGGGTGGCTGTAACAGAGGGAGTCCGTAACAGAGGGAGGCCTGTGACACAGACAAGGGCACCGTAAACATGTGCATGATGAAGTGACCCTGAGTGAGCATGGCATGGATGAGCAAATACCATGAGACGGATAAAATACTGGAGATGTGGTACAATGAGTAGCCTGCCACGGACCCTTTGCAGGAGTGCAATGGTCCATGAATGATCACTCATGTGCATTCCGAGTCTGTGCCATCTGCATGGTCCAAATGAGACACCCTGCATCAAGGACAAAGGATGTACCCCGCAACACAGGTATGGCAGGGTTGCACAGGGAAGTGTGCCTGTACACAGGAAAGGGGAACTGTTACGCTCACCTGGCTCCCACAGAGGCGTCGATCTGAACTGGACAGCTGCGGTCTCCACCAATGTGACGCGTAGGGCCGAGATGACGGACTGGAGTGGCCCACCTAGCTTCGTTTGCTTGGCCCGTAGGAATATTCTTCTGCAAATGGAGAAAGGGAATTAACCACCCGTGGAGTTGAGCGTAAATCCCCCCCACCCCGCTGTTCTCCCCACAGATCACCTTTGATGTCCCCTTCTATAGTCTCACCTGATGGTTTGAAAAGATGAGCTCTCCATCCTGCATTGAGCGCAGGGGCACGTTGATAACCAGTTGCTTCACTGGCTCGAAGGAATTGGTGAGTTCCAGAACAATATTGACTCCGAAAAGTATGTAGTTTGTAAGAGTTCACATGTCTGACTTTCACTCTTGTCCGATTCCTTGCAGTTTGCAGCTTGACCCCAGCGAAGAGTTCCTCGTGGTAGCTGACGAAGTTCAGGTAAGGATTTCGCTTATCCTACACAGTTCAATCAAATAAGGCCAGAATGTAACCTGTGGCTTGCTCCCTTATTCAGGTGTGGAGAGAAAATATGAAGTTCGGGGAATAATGCCTCCGGCGGTAAAATTAGGTAAGTCTATTGTGGTGAGAAGAGTTCCCCTTGTTTGTCCCTTCGTCTCACCTTGTTGTCCTTCTGTTCCCCTTAGGGGCTGGGGTACGGCGAGGATGCAATGGAGACTGCGCCGACCTGTGAAGAGGAATAGTACCCCGGCGGTAATCGGGTAAGTCTATGGGGGTAGTTACTATTGCCTCTGTTTATTCCTTTGGCTCACCTTTGCTGTTCATGTGTTCCCCTTAGGTGCCAGAGTGCGGCGGGAACGTGCAGAAGGATGCAGTGGATCGTGAGGATGCTGCGAAGGCCGGTGAGTTCAGCGCGGCGCTGCAGCAGGCGAGGCGGCGCACGTAAAATGCTTCTTTCTTCCAGCTCGAAGGCGCGGTGGATCTGGAATTCAGGTAAGGATCGAAGGTTTTGCTCTTATTCTAACCTCTTCTCCTTCTGTTCCTCCCTTTTCTAGGAGCTGCAGACTCGAGGCAGGCGTGGCAGAAGACTGGATGCAGGCTTGCAGACACGGGATGCAGAATAACGCGAAACGTGTGTTGCTCTTCGGGCGTGGTTTAAATAGCCTCCAAAGTAGTCCCAGGTAAGTATTCCTCCCCAGCCCTGCCCGAGTAAAAAATAGTCCCTAGGTAAAATAGTCCCAGCTCTGCAGCATGGTCTGCATCAGGTAAGCTTGCAGCATGGTCTGCATCAGGTAAATTCTACTCTATGAGCCTGCGCCTATGGCGCCAGGACTGACTCTCCATATGAGCCTGGCGCCATAGGCGCCAGGACCGCACCCAAACAGCCCCTAGCAGGCGTTTTTGGGCTTGCTCAAAATAACTTGATACCTGCTTCCGGGGTTGCTGGACCTGGTCTGGTTCCCCAGGGGTAGGCATCATGACAGGAACAGCCCATAGCAGTAGTCCAACACGGAAATCATCAGTACCATGATGACCGTGAACTGCAGGGTGGTGGAGAGGAGGAGTAGCTTGCAGGGTGACCCCATATAGCCGTCAGTCATGTGACGACATAGGCTGAGTGTTGGCTGGAACTACACCATAGGCTACATGCAAATATGTCAGTGAGCATGTACATGGACAAGAGAGGCTGCTGAGAGACTTGCATGTAAGTAGGGTGCATGTGTGGTGATGAGGGCTGCCCCTGTGTGCAGCACATATCCTGCATGCAGACTGCATGATGACAAGCACGCATCAGTAAAGCATTGCATGTGTCACACATGGCACTTATTAATACATAGCCTGAACTGGCCCTCAATCACAACACATCACACAAGCAAAACACACATGGGCTGGTCACACAGCATCAAGACTCACCAGACGTTGCATCATAATCCTGCATCCCTCCCACTCCCTGATCAATGAACTATGCAGCGATTTCCTCGTGCGGATTGAGTTCATCCTCCTCTGGTGGAGGCCCACTGCCAGTCGCCAGAGTCGGGGAGTAATTGGAGGCCCGCTTTTGTTTTGCACAGCGTCGGAGGTCAGTCCAACGCTTGTAGCATTCCTGAGCTGTGCGCCTCTCATATCCCTTTGTATTCACACCATCCGCAATTAACTGCCAGTGGACCTGACGCTGGGCAGGCATAGAATGGCAACCTGCACCCACCAGCAAGGAAGTGCAGCTCCTCTATATTGAAGGGCTTCTTCCTTGCCGTGCCAGAGGCAGATGCCGTGTCTGGGGTCCGAGCCTCATGCGCAGAAGCACACTTCCTCATCTTGGCTGGTTGTGCGGACCCTGAGGGGCAAATGCTACTCTGGTCAGTTGGGGCAGTGGCGATGGTGGACTGGCCAGTGGGAGTAGGATTTGGCATGAGGACGGAAGGCCTGGATAGTGTGATTGGCTGCTGGGTGCTGTTGCCAGGACCCAGCAGCACAACTGCCTCAGTGCCAAGGGCTGTGACCGACACAGTTCTGGCTGGCAGACTCACTGCCGGGGTGGTGTTGGCTGCGTCTGCCCATGCAGCTCCCACCACCTGGCTGCTTGGGGCAGCAGATGTCAAAACTGCCCAGAAACATGTGCCTTGGTCACAGTTACCTTGGGCACACGTGGCGTTTCCCTTCCTGCCCTGAAAATGTGCCTGGGAGTCCTGTGGCAAGGCAGCCTGCGCTGGCTGACCCCGAGCATGGGTGGTGGTTGTCACAGCTGCACCTGCAGCTTCCACCACCTGGTTACCTGTGCCAGCAGATGACATTGCCTGTGGGGTCAGATGTGCGCTGGGGATTACTGCAGCAGCAGCATCTCCCTGAGGCACTGGGGTTGGTGGCATGGCTGTCCCAGCAAGTTGCTGGACATCCTGCCCCGGTGGTACACCCTGGCCACGTCCCCCTCCACATCCACCTTGGCCTCTGGCCATCCCTGGACTCCTTGGCCACCCCGGCCACGTGCCCCAACACACCCAGCCTTGGAGGTCGCCCAGCTTTGCCACCATTCCCTTTTGGTGTACCCACAACCATGGCACAGATGGTATGTAGCCAATGGGAGGTGCACACAACAATTGTCCTGGGCAATTGGGGCAAAGGGGGCAGGGTACGTGATGTCTGTGACCCCTCGTGATAAGACGGGTCATGCAACGCTCAGGCACCCCAAAAAAGGATATTAAACGTGCACGCAACCCGTCTGCCTTGCGTGGAAAAGAAAAACACGCAAACTGCTGGCCCACGCTCACCTTTAACCCGTGCAGAGGGAATCGCCCGCACTCGTAACGTCACTCGTGCGCTTACGAGCTAAGGGCCTTTCCTTGGATTTCACGCAGTCTCACGCTGACATGCTGGTTTTGCACGTGCGGATTCACTCTGCATCAAGCTGGCCATGCGACAACACACTGAAGACCACGCTCCTGCCCAGAAGGCCATTTACTTGCCCCCAAGAGCTCAGGGGAGCCTCCTACGAGCCGTCTGCTGCTGCCTGCCTGCTACCAACGTGCCCTGCTATTTGGTGCTTGCACATCAGCCATCGCCAGGGGTACAGTTGCTGTGACCACCCCTGCTTGAACAGAAGACTCCTGACTGGTGTTCCATCGCTCCACAGCCCAGCCCTAGGACCCAATTGCCCACCCACACCTGCCTCAGGGGTTGCCATGTCCGACACACCACCATCTGGCACCAGTGCCAACCCCCCGGCAGAGAGGCAGAGGGCTGGCAGCTTCAGTGCAAAAGAAGTTGGCATCCTGGTGGAGCAAGTCCTGGGGAATTATGATGCCCTCCTCACACCATCGCGCACCGACAAGGAAGGACGGAGGAGGATCTGGGAGGACATTGTGGGTGCCATCAACGCGGAGGGGGTGGCACCCCGTGACTTGGAACACGCCCTGAAGCGCTGGGAGGACTAAAAGTCCAGGACCCTCAAGAAAGCCAGGCGCCTCTTGGACACAGAGGATGCAGTGGTGCGCCGGGGCCAGCTTACCATCCAGCAGATGAGGGTCCTGGAGAGAATTCGCCCAGTGCTTCACCACCAGGTCCTCGAGATGCAGACCTGTCTGGATCGAGCGGTACGTTCCCATGCATTCTCGTACAACACAGTGCATGTTGCAGTGTGGGAGGAGTCTGCAACTTGGCTGTATGTGTGACACGGTCCATGTATGGATGTGTGTGTGCAGGGGCATGATGGTGCTGCATGTGAGTCCAGTCAGGCGTGTTCCACATGGATGGTGTATGTGTTGTAATGCATAATGTGCAGCAGCATGTGAGAATGCACACTTGTTTGCATGCCTGTGTCTGTACTTGGCCATTTTTGGGGTGTGAGACATGGATGCTGCTGTCACTGTCATGGTCATGCATGGTGTACATGTGCGTGTGTCTGAGTAGTGTGTGTGTGAGACTGGGAAACGCCATGGATGCATGAAACATGCCCATGACGATGTGTGAATTCACTGATGCGGCCTAATTCTCTGTGAATCAAATTTGTCGGGAGGTAGACATGGCCAGATGCATGACTGTCCGGTGGTGTGTATGCGCATGTGACCAGCATGTCCCATGATGCATGTGAGGTTCAGCTCCCCATCGGTTGTTCCAATGGTGCCTTGGACATGGATGCAAATATCTGTTGCATGTGCCATGCCTGTTTCTGCATGTGTGATGTGTGTTGCTTGCACTGACCCATGCGTTTTGAAGGGTGATGATGGAAGTGATGTTTGACAGTGCCACTCATGTGCAATTACTTTGTGTCTAGGAGACTATTGTTCACTGCCCTGATGCTTGTGTTCAATTTCTCCCTGTCTACAGCGGTGATTGGGGAAGAGGGCAGAGACAGTGCTGTGGGGCAGAGTGGCGGGGGTCCCTCCTCCAGCGGGGACGCATGGCCCAGTCACCCTCCCAGGACATGTCATCTTCTGGGAGCGAGGGGACTGGTGCCGCGTCCAGGGCCGGGCCTGCCGAGGGGATGCCCAAGAGGCGGAGGTTGGAAGTGGGCTCCTCGGCAGTGGTAGGGGCAAGTCAGCCCACACAGGGGCTCTCCACAGCGGAACACGGTGCAGAGGCTTCCAGATTGGTGGTGGGTGAGGAGAAGGAGGAGGAGGCCGCATCAGACCCACACATGGGGCCTGCTGCGGTGGTTCCACTGGTGCAAGTGGTGCGGGGCAGGAGGCAGCACAGGTGATACTGAGTCTGCATCACCATGCACCAGCAGGGATGCCCCGTCCCAGGCCCGTCCGCAGGTAGGGGGGAGGCCCACCTCAACTGGCACTACTCTACCTGCGGACGTGGCGATCCGTGACAGGGTTGAGCCCATCCTAATCGGTGTTGCGTTGCGCACACGTAACATTTGTGATGATGTGCGTGTTTCCTGGGGGGACCACGCATGTCATCACGAACAGATGTGTGCCAACGTGGGCCGGCTGGGAGGGCTCATGGTCGGGGGTTTCCTCCATGTGCCGGGCGCTCTTGCGATCCTCTCCTCCTCTTTACTCACTATGCGCCAGTCGTCCTCCAAGCTGTGTTCCAGCCCACATGCCACCAGGGCCCCCTGTGGACCTGCCAAGCCACCATGGCCACGCTGGTGGAAATCCCATCCCAGCCACAGTCTGGAGTCGAAGGTCCAGCAGAGGTGGTCACCCCAGCAACTGGACCCAAGCCAGTAGAGGATGTGCAGGCACCATCAATTAGGGCACGTGCACCACGGCTCCAGGTGTTTCCATCTTCCCGGGGGCAGTCGTGGTTGCAGAGGCAGTTGGCATTGAGGTGGCGGCAGGCTCGACCTGGGAAGCATCAGGCCTTAGGGCCATCCACATCACAGGGGCAGGCATCGGCCGATGGGCAGGAGGACCCTGGACTACGTGTGTCTTCCGTGTGGCAGCGGTTGGGCCAGCAGATAGATGCAGAGCAGCGGCGGGCGGCCAGGGCACGGCTCACGATGGTCAGGGCGGAGAACTCCATGAGCCGGGCATTGAGGCGGCAGCATTCCTTGAGGAGACTGCGTGGCGACGTCCCTGCGAGCCATCGAGGACCGTGCCCAGGCCCGCCTCTGGGACATCAACATGGAGTTCGATGATGCCCTGGCCAAAGGCATTAACATCAAGAAGTGAGCCATACGACTAGCCCGCCACCTTTGTAAATTGTTGTTTCCTTTCTTTTTATTTTTATTTGGAGTTTTTGTACATTGCTCCACTTTCTGTAAATAGTCGGAATTTTTAATGGACCTTTTCACTGGATGTTTGTATTTTTTTGGGATCATGGACCCTTGGAGACTGAACATGTACATAGTTGGATGTTTTGTGGATTTCAATTTTACTTTTTGCCATGACGTAATGGTTTTATTTCTTCTTTCATTGTGGACATGCGGAGGTGCTGAAGGACGATGGACCATGTTTTTATTTTGGATTTTTTTTTTTCCATTGATTTTTTAGAACAATCAACATTGCTCTTCATTCACATTTTCATGCACTTTTTTGGTTCTTAGCCATGTTTCATTTCCATTTCGTGATGTTTATTTATTTTAATACATTTACTTCATGACCAGTGTTGGTGTGGTCTGCTCTCATTTGCTTGGTGCCTGTGTCAGCTATCATTGGATCAGTCATGTGTCACTGCTGTGTGCCTAAGTTGCACATGTCTAGGGGCACTTGCACGTGTGCTTCTGGGATTAACGTCGGGTGGGCCATGTGCTGGGGAGTGTCGACAATAGATAGTCGTGGATTTCCATTGTGGGGGGTTATAATGGTGTTAAATTTGGGTGTGCATCCAATACTGGGGTCTGTTTCTATCAAGGGGCTAGGGGTACATGAGTCGAGGCCTGCTGGCAGGTTGCCGTCATTGGTGGGGGGACATGAGTCGGGGCCTGCTGGCAGGTTGCCATCACGGGTGGGGGTACATGAGTTGGGGCCTGCTGGCAGGTTGCCGTCACTGGTGGGGTGCGGAGGGGACATGAGTTAGGGCCTGCTGGCAGGTTGCCGTCAGTGGTGGGGGGTGGTGGGACATCGGTCGGGGCCTGCTGGCAGGTTGCCGTCAGTGGTGGGGGCGACATGATTCGGGGCCTGCAGGCAGGTTGCTGTCAGTGTAGGGGGGGACATGAGTCGCGGCCTGCTGGCAGGTTGCCGTCAGTGATGGGGGGACATGAGTCGGGGCCTGCTGGCAGGTTGCCATCACTGGTAGGGGGTGGTGGGACATGAGTCGGGGCTTGCCAGCTGGCAGGTTGCCGTCGGTAGTCGGGGGACATGAGTCAGGGCCTGCCTGCTGGAATGTGCACGGGTGATGGGGGGGGTGGGAGGATCCGTTGTGGTGTGGCCTGCCTGCTGGCATGTGCACAAGTGATGGGGGGAGGTCCATTGTGGTGTGGGCTGCCTGCTGGCATGTGCACAGGTGATTGGGGGGGTCCGTCCGTTGTGGTGTGGGCTGTCTGCTGCCATGTGAACGGGTGTTGGGGGGGGTGGTTGTGGCATGGGCTGCTTGCTGGCATGTGCATGGGTGATGGGGGGGGGTCTGTTGTGCCATGGCTGCCTGCTGGCATGTGCACGGGTGATGGGGGGGGGGGGTCCGTTGTGGTGTGGGCTGCCTGCTGGCATGTGCATGGGTGATGGGGGGGGAGGGAAGAAGGTTGTGGTGTGGGCTGCCTGCAGGCATGTGCACGGGTGTTTGCAGGGTCTGTTGTGGCGTGGGCTGCTTGCGAGATGTGTTCACGGGTGATCCGAGCATGCGCTGCCTTTATCACGTGATTTGGCTGGCGCGAGCGGGGTACGCATATTCCGAGGGGTTCGTGAGGTGTTTTACACGAGATTTGGCTGGCGCGAGCGGGGTACGCATATTCTGGGGGTGCGCAAGGAGTTTCACACGCGATTGGGCTGGCGCGAGCGGGGTACGCGTATTCCGAAGGGTGTGCGAGGAAGGTGTACCCTGCTCGCGCCAGCCAAATGGCGTGTAAAACTCCTCGCGCACCCCTCGGAATAAGCATACCCCACTTGCGCCAGCCAAATCGCGTGTAAAACTCCTCGCTCATACATGTATTCCGAGGGGTGCGCGAGGAGTTTTAAACGCGATTTGGCTGGCGCGAGCGGGGTACGCAAGTGTTGGCGCAATTTCGTTGTTGGGGGGCTGTATGATGGTCCACTGGCCTTTGCGCCATATTGTGGATTTGTGCGGCTACTTTTGCCGCAAGGGGCGGTGTTGGGGGCGTAACTAGTGCTGCTGGATGGTCGCTGCGCCAGCTGGATATGGATGGGGAAATCCATGAATACGTGTTGCGTGGAAATGGGATTTAGCACACGTGGCTGGCGCACGCAGGCGCACCTTCCCTCGCTGCGCCAGCCGCGTGCGCTGCTTCTGCACTGAAATCTATGAATTACCCCCTTTGTCTCTTCTGTTGTATACTGGACAGTGAGTAGGACATGGTGTGGAGTTGCAATGGTCCTTCATTGTCTTCCATGGCCCTGCGGTGTTCAACTCAAATTCAGGCCATTGCACATGGTCACCATACATGACATTTGGTCAATATTCAGAAACCTGCAAAAGCAGTTCTTCCCAAGCGACCATCGTTTGACTTCCAGCCTCCCTTGTTTGTGGTGTGGTCTGAGTTGCCCTGTTCTTCTTTTTCCAATGTCTCTATTTCAAGGTATAAACAATACTGTAAACATGGTGGCAAAGTGGTAACTGTACACATCCAAAAGATAACAAGGCAAAGCCATGATTTATTTTAGCAGCCATTATACAACAGACAGTGAATTACTGTTGTATATTTTTATCAATATCCTTGTTTTTTATGCTCTTCGTAACAGTAACTTATCCTGTGTCTGTCTCATGCTACAATAGGACAATGACAATAATGCAAATATAGACTAGCACTGTACTGTGTCGATAGATAACAATACATTTTAAATTTCATTAAGTGACTTTTTTTATCCTCCTTTTAAAAGAAAGGTTTTCACAATCAACTGCAAATTATCAATTGATCCCCATTTAACATTATTTTGACCAGAAAAGTTTAAAAAGAATAATAAATATAGTAAGCATGTCACATTTGTGCTCCTTGCATGGTACTGTGTGATCCTAAAGCAATACTCTATCACTTTCACATTCTGCTGTCAAAGGAATTAATTTCTACTTTAATATGGAGGAATTATGACTCAAGTATAGGACATTTATCAAAATTGGCATACACAGACAACTTTGACGTCCTATAGTCTTTGGTAAAGGACCACCCGAAAAACACAAAATCAATGTACCTGTTCTACTTATGTTCTGTTGTACGGTAGTGATGTTAGAGTTGAAATAAAACTAGACTTCATTGCAACAAGAACAGTTAGGAGAAGTGAAAATTAGACACTATTGAAACAAGTAGAAGGCAAGTTGATATGCGTTGTAATCGTTTGATAGAGCAATACCTTTCACTTGTGCTCTGGTTGCTTTCAACAAGCCTAGAATCCCAACCCATGAATCTATACATATTTGTTCTTCTTGGGTGTACTTGTATGTTCCGTAAAGTAGGCTTCCCATCACAGCAGCCCCTTTGTTGCAAGAAGTGAATAGATGAGTGAACAAAAGAAAACATTTACAATTGATTGATGCTATACATTCAAATCTAAGCATTGTTAGAAACCAGAAGGTGTCTCACCCGCTAGTCCCCAGGGATCTGTCATCCAGGTGGCCGAGACACGGCCATCACTTTTGGATCCAGTTCCTGGGGGTGGACCAGTGAGGGAGGATCACCTGGGTGAGGGATCCTCGGGGGGAGTGGAAGTGGGACACCGGACAGCGAGACGCACTTTCACCTTCCCTGTCCTACCTTTACCCTATCCTACCAGATAGGATATTTAGGAACTCAACCGCCACCGCCCCACCCTTTTCCAACACAAACACTTTCTCATGGACTAACACCCAAGCCGAATACCTGACATGTCCCAATACAATGGTCAGGAAATTACTTATCATTACACACACCTGACTCCCATCACACTTTCCCCACATGGATAAAAGGCGGAGCACAAAAGCACACTCTCAGCAAGACAAAGCACACGAGGAAGAAGCTGTTCAGAGATGGCAGTATAATAAAAGGAGAAAGACGGCAGGACCAAAGGGGGAAGTGCCCTTGACCTTTTCAGAGAAAGACTGTTACTTTCATGAGCCTTCGAGAACAAGAAAGATAAGAACCAGAATCAAAGCTGAAGAAACCTGCATTGTGTGTCTGAGGTACCCGGGGCTCTGCCGCACTGCCAAGGCAGGGAGGGTTGTTTGCCGCTGTGTGTCACGACCACAGCCCCTCGTCCAGGCATTCGGGCCCTCAGGACCACATCACAGTATTCCTGCGGGGCCCCAAGGGCCCAATCATGCTTCCAAAGACTCTCGTGGAGTCAGGCCTGGCGCGTTTGGCGCCAGGCTCGTGTTATTGATAAAGGCCATAATTCCCAGTGGCAATAGCACAACATGAATGCCTCCACATAGTTCAGTTCTAGAACTGAACCATGCGGTCTAGCTCTTTGGGTGTGGTCAGGCTTGAAGATACCTGGGATACTTAGACTATAAAAGCCACACCTGAGTTGCAGAACACGCTTTGCGTTGCTCTGCACTCGCAGCGTGACGTTCACGGAGGTTTGATCTCTGCATTCCGGGCCTGCATCTGTGGAAATAAGAAGCAGAACAGCATTATTCATCCTTACCTGCGAGAATCCAGCGTCTGTTGTTCACTCCAGTATCCTGCCCCTCCAGCATCAAGGCAGACGCTCCCTCTGGAATCAACCTGAAGGAAGGAAAGGAAACGAAAGACGACATTAGTAAGCGTTGCATTTGCATGTAAACCATCGTTCGCAAAAACGCTTACCTGAACAGAAGTCGCGGTTGGCTTATTCGCATTGTGGCCTTCCATCAATCTGCCGCAGACTTACTCGACGGTGGATCCAGACATCTTCCTCTCACTGCTCTGCATCCTTTCGCCAGCCATCATCCGGAACATCACGGTGACCTGTGAAGAAGAACAGGTTAGCACATCATAAAAGCGCACATATCGCCGGGCTTTGCGCAGTCACCTACTATCTCAGGTGCAGCCCCAGCCTGCTCGGTGCCTCCACCATTCCTCTGCGCCTAGGGAGATGAGACATTAACAGGGGCAGTAACAATCAAGGACCAATAAACAAAGCAAAAGACTTACCTGAAGAACTGAGTCGCAGCAGGACTGGACTCGCAGGCCCGCGCCAGTGAAGCAACTAGGCGGCGAAGCGCCCCGACCGCAACGCACCCCTGCACAGAATTGCAGGACGGAGAGCGCACCATATCCGAATCCAAGGTGAGAAAGGCTCTACAGGGAATCTGAGGGTTCACGAGGGAGGGTGGGCCCAGAGAGGAGGAGACTGGGCTAATCCAAACTCCTGTATTCAAGATCAGATCCTTGGCAGAGTGGGAACCCAGGGAAGGAGGATCCGGGTCAAAGGCAGTCCAACCAGATCGGGTGGCGTCCCTGTGGATACCAGGTAAGCGTTACATGTGTTACCGTCCTTGGCTCCTACAACAAAGCAGCGCTGGTGAGTTGGGGAGGCTGATACCAGACTGGCCTGTGTTGAAGCCAAGGTTGCAAGCGGCAACATTGTATAGAGCAAACTGAAGAGAACAGTGTGTGAAGTGTATGTGAAACGTGACGCAAATATAATTAAGACAGCAGATGAGTGACTGAACTCTAAAGCTAAGATTTGATACCGTAAACAGTGTGGTCTGGCACCACGTGGGTGAACAGTCGAAAGTCTGTTCGGTATCCAACGAAAGGTGACAAACGTTAAATAGAAGAAATTGTAAAATCGAAGTGGTCCTGCAATGGGTCAAGCCAAACCCTGTGCACTTTCAAAAGTCTTTGTAAATTGAAGTTGGTCCAAGCCCGGCTGAGGGAGACAAATTGTGTTAAAAGGGGTCTGAGCCCAACTGAGGAAGATCCGGGGTGAACCGTGAGTCACCTGAGAAAGAATATTCCAAAAACATTTAAAAAGAGTATCTGAGCCCAGATGAGGGGGATCCAAAGTGACGAACATTGAGTTAAGGGCATCTGAGCACGACTGAGGCAGAACCGGGGTGAATAGTGAATCACCTGAATTGAGTACTTGTGAAAATCTGAAAGAAGAAAGGAACTGTACTTGTGAAAATCTGAAGGAGGAAAAGAACTGTACTTGTGAAAGAGGAAAATAACGTATTGTTTGTTTTGTCACATCAGGCCCTCTGTAAGAAGAGACTTTGATAGGGAAAGAGACTTGGGCACAGAAATCCCTGATGCTAATGCTTGAACTGTAGCCTCGTGCTAAAGAAGCCAGAGATTGTGCTACGCTCGAGTGAACCGCCTTGTCCCGTGCTGAAAACATGGGGAAGGGAGGCCAACGGCCTGAACCTCCTGACATATTATTTTGTAAACACTTCTTTCTTTTTGCTAACACTGTTTCCCACACTGTTTGTATTTAGATATAAGGATTGGCAATAGGTTTTTTAGTATAGGCCATTTGTATTTTGACACAAAATGACTAGGACAGCGTTTTCTATTATTTCATGGTTGTAGCTTGCTCTCATCCGTAGATTCAGGACTGGATAGGCGTTTATCAAACCCTTTTTGAAGTTCAATAAACACCCTTGAACTGTGGTCACTTGTGTCTGTCTTACTGTCTCTCCATACTGCCTTCCTTGCAGTATGGAGAGAAAATGGACATGGGGTATTGACATAGTTACTTGGACTTCTCGATTTTGATACCCGTCTTCATCAAAGCAACAATACAAATAAGGTGAAATACATGTTCCCCTTCAGAAGTATCTTATGGTCCTGTCATAAAACTAAGGACTGTTTCCTCCAGCACCACAAAAATGAAAATATTGATGATACCCATCAATATTTACAAATTGAAAGAGCTTGTTGAGGGACTTCAAACACATACATTAGTGAAATGCATGATGATGCTAGTAACCCCGAAAGTACAACCGACTTATATCTAAGTACATACCTGTGCACCTTGGGCCATACCTGATGAAACTGTTAACCGAGCGGACGCAATGATATCATTCTTATGAAATGTGATTGAGATCATACAACTAAATTACGTATTGATTAGACGAGCAAATAACTTTTAATCTGGTAGCATGCTACCATGACATAAGACATTAATGTCTGTCATTCACTTTGATACACAAAAAAAGAAACTAATAAACATCTTAAGTCGTGCTGCAGACATCAAAATCATATGACATAACATGCCTTTTTATGTAAGATGAGGAACCAATTTATACATTTTGTAAAAATGTGTGGTATGGGACATTAAATGGGATGTCCACAAAAACCCCAAAGATCTCATGTGAAGCTAAAGAAAAATATTGATGACCATCTCTCACTAATAATGGCATAAATATCCACACAAGACACAAAACAGTACAGTGTCATACCTGTGCGTTCCGAGTTGTTTGCAGCGATGCGTTAAAGATGGAAGTTTTGGTCCTTTTCTTGATCATAGGCACAGTAATGAAAATCTAAAAATCAAGATTTTTGCTTCAAGCTTAATTTTAGTTCGTAATATATTCTACTTTGAACACACAATCAAGTTTTGTTCAATTGAGATGGCAGAATTTTAGTTCAATGAAAACATTTAAAAGTGTAGCTGCTGCCAATATAGTCACACAAACATATGTATAGATAACATTATCGGCTGGTGGCAATATACCCATTATAAAACAGAATTGCATTATAGCATAGAACATAGACAATAACATTATTTGTGATAGAAGAATAGTATTGATCAAGTATCCATACAGAATGTTAAAAAACAAAAAAAATTCCTTTTGATATAGCATATATGGACCGGCCCGCGACTTATCTGTGGATTCAGGTAAAGTACTAGACCTCGCTGTTTGGCCCTGTTGACAATATATGAAATGGGACAAGAGACAGTCTGTGATACATGTGATGAATTTGTCAATGTCATCACTGCTTCCATGGGGGAAGCCTCCCCTTACGTGCCCAGGGTGAGGCAGACGCTTCCTAACCCAAACCCTGGCAGTGGCTTTTTGAGGGAGGATCACATGGGAAGAGACAACTACCATAGCGATGTCATGACTTCATTGGACGAGATGCAGCATCTCCCACATTCCCATGACGAAGACCCTCTAAAACCCAATACCCATGTTAACTGCTTGTTCCCCCTTGTAGAAGAAGTAAAGAAACCTCTTCTATCTTTTTTGGTCAAACGCCCACCTATGACATAAACATACAAAGCTCCACCACAACATCTTTTACTTCTAAAGTACCTTTATGTAAAATCACTGAGAAGGACTATTTAAATACCATGTGTCCAATGATACCTATGAACTGCAACTCCCAGAATTCCCCAAGTACTGAGACGAGGGGGATAGAGGAGTAACAGAAGCTCCAAGAACAATATGCAGTCTAGTTTTTCAGAACCCCTGTGTGCGGGACATTTAAACATGGCGAGTGCACATCAGAACGAGGCAGTGCAGGAGAAGACGTTGGCTCCTGTAAGAGGGCTCAACAACACGAATATCGCTTACCAGTGTGGCAGATCTAAGAAGGCCACCAACACAGAGGGAGAAATGAGGCGCTGGAGACAGAAGTGCTGCGGTGACGGTGGTGGGAGCCGCAAGAGAGGTTCTGGGTGCTCAGCAGATTGACAAGGCAGCGTTCTCCATTCTGGGACCTGCAGAGAAGCAGACGCAAGACCCTATAGCCACAAAGGAAGTCGGAAGAATGTCTGCACACTCCATTATGGAAAGCTGGTAAAAGCAACACGCCGCAGAACCCACAAACCAGACTGGAGACAGCTGGTGAGCGTAACAGAAGCCAGTGGGGACCCAGGGGCGTTCCGGCGACTGCACCAACAGCAATTTAAATGTGATACCAATGTTAACAACAGGAAGATTGTTTGAATGCAATAAAGTACAATACCCAATGAGCGCTGGATGCATGAAATGCAAGTGTGGGGCAAAACCTGAACAAACGTTCCTGCAAACCTATACGCCAAGTCCAGAGCAAAACAGACAATATTGGTGATGCAGAGAGACTGTGAAACGCATGAGAAGCGCTGGCAAAGCAAGACACAAAGCAAATTGAAATACATGCAAACTTTTGACAAGAACAAAAGTCAGGCAATTGAAACCCATTAGAAGTCCTGGCAGGGGAGTATACCAGGCATGTGAAAACCACAAGGGAAGTCCTTGCAGGAGAGCACACAAGGCATTTGATATTGTATAGAGGCTTCAGGCAGTTGGCATTGCAAAAAGAGTCCTGGCAGGGGAGTATACCAGGGGCTTGTCTTTCCCTCCAACGAGAGGGTTCAAAACATGCTGTGCCAGATCCCTCATTATGTAGCCAATCACAAGGTGACTGTACGCAAGGCCATGCGACTGTTAGGAATGATGGCCTCCTCGCATTTATCTAGTCCTACAAGCACGTCTGCACATGCACCCCATGCAAGAGTGTCTCTCGAGCCAATGGTGCCAGGCCAGCGGACAATGGTACGATCTAGTGGTTGTCTCGGCAGCCCTCGTGCTCTCTTTGCAGTGGGGATCAAGGGAAAACCTCTTGCAGGGGAAAGCCGTCACCACCCCAGCAGTAGAAGCCACTCTCATCATAGACGCATCTGACAGGGGGGGGGGGGTCCTCACCTCCATCAGACGGCGCACAGCGTTTGGTCCCCAGCAGTAGCAACCAATCACATAAACCTGTTGGAACTGCTAGCAGTGTTCAAGGCCCTGCAGGCCGTTCAAACACACCTCCAGGGAAAGACAGTCCTAGTCCTCACTGACAGTACCACGGCCATGTATTACTTGGACAAGCAAGGGGGTACACACCCTCCAGGACTATCCAAACTGTCACAGAGCATATGGAAATGGGCCCTCAAACACCAGATGTTCCTCCTGTCACAACACGTTCCAGGGGAACTTAATCTTCTGGCAGACATGCTCAGCAGAGACTTCCCACTACCCGTAGAGTATGAGTGGCGGTTGCACGAGGACATTGTTCTCAACGTCTTCGCAGACTGGGGCTTCCCAGAGATAGACTTGTTCGTGACTCTGGAGGATGCACAATGCCCAGATTACGCCTCCATGTACCTGCAGATCTGCTCCAAGGGGAACGGACTCTGGATAACATGGTCAGGGAAATGTGTCTATGCTCTCCCCCCTCCTCCCCCGACTCCCCTACTCAACAAGATAGTGCACAAGATGAACCAGGAACCAGTCACAATGTTTCTGGTGGCCCCGATGAATGTCAGTCTCCCCTGCAAGGAAGCTGCCATTTCTGTACAACATGCTGTCGCAAGACCGGAGGGAAACACTTCATCCATGCCCGCAAACTCTCAACTAAGCAGCCTGGCTCATGAGGTCATAGAGTTCGGACAACTCCCTCAGAGGTGTATGGCCATACTTACAGATGCACGAAAACCTAACACCAGACATTACTACTCCAGCAAATGGAAACGCTTTGTCATCTGGTGCAATGCCAAGAGCATCAATCATATTGATGCACACCAACACATATTGTCCTGGCTTCTAGTTGTGCTTTTCTCATTTTAAACGCAGCTCTTCAAGACCCAGCATGCAAAGAAAAAGAAACATGACTGGATCAACGTCTCCTGAATGGCATGGGAAATGTTAACTTGGGGTTGGCATGAGGGGAAGGCAGGAAGAGTTAACTGTCCTCCTCAATGGCTGGGCTCCTCATTCTATCATGCTGGAGTCCTTTATCTCATTTTGTAGCCTTACCGGCGCCCAACCCCATCCCTTTGGCTTTAAGCCTCAACCTATGCGAGTCTGGTGGTTGAGATTGGGCACCGGAATGGGTTTGGCTAATGAGTTGACCACATTGGCAGTGTTGTTAACTTGTTCCCCTGTGAGATACCTGTGTGAAGGGATGTGGAGCCCTCTGGCTGGGATCCTGTGGCCCTGCCTTTTGGACTCTACTCCAGTGATCCCTCTCAATTACCTTTGTTGGCTTGGGTTGATGGAAGTTGTATTGCAAACATATGGCGATCCAAACGTTGCAGACACCTGTCCTGTGGCATACAATCGGAGTGTGGGAGTGTGCATTTCCGTGTATCTATGGTGTGATAATTTCTTATGTATAGTAGTCTTAACACTAAAATAATGTTTATACCTTCATTTTGCAACGATTTCTGTTTGGTGGTTAGCCTAAATCGTTTTGCTTAGTCGACATGTTTCTTCTGTCTATCTATTGTAGTTAGAAACTTTAAGGTCTCGTTACAGGTTGCACTCTTTTTTTTCTTTAACAGTGGGGTGTTGGGCACTTTACCTCCAAGGTCCAATATATGGCGCCTATCCATTGAATCGCTTTCTTAATGGCTCTAGGAACGTTTGCTTCTTTATTCGTCTCACTCAGTGGAGACACACCCTGCCAATGGTGACAAAGCCCAGGATCCGTCCACCTAAACACTTGTTGATTTTTAGAAGCCCCAGAGCACTTTCTTGAACCTGGAATCAGTGCTTTAAGTGGGAGGAAGAATCGAAGAGGAGCTCAGTTAGGGGGCGTGGCCTAAGGATGGCTAGTTGGGTGGTGGGGCGGATAATTGCATGTCTCACAAGCAGTGGGAGCCAAGCAGGAGGGGTGGCGAGCACTGCTATCAACCTTTTGGTACGTCCCGTCTCTCCTTTTTGTTTCTTAATCCAAGTCTCAGACCCCACTGGTAGGCTTCCTGTAGGGGTCGGAGCCTGTGATTAAGAAACAGAAGAAGCAGGATGCACCAACAAGAATGATGACAGTCTGCCCTGCCTCTACTTGTGTTTCTTCGTCAGTGGCAGCAGTTGCCTCAAGCAGCCCTTTAACTCAAGTTAGCTGCATGCGGGCTCACCGCCTCTGATTTAAGAAACAAAAGAAGAGGCAGGGGCTTTGTTATAATACTTTTTGCCCCTGCCTCTACTTTTTTCCTAATCGGATGTGCGAACTTCCGCAGGCAGCCCCTTAATCAGAAAGCTGTTTGAGTGAAAAGGTTGCCTGAGATGGTTGGCATTTGTAGGGCTACTCTGGCTAGCCCCGCCCCAAAGTTCTGCCTTGGACAGTTGTTGGCATCAAAAGGCCACGCTGGTGGCATATGCTACATTGTATAAATAACACTTAACACAGCACTGATGGAAAGCAGGCAGCAGTGGTCTTTCAGCACTGAATATATAAAGCAATGGACAGAAGCAGTGAAAGCTTCCCTGCTATGCACAGAAGAGGTACAGTGCTAACTCACTTTGGCAGACTCATCATACAGAACACCTACCACATGGCTATTGCATGCTTTGGTTCCTTAGAACATGTCATTGACCCGGTTACTATGAAAATATTTGCTGTTGTATGATGACATTGCCAGCGTGAGCATTAATACATTGGGTGGCCTTGAGGGTCCTGCGATGAGCAGTAAGTGACTGTACCTTTTGTGAAACAGAAGCAGGTGGCTGCTATTGGCCAGCAGGCGTGGGGAAGTCTGGATATTTCCTTCCCAACTAAAATACCGTAGGTGCTATTTAGTCTCCAGCGGTTTGTTTTGACGTTATGAATTCTGTGACTAGCTTTAAGAGCTATTGTCTTGGTTAACCTTATTTTGACACATCTATTAGCAGCACATTACAAGCTGCATAGTGGGATTTTCACCCGTAAAGATGCTACATTGACTATATACCAACAATAGGTCAATCTCTTGCTTCAGGATTATAGTAAGCAACGGGCCAAGTATCAAAAGGGATAATCAATCCCATTCTGAACGATAAATGGATATTTCAAGTCATCTCTTAGGGCCCATATAGAGGAACTCTACCTTAGGTCTCATTTGTTAATTTGGTCACTGAATTAACGCCACAGTGACTTGCAGTATCCTTATAATGTACACTAGGAGATACTTCTATCTCTTGTATTGTTTCGATATAGCTACCTTATACAATCACTATCTTGTATGCACTAAACACATTTTTGTGCTCCACATATACAGGTTTACAACTATCAAAAACACAGATATTGTCTGAGTAAAGTCCCTCCTGCACTTGCGCAATCTCAATGTTACCTGGCCTAGTAGGATCGCGGTCTGTCTTCCCTCTGTTTCCCCTCCCTTGCCTCCTTGCGTCTTGAAACACTTCTGTGTACATGTGCGTTATAAATGCCATATCATATCATATACCGTACTTTTGCTGTGTAGTTAGTGATAGTGGTGTTGCTATAGTAGTGCGGCTTCCTCTATTAATGAGTGAAGTGTGCACTGCAAGCCCTCTGCCCACATGTTGCAGTGGGTCCTGTAGTGAAGCTCGATTTGTGTATGCATCTGTCTTGCTGTTTAGTGCTCAGGAGCTGACTGGATGTCTCCCTAAGCTGTGAAGTTGTTTTCTCTAGATCGGCACCAGGGATTTAACTGCATGTAAGTGCTCCCTGTGACCACCACTATGCAGAATATGGGGAGCAGTCCTCTGCCTTGGGGTCTCTGATCTCACTAGGTGTTTGCGTCATTGTACCCATGTCCTTTATACCCCAGCCTGGCATGTCTGGTCTGACTGATTTCTTGTTTCTCTTTTCTCTTCAGGTTCTCCGTTGCCAAGGGGCCTTTCCCAAAGCTTGCAGAGTGTGCACATTTCCACTACGAGAATGTGGACTTCGGGTGTATCCAGGTAAATCATGCTGGTGATCAGTTCATGCCTCATGCAGGTAGTTTTCTGGGGAGGGCTATGCACGACCCGTGCAGTTGGACACATTTCCATATGGGCACTTTGTGAAGGGGACGCCGGGGTAGATCAGGCAAATACAGAAGACTTGCATTCCTATTCTAGATGTTCTGTCTACTTTGCCTCAGCTTTTTTAGGAATAGACTTTTTTCAAAGGTTTGATGTACGTAGAGCCAGTGATGGCTGATCATTCAAGAAGCTCAGGAGTCAGAGTACCTGCCCTTCCACCTTTCTCTACAGATCAAAACTAGGCACTTTGTTGACTATGCAGCAAGGTATACAGCTCCAGCGCCTCACCTCGCCTACAATCACAATTTTTCCGTCCACCACTGTTTGACCCAAGCTATCCCTCTTCCCGCCCGAGAACGGACTCTGTCCCCTCTCGCAGGGCATGCTCACTTCCCTTCGCTTAGCCTTTGGGTCGTGTCTCATCCATCCTGTTACTCCTATTCAAGTATCTGCCATGTCTCTCTACCCACCAATAGCACGGTTCCACCGCATCACAGCTGTCCTGCCTACCCCGCTAATGAATAGGAAAATTCTGTTTCCCTTCTCCAATCTGTCTGCTTTATCCTTTCCTCTGTTAGTGTAGCAGCACACTTCATAGTCGGCTCACTGCATCTCCATTAGCACACCTGTTCCCTTCATTTGAAAAGATTCAACCCTCATTAACAGCAAATAACAGTGTCTGAGCCGTTGGAAAGCTTGCAGCATGGCCTGTATCTGGAGATATCCCACATTTTAATCTTTGTCTACCGCTACGCCCCCCACTCTTCTCACTTTCCTCCTCCCCTCTCCTTTTTTGTTTTCACTTTTCTTGTTCTTCCTACAGATTTCGGAGGCTTTTTTTGGCTTGGCTCCTTCATTCCTTCCCTACCAATGAAATTGAAAGGGTCCCTTATAGTTTCAGTGTTTTTATGCACCAATCACATTGCATTTAGAGCAAAGAAAGAGTTTACCAAAAAGAAAACCCGTACTGTCCCAGCCCCGAGTCATTTTAGAGCCAGTCACAGACTGCTTGTATTGCCTTTTTCTTGCCTTTTCCCCTTTGTGTAACTGTGGGTGCGGGTTCATTTTCCTGACTTCCAGGACCCGTGGATGCCATTACCGTTTTGGACTGCAATAACAGATTTTCAGCACAGGAGTGGTAGAAAGGTGGTAAGTAATTATGTAACGTGGGCTGCCCCATTGCTAGAAGATAGTGAGTAGCAGGAGTATAGAACCAATCACTGGTGAGGACAGGCATTTCACAGCAGTGTCTTGACAGTAAGATCCCTGTGAGAAAAGGTTGACTGGAGACTGAAGGGAGGGTCTAAACATGCCCCAAGGTAATGCATTTTCCCATTGTGAAAGCCCCATGGGGTTCTCTGCCCCAAATGAAGTGGGATCCCCCCTGACATGCAATGAGACTTGCTCAGAAATTGTACAGATCACAGCCTCAGAAGTAAGCCACTCCAGGTGGAGTGTACCTGTAGACTAGCCCAGGTAGAACCCCTGGTGCCTGTGAGCTCTGAAAACTGGTTAGGTTATCGAGCAAAGTGTATTCATAATCTGGTTCAGAGGGCCAGGGTACTTCAGCCCATAGGACCTTTTAACCATGTTAAAGCACTATGTATGGTTTCTATGAGATAAGGTTTTTAAAACCCCAAATAATGTGCACATTCATTTGCAGACATTTTGGAGTGTGAGGGTTTCGGTCACCAAAGCACTTTTAGGTTCTAGACTGTGAAGGTTTCAATTCCCTGTGTTTAGGAGGAGGGAGTGCGTTAAAGAGATCTGGGGGTTTGCAGCCTCAGTATATACCTAAAAAAAACTACAAGGCCTACTGTGCTGTGCTGTGCTCACAATGAAGGTTTTTCACATGTGTTGGTGACTATGTTGTAGCTCAGTTGCCCTAAAGTTGCCAAGTGGCTAGTGTGTAAGTGAAAGGTGAAGAAAAAAGTGATGCTACTGTTCTCCAGCATGGGGCCTGCCGTGGATTCACATGCTCATGAATATACCCCGTCGTCAGGCTGGGAATCTTTGGTAAAAGAAAAAAAAAACAGTTTTCACACAACTGTATTTCTCCTATAAACCAATCACTGTCCTCTGGGTCATACTGCCCCCATCCAATGACAGTCCTCTTCCCAAGCCCCTGCTCTGGCAGACATCTTCAGATTTTTACTGCACGCTTCAGTGTTGGGAGTCCTCGAGTTTGGTCTCCGAACTATTTGTATGTTTATTTGCGTTTTCAAAAGGAAAAGTTCAATTTTTGTTTGAAAGAAGCCTGTGTGCTCTTTTCTTCATCTGCCGACAGCGGTTACCACTTGTCAGTGAAGTTCTGCACCCCTCAAGAGTGACGATTGAAGATTCTAAAAGGCCTCTTAGGCCTACTTCGTACCCTCCGATCATGACGGTCGAGAAGGAGGGAAGCTCCCTCTTCAGGCCCTGCAACAAATGAGGGCTATGGATTGTGTTTGTGGAGGACAAGCACCTGCAATGCCTCTACTGCCTGCACCTGGACCACAAGGAAGTAGAGTGTGAGATATGCCTCGATTAAGGACAGGCATAGTAGGCTGGCGGCATTGTTTAACGCCAAGGCCTCTGACCAGTGCTCCGAGCAGGGTCATGCCTCACCCAGCACTGGCTGGTCCTAGGCACGGTTTTCGAAGTCCTTTTAGGGTGCCTCATCCGTGGGGCCTAAGACCAGGCCAAGACCTGCAAGTCCGAGTCCACCGAGTTTCAAGCAGAAGCAGGGTCCCAAAGTGGATAGGGCGTGATCAGCATCACCTTCCGCCTCCATTGCCAGCCTGGTATCAATCTCCTCTTCAAAGAGGGAAGTCCTCTACCTCCGCTAAACTACGTGAGAAATACGAGAAGCCGCGGACGGCGGAGAAGAATGCTGAACAGCCCAAGCAGGTTCAACCGGCACAGGCAAAGACCTCATCGGTGCCTCTGACATCTACTGCTACACGACAGCTACGGGCGCTGATCCTACGAGGGTAGCTCCCACGGCTCAGAAAGTGTCCTTGCCCCCAAGGCACGACACTGCCGCAGTGACTTTGGCAAAGTCTGCAGGCACACAAGAAGAGGTGAAACCAGCCCAGGTCCCGGTTCAGTACCCTCAAGGGGGAAAGAAGTGGGGGGCGAGGAGGCCTGAAACAGCCCTCCCAGAACGTCACCCAAACCATGGAGGTCTTGTCCACGGACGACGAAGATCAAGAGTCCTTACATATGGTCCACAAGGACGTTGAAGAGGGCGACGCAGCACCTAGTCCCCCTGCTCTGCCTTCTCAGCTGAGGGACATTTCCTTGGATATTCTCTTGACTCTACACCCCTTGGTGTTAGAGGTCCAGATGAGGATGCCTCTGGTACCTGTGCTCCCCCCAGGTCCCCGATCAGCCTCCAGCGAAGAAGAGGACGCGTTATCCGATGCCCCCATTTCAACCTCCTCCTCCATGTTGGGCCCCTATTTCCCCCCCCACCCCCCCAGCAGACCCAGACATGGGTACAGGAACGGATACGGCAATGACGACAGAGACATTGGGGTAATTCCGAGTATGGCGGTAGGGGGTTAACGGCACCGGTAAGGATGCCGGTGCTGTTAACCCCCTACCACCGCATTCCGAGGTCCCTTAGCGGGTCCCACCAGGGCCGGCTGGTTTTACCAGCGGCCCTTAGCGGGACCCGTTAAGGCACCATTGAGCTAATAACGGGCACGCAATTACCGGGCCGTTATTAGCGCCTTCCCCTTTCCGATTGAGCCCTATGGGGACTCAAATGGGAATGGGGAATGGTTTTCGAAATGGGGACTTACCGGGTCTGCATAGGTCGGAATGTCCCGGTAAGTCCCCATTCCGACGACCCGTACCCGAGTTTGGAGGCAGCCATGGTGCTAATGGCACAATGGCTGCCACCAAACTTGGAATGACCCCCATTGTCGCAGCAGAAGGTGAATCGCCACATTTGGATGCTCCACATATGGTGTCCCCACCGGATGAGGTGGGATCGTTCCACTTCATGATCGGCAGGGCCTCCGTGCTGTTCCAGCTGGTGCCTGAGGAAACCAAGGAGGAGGGCTTCTTGTATCGAAGGGGCAAGGCCAAGTGGAAGACGATCATGGCGGTGCCTTTTCTGTACGATGTCTGGGAGGAGGGCCTGGCCCTTATAAAGAACCCTTGCACGGCTCCAGCCAAACATCGCCCAAGCCACAGGATTTTAAAAAAATCCCATACCAGGAGATGATCACCACGGATTACTCCATGGAAGGTTGGAGAGCGCACAACGGACGTCTGCACGCCAGAGGCCTGTCGCTGTCAGAGGAGAAGGATATTCATATCAACATCCTGGAGCTTTGGGCAGTGTTCTGGGCCCTCAAGTAGTTTCTGCTGTCTCTGAAAGCCAAGGTTGTGAGGATCTTCATGGACAACACCACCACCATGTTTTACATCAGGAAGCAGGGGGGCACTCGATCCCCGGTGCTCTCCAAAGAAGCGCAGGACTTGTGGCGCTGGGCCATCAGGCTGGGAATATTCCTCATCCCTCTCCACCTGGCGGGAGTCAAGAACCCTATCGCAGACTCCCTCAGCAGGGAACTGCACTCCTGCCACGAGTGGGAACTTAGCAGGATCAGGTGAACCGCCTATTTTTCAGATGGGACAGACCCCAGATTGATCTGTTTGTGACGGCGTTGAACTCCAAGTGCCAGAAGCTTGCCAGCAGATTCCACCAGCCAAGGAGCCTGTGGGGCGCTGTCTCCTTCCTGTGGGAAGGGCTGTTTCTGTACGCGTTTTCCCCGTTCCCTCTCGTGCTAAGTTTTATCAACAAACTCGGACAGTGTCAATGCAGGATGTTAATCATCGGCCCGGCGTGGCCGAAAAGATTTGGTATCCGGACCTTCTCAACCTGTCAGCTTTGCCTTCGGTCAAGCTGCCAGTGTTTCCGGATCTTCTCACCAGAGAAGGGGGTGCAATACTTCATCACAACCCAGGATCTATGAACCTGAGGGCTTGGCTTCTGCAGCCCTAGAGTTCATAGGATATGAGATTCCTGCGGACAGCAGGCAGGTCCTCGCCAAGACCAGGGCGTTGTTGACCTTGAAGTGCTACGGTCACAAGTGAAAGCGTTTCGCTACATGGTGCCGGTCACAGATGATTACTCCATTGAGGGTCACAGCGCCACAGATCCTGCCATACTTGCTATACTTGGCCAAGTCCGGAATGGCGCACACCCCCATCAAGGTTCATCTGGTGGCTATCTCCCGCTACACCAGGTCCCCAGGAAGGCCTTCACTTTGGTCCCACCGACTCGTCAAGGAATTTCTCAAAGAATTTTTCTGATCTATCCCGGCAGTGAAGGCTCCTCCCCCCGGCGTAGGAACTCAACGTGGTTCTGACGAGGCTCATGGGGGGGCCCCTTCAAGTTTATGTATCAGGCCCCACTCAAGTTTCTCTGGAAAACAGCTTTCCTTGTGGCCATCACCTCTGCCAAGAGGGTAGGTGAGATCCAGGCTCTATCCTGCAAGCAACCTTACCTGACTTTCCACGAATCGAGGGTGATGCTACGTACGCTCCCGTCTTTCATGCCGAAGATTCCATCGGAATTCCATCTCAACAAGCCTTTGGTGTTACCTGTTTTTTTTCCCCGAAACCTTCGTTGCAGGTGGAAAGTGCCTTGCCATCGCTGGACGTTTGTGCCCTGAAAGTTCTACGCAACATGCACAAAGAGTTTTCAGAAGACTTCACAACTGTTTGTGAACTTTGATCCTGTGAACCGTGGGAAGGCGTGTCCAAGGCTTCCATCTCAAGGTGGCTCTCTGGCTGCATCACACACTGTCATCGTTGGCGAACCGACCGCTGCTCGGCCGTCCGAGAGTCCACTCCACCAGAGCGATTCTGCAACAACAGCGTTCCTGTCTGGTGTGCCCCTGCTGGACATCTGCAGGGCTAGTACGGGGAGGTGCGAAAGCCGCGCAATCAGCTGTTTGTCGATTCATGGAAGGCGATGCACGTGGTTTACCTGAGATCTGCGCTGAATCTGTGCGTGGCGCACACCTCATTGCGACATCCCAAAGGCTGTGCGCGAGACAGCCAGTGAAGGCAGGGCAGCGCACAGACCTAAAAAGGGGGCGGAACACGTGGAATGGGGAACAACACATTAAAATGTGGGCGTTACGGGGGGAAATACCGTTACTAAATCCTCACACCGCCCACATGCCCACTAACACTTATTCATGGAATCGAACCAGGGAAACCCGCGTGCCACAAAAGACGCACTAATCTGGAAACACTTACGCCAGGCGAAAGCTGGCGTAAGCGCCCCCGCATAGCAAAACAGTGCGCGCAAACAACAATCAAGCTCATACCACTACGATGAATATACCATTCCTCGCAGCAGTGGTCGTGGGACACCGCAGGAGGAGGAGGATAGCCAGGCCCCGCATTATTTTTACCCAGGACCAGCTTTTTTGGGATGCCTGATGACCAGGTCTATGGCAGGTACAGGTTTCCACCCCATATCATCCTAGACCTGGTCGCTGAGTGGGAGGATGACCTTGCATCACCCACCCTGTGCTCCCAAGCACTGAGCCCCTTGGAAAGGTGCTCAATGTCTTGCATTTCTTGGCCACTGGGTCGTTTCAGCGGACAATTGCCATACTTAGGGGCGTCTCACAGGCCACGCAGTCACCCTGCCTACACCAGGTGTTGGCGATCATGACTGCACACCCCTCAGTCCGCAGGCACATATACATGCCCAGAACACCCGCAGAAAGGCAGGCCGTGGTCCAGGACTTTTAAGGGGTGGCACACTTCCCCAAAGTGCTAGGTGCCATTGATTGCACCCATGTGGCTCTACGTCCTCCTAGGGCCACTGAGCACATCTATCGCAATCGCAAGCACTGGCATTCCATCAACGTGCAGGTTGGATGTGATGCCAAGGGAATCATCACCTCTGTTTATGCCAACTATCCGGGGTCCAGCCATGATAGTTTCATATTCAGAATGTCACCCCTAAACTGTGACGTGGAAGCTGGGAGGCATGGCGACACATGGCTCATTGGTGAGTACAAATACCTCTGCACATGCAAGCATGTCACACACAGAGAAATGGCAAACCCCAACTAATGGCAACCATTATCACCTCCCCAGGGGACAGTGCCTACCCTCTGAGCACCTACATGATGATGCCAATACGGAACCCCCCACACCACCCGAGGTAAGATACAACGCAGCCCATATTGCAACCCGGGCCATAGTGGAGCGCACATTCGGAGTGCTGAAGTCACGTTTCCGCTCCCTTGACCGTGCTGGCAGCCAGCTCCTATATGCGCCCCAGTAGTGTGCAGGATTATAGTGTCAGCATGTGTCCTGCACAACGTTGCAACACGGCGGGGCGTGCTGGTGGACATGGTAGTGCCCCCACATCCCCAACCACATGCACGGCCGCTGCGCGTGGGAGAGGAAAGGACACGGGGCGAGGCAGCCCCTACCCAGCTTGTGGCAACATTTTTCACGTATCCCACCCCTGCGGAGTGCACACAGGTCTAGCACATACCAGCTGACAATTGATGATGACAAAGGGACAGTCAACTGTCCCAACCATACCACCCTGAGATTGTTTCCTTGGAAGTGCTACATTGTGTGCATGTCTAGCTACTTAAACAGACCCAATGCTGTGTCAGTAAAAGGCACACATTCATGCTGCATGAAGGACTACCCCCTTGCAAAACAGCACACCCAGATACTGGTATGTCACCCAACCCCTCCCAAACCACATCTCACCTGCCCGAGACACCATGGCATTGTATGGCATGGCATGCAATGTGAAAGCAACCAAATTAATGCACAACACATGACACAACTGTCACAAAGTGCAATTCCCTCTCACCTATGAAAAAGAAACAGCACACACGAACATATACTTACCAGCGTGACAAAAAATGAATACAGGACCCAACAGTGGCAATGACTGACAGTAATCAATCACAATAGTCCAAGTGTGACAACATGACAAAGGCAGCACATCGACCCCTCCCATCTCCAGTGTATTGGTGGTAGGTAAATGTGGCAGCGTACTGCATACAACATTAACAGCATCTGCAATGGAGACGGGCAAGATAAGACATGAAGAAGCTACATGCAAATATGCTTAATGACCAATATCTAATACAATATACAAATCAACCATGCAGTGGAGAAATCATCAGTAATCCCCACTAGGGGTGTATACACAGTTTGGACTACAGACTGGCCATCGAACTGATGGAAGCCCAATGCCTCTGTGTAAGTTATTGTCACACAGTGCCACCTTGCGAGCCCATGGAATGGGGAAGCAGGAGTGGCATATGTGTCTGGACCCCAAGCCTCAAACACAAGACAAGCCTGCATGGGCCCACCTGGAACACACGGATGCCTATGGGTGCCACACAAAGCAACACACTGTAAAATGAATGCACAATAGACAATAAAGAGGAAAAAGACATGCCCATGGGTCGACCGGGGGGGAGGAGAACCACCCAGGAGGGAGGAAGTGTAGGGCGCACCCCAACACCCACATGCGTGGATGTTGAGAGAAAAGAAAAATACTCTCCATGTGCTCATGGCCTGCATGGCTACCCGATAGTGGGAGAAATGCCGTCACTGTCGTCCCCCTCTGGTGCTACATGAAAAGGTGTGGGAGGCAGACCACCCAAAGCCCTGGCATGCTCCTCCATGGCAGAAAGCATGCTGGTTTGAAAGGTTTGGTTCTGCAGGATGATGGTCCGGAGGTCCCCATGCAGCACCTCTCGGGTAGCACAGAGTTGTGCCTGCAAGGCCTCACGTGATGCACAGATCTCCTCATGGGTTGCCTGGAGCTCAGCTGAGATTGTGCGTGTTAGCTGCTCCAGCTGCTGTTCTGACCGTGTACTCTGGGACACCTCAAGTGCACCCAGAGTATCTCTGAGGAAGCCTCCAGTTCAGCCCGCCAGTCCCTGTTGGCGGCCAATATGTCCTGCCTGTGTGAGCTGCACGTGGACTGCATTGCCTGCTGCTGTAGCTCCACCTGCCTTTCGAGGGGGAGAATGGAAGTGGCCATCCTAGCCACGGCCTGAGCCATCATCTCACATGATGCCCCCTGTTGTGCTGCAATTGCATAACTGGAGTTCTGCCACACAGTATTGCCCGGTGGCGCACGGCCACCGCGTTGCCAGACACAACACCTGTTTACACCAAGGTGATGCGCACCTTGTTGTGCTGCCACTGCCTTAGGCTGCAGGACTGCATTCCTCTTTTGATCTGATGCCCCAGGAACAGGAGAAAATATTGGGGCGTGTGACCCTGCATCCATAATAGCCACAGGCGGACATTCCAACAATGAATGGACCATTGAGGGGTCTTCCCCCCCAGTGCAGTGGACAGGATGGTCTGTAGGACCAATCGATTTTCATGAACCACCACCCCACATCCTCCAGTGGTGCTTGGTTAGGGCTCTGAGTACTCCTGCCCCTGCACAATCTCCTCCTCCACAGCATCTAGTGCCTAATCACCTGCACGAAATGAAGAGAAAAGTCATGAAGATACGCATGAACAGCATAGCTGACACACATAGGAATCATAATGTACACATCCAATACATTAATCAGACATGTGTCATATGACACAAACTCAGCCATGCATGCAGTGGCAATGAAGTGGAAGGGGAACCTGAAAGCAGACACTGACTCCAAAATGGAAAAGACCATCCACAAACATGACACATGCCAGCACACAGATGGCACGTAGCATACCCATGCCAGAACTGACAAGGACACCCAGATGGGAGTTAATCACTAATGTCCCCCATCAATGTCAAATGCATATCAGCAAACAGAACATGCAAAGGAGTGGGACAAAACACACGTGTCACACGCTGCAACAACGCCAGTTTGTTCAAATACAGTGGTGGGAGGCATATGGATACATCAATGGTAGGTCACCTGGACATGACACAAGTCAATTGTCATGTTGGACATTCAAACAGGGCTCAGAAGTGATTGGGTGCAGTGCATGTGTAGGTGCACAGCAGTCAATCAGCTTGATTGCTGAAATAATCTGCGTAAAAAGTTCACATTTGTGGGCCTTTGTGGGGGGGGGAAATCCCTGTCTGAAGTATGGTGATTTTGGAGCAGAACGGCACACAAATCTGCGTTTATCATGCAAACAATTCCTTCAATCATGCAGATTAAAGTAAAAAACTGTATTAACAATGTCGTGTCATGATGGCAGTTTTAAGGGCAAGTGCAGTCATCGTGTGCAAAGTGTTTGCAGCGGTCAGTAGGGATACAGTGAACCCCACACCCAAGGGCGGGGTTGACTTGGAGGCACTTCATGGGTCAGATATAGCAGTTTTGACTACACAGCCTGACCTGGCACTCAATCACAACACAACTCCCAAGAAACATACACATGCATGGGCACTCACCGGACATTGTCTCAAGATCTGGTAGGTCTCCCACGCCTTGGGTCATCCTCCTCTGGTGGTGACCCACTGCCAGACACCAGAGTAGAGGCGTAATTGGAAGCCAGCTTGTTTTTTGCTCGGCGTTTGAGGTCATTCCAACGCTTTGAGCAATCAGCGGTGCGCTTCACAAATCCAAGGGAACTAATGTGGTCTGCGATGCACTGCCAGTGGGCCCTACGCTGAGCAGTCGTAGTCTTGCACCCAGCCGTCACCAGCATGTCACGGCCATGTTCCGACACGTAGCCCACAAGTGCGTCCAGTTCCACATTATTGAAACTCCGCTTCCTTGACGTGCCGGTGCGGCGAGCCATTTCTGGGGTCCCGGCCTGTTCCGCAAGAGCACGCTTCTTCCTCTTGAGGTGGTGCGGATCCTGAGTGGCTTACGCCGCTGTCACAACCCTTACCCCAGCCCCCCACCGGCAAGTCCACTTGCCAGGAAGGACCAGGGCTCGGGGCTCCATTAAGGCCTTGAGGGCCTGGGAACCACTCCCAATATTCTCTTGGGGCCTGTCCTGGTGCCTATGGCCTATGGAGGCACCCACATAGCTTGGTTCCTAGGAACTAAGCTATGCAGTATAGTGTTTTGGGTGTGGTGGCCTAGGGACTACTTTACCTGGACTACTTTGTTGCGGCTATTTAAACCACACCCGAACAAGAAGACACACTTCGCTTTACTTTGCAGACTGCAACGTGGCGCTCACCATGTCCTCTGATCCCCACAAGCCTTGGAGAAGCAAACCTGCAGAGGAGACAAAAGGGACATTGTTAGCAACATCTTACCTGCAATCTCCATCAGATTATCCGCTCTCAGCTCCAGTGAACAGCTTCCTCTGGATTCCGCATTCCATCCGGACCGAAAGGCCTGAAAGAGGAGAGGACAATATCAGAGAAGGCATATTTGGCATTGCCAAATCACAAACAGCACAAGAAGCTTACCTGGCTGGTCACCTCCCGGCTGGTACCACTCCGGAGTTCCACACATGCTGGAGAAGCACCGCGACCTGTAAGGAAGGAAGAAAACAGGTTAGCAAAGGCAACACAAGGCAGCGCTGCGCATAGCGCTTACTTACCGCATTGTAGCGCATATCACGCGCCATCATTTACCGCGAGGCCCAACTCAGCCAGTTTGCCACGCTGAAGCTCTGCACACCTAGGAGGGGAAAAAAGACATTATTAAACACAGAAAGGCTTGCAAGAATAACACCATATAGAACTGCTGCAATAAGACCTACCTGAAAGACACCGAAGCGGGCCCGCGCCATTGAAGTAACTTGGCCGCAGACGACAACGCGCCCCTGCCAAGAAGGCAGGAAGGAGAGCACGCCTAATTCCACAACAAGGTGAGGAGAAGCCCTAAGGGGCTAAAGTCACACGGGTGGTGGGGGGGATACTTACCTCAGTCGGCCAGTCCTGAACACAGCCCTCCTGTATTTTCAGGCAGAACATCCTCCCTAGACATCATCTGAGAAAACTGGGAAGAAGGTACCAGCAACCAACCCGGGTTGAGTGGTGTCCCTGTGGATATCAGGTGAGCGTAGCAGCCGCTCCCGTCTGTAGGGGCTGAAGCGCAGGTGGACTGGCCACTGGAAGCAGGCAATGGCACGATGACCAAAGGTCTCACTGCAGGCATTGGCTGCTGGATGATGTTGCCAGGACCAAGCGGCATAACTGCCTGGTGTGAGTGTCTGGGACCAACACAATCCCGGCTGGGTGCCCCTGCAGCCTCCTCACCCTGGCTACTCGGCCAGCAGATGACATTGCTGCCCTAGATCCACGTGGCCTGGTGACAGCAACTTTCACGGCCACACGTGGCTTGAACTTTGTGACACGGAAGTCGGCCTGCGAGTCATCCCGTGCCTGTTCGGTGACCAATCCGGGCCGGGCTAGCAGGGCCTGAGCTGGGATGGTGTCCGCTGCATCTCCCTGACCCACTTCCGGGAGGGGGGGGGGGCATAGGTGTCCCTGAATGGTCCTGGACACACTGCCCTTTTGGGCCACCCTGCTCAAGTTGGCCACCACTGCCACCTTGGCCACCCTGCTCATCTTGGCCACGTCCCCTACCGCAGACACCTCTTGAAGGCCGGCCACCTTTGCCTCCCTAAGCACTTGGTCGCCTCCCTACCATGGCACTGATGTACTTGTGCGAATGGGAGGTGCAGAAAACAATTGTCCTGGGCAACTGGGGTGAAGGGGGCAGGGTACTAGATGGAATAGGCACCCCAGTGCTCTTGCAAGGCTGTCTGCGACCCCTGGGGAAAAAGGACGGGTCACGCAACGCTCAGACAGGCACCCCAAAAACAAACGTGCACGCGATCCCTCGATAGACCACATGCTTTGAATGAAGGACCCGCAGTAAGCTGTGGCACCCAGAAACACGCAGGCTACAATGACCTGAATGGGTACGCGACACGTGGGCAACCGCAGTGGTAAAATACGTGCGCGATTCACTGTCTGCCTGGAAAATGAACGGAAAAAGACGTGCATGTGTGCGTTGGCAACACCCCCGCCAAAAGAAGAATTGAGCTCTGCCTCAGTAAACAAGGAGTACGCACTGCAACCGTTGTGAAGTAATCTCGTGTCATCCGACAAGAAGTACAAGAATCACACGCTCGCTCTCCACAAAAAGCACGTACAAGAAAATGGCATCCTACGCGGACCTACGCACAGCAACGCCTACACGTGCCATGTCACTCTTTCCACGATTTTCAAGCAAATATGCTGATTTTCATGTGCGGATTCACTCTGCATCAAGCTGGCCACGCGACAACGCACGGAAGACCACGCTCCTGCCCAGAAGGCCATTTTCCTGCCCCCCCAGAGCCCCGAGCAGCCTCCCATGAGCCATCTGCTGCTGCCTGCCTGCTGGCCACGTGCCCTGTTATTTGGTGCCTGCACATCACCCATCTGCAGGGGTCCAGTTACTGCAACCACCCCTGCTGGAACAGAAGACTCCCGACTGCTGTTCCATCGCTCCACAGCCCAGCCCCAGGACCCAGTTGCCCACCCACACCTGCCTCGGGGGTTGCCATGTCGGCCAAACTCCATCTGGGACCAGTTGCGACCCCCCCGGCAGAGAGGCAGAGAGGCAGAGGGCTGCCAGCTTCACTGCAGGAGAAGTTGGCATCCTGGTGGAGCAAGTCCTAGTGCATTATGATGCCCTCTTCGGATGAGCATGCGCCAACAAGGATGGACGGGAGAGGATCTGGTTGGACATCGTGGGTGCCATCAACGTGGAGGGGGTGGCAACCCGCGACCTGAAACACGTCCATAAGCGCTGGGAGGACTTCAGGTCCAGGACCCTCAGGAAGGCCCAGCGCCTCTTGGACGCAGCGGATGCAGTGGGGTGCCGGGTCCTGCTCATCACCGACCATATGAGGGTCCTGAACGCATTTGCCCAGCGCTTCACATCCAGGTCCTCGAGAGGCAGACCTGTCTGAAGTTGTGCGGTAAGTGTGCATGCATACTCATTGGACGCAGTGCATGTTGAGGTGTGCCGGGAATGTGCAGCTTGGACATATGTCTGACATGGCCCATGTATGGTTGTGTATGTGCAGGGACATGACCGTGCTGCATGTGAGTCAAGTCCTGTGTGATGCACATCAATGGTGTATGTGTTCCAAAGCATGATGCACAACTACATGTGAAGATGCACACATGTTTGCATGCCTGTGTATGTACTCAGGCATGTTTGGGGTATGACACATGGATGCTCATCACGCCTTCATGTACGTGCACGGTGAACATGTGTGTGTCTGTTTTGGGGGGTGTGACTGTGAGACACCATGGATGCATGTGACAGACATGTAGGTACCCGATTGGCAGATGTGACATAGTTGCTGATGATTGCACTGTGACAGGTGGTGGAGATGTACAGATGCATGTCTGTCTGGTGGCATGTGTGCATGTGTTTGGTATTCCCCATGTTGCTTGTGACGTCATGCCAACCTTTGGATGTTCATGCAGTCGTGTGTGCATGGATGCTGATACCTGCTGCACGATTCCTGTTAATTTGTGCATGTGTGTGGGTTCAAATGAAAGGAGTGTTGGGGAATGTGATGCCATCTGTGAAGTTTGACTGCCACTCATGTGCAACTTTCATGTGTGTATCAGACCATTGTACAGTGCCCCGATGCCTGTGTTCTCTCTCTCTCCCTGTCTGCTGCGTCGACTGATGAAGAGGACGGAGACTGTGCTGTGGAGCACAGCGGCAGGGATGCCACCGCCAGCCGGAGACGCAAGGCCCTTCTCCCCTCCCAGGTAATCATGTCTTCCAGGAGTGAGAAGTCTGGTGCTGCGTCCATGGCCGCAGAGGGAAGGTCCAAGAGGCGGAGGTTGGAGGTGGACTCCTCGGCAGCAGAAGGGACAGCTGAGCCCCCACATGGGCCTATGGTGGAAGATGGCACAGAGTCATCCAGGTTGGTTGGGGGGTTTGGTTGAGGAGGAGGCCGTGACAGCCGCACGCACGGGACCTGGAAGGGGGGATTTCACTGGTGCTAGTGGTACAGTCCAGTGGCAGGGACAGGAGGCAGCACAGGCCACAGCGGAGGTGCCTGTGTGTAATCCTATCCCCGATCCTGTGACTGCATCATCCGGCACCAGCAGGGATGCCTTCGTCCAGACCAGTTTCCGGGGAGGGGATGCGCAAACAACTGGCCTTCCTCTCCCTGCGGACGTGGCAATCCGTGACCGGGTTGAGCCGGTCCTAGCTGGGTTGGTGTTGCACGCACGTGGAATTCGGGATGACGTGCAGGGTTCTCGTCAGGACAATGCACGTCATTTCGAATTCCTGTATGGGTGCATCGACCTACTAGGACGGGTCGTCGGCACTGGGTTCATCCGAGTGCTGGATCTTCTTGCTACCCCCTCCTCAACTGACCCCCCCCATGCGCCAGTCATCCTCTGTGTCATCTTCCCACCCAAGTATCACCTGGGCCCCCTGTGGATCTGCCCCTGAGCCAGCGGCCAGGCTGGTAGAGGACCCATCCCTGCCACAGTCGGGAGTCAGAGGTCCAGCAGGGGTGGCCACCCCACCAACTGGACCCCAGCAAATGGAGAACATGCAGGCATCAACAAGCAGAGCACGTGCACGACGGTGCCTGGGGAATCCATCAGACTGGATGCCGTCGTGGTGCCAGAGGCAGTTGCATTGGAGGCAGCAGCAGGCGCAGCGTGGGAGGCATCATGGCTTGGGGCCATCAACATCCCTGGAGCAGGCATCGGCCGAGGGGCTGGAGGACCCAGGACTGGGAGTGTCTTCCGTGTGGCAGCGGTTGGGCAAGCAGATAGATGCGGGCGGAGAGGGTACGGCTCAGGATGGCCATGGCGGAGAACTCCATGAACCGGGCTTTGAGGCGGGCTGAGTGCCTCGAGGCAACTCGCAGGGAGTTGGTGGATGACATGACTGCATCCATGCGAGATCTCGAGGCCAGGGAAGAGGCCCGCCTCTGGAACATCGACATGGAGTTCGATGATGCAGCGGCCTGGAACATCAGTGAGTGAGCCGTCGGACTCGCCCCGCCTTTGTACATACATTTAGGCATAGGTTTCCTTTCTTTTAATTTATGATTTGGAGTCCACGGACTTTGCTCCTCCTTTTTGTATATAGTTCTGTTTTTGAGAGTATATTTGATAGGTTTCCTTTATTTTTGGGATCATGGACCCTTGTGGCTTACATTGTGTATAGTCCCGGACATGTAAATACTTTCTTTTTTACATCATCCCATGGAGTAATGTTTTTTTATGGTTTTCAATTTTGGATTTATTTCTATGGACTTTGGCGATGGACCACTATTTCTGTGGATTTTACTTTCTTTTTGATATTCATTTGCATGTGTGGTTTTCATTTTGTCATTTTTTTTTTAATACATTTCACAAATCTTCATTATTGGTGTGGTCTACTCTCACATTGCTTTCGTGCATGTCTCTGAGCATTGGCTCAGTCATGTGTTGCCACTGTGGGTCTCTGTAGCCCATTTATTCATGGGCAAGCTGGTTCTTTTCAGACTCTCATGGCATGGGTAATTTATTAGGGAGTGGGTGCAGTGGATGGTTGCGTGTTTGTACTGGGGGATAGGGGGGTGGGATTTGGGTTGGCATTAGGGCCATGGGTCTGTATTGTTATGACGTAGTGTTTGGGGGAACATGAGTCGGAGCCTGCTGGCAGGTTGCCGTCAATGGGGTGGGGTGGAGGGACATGTGTTGGGGCCTGCTGGCAGGTGCCCGTCACTGGTGGGGGGGGAACTTGTGTTGGGGCTCACAAGTGCATGGTGCCATGTGGGCTGCCTGCGGGGCATGGTCAGGGTGGATGGGCTGCCTGCAGGGCATGACCAGGGGTGATAGGCTGGCTGCCGGGCATGCCCTGGGGGTGTATGGCGGTCCCCTGTGGTGTGGGCTGCCTGCAGGGCATGGTCAGGGTGGATGGACTGCCTGCGCATCATGACCAAGGGTGATGGGCTGGCTGCCGGGCATGCCCAGGGGTGTGTGGTGGTCCCCCGTGGTGTGGGCTGCCTGCAGGGCATGGTCAGGGTGGATGGGCTGCCTGTGGGGCATGCCCAGGGGTGATGGGCTGGCTGCCGGGCATGCCCAGGGGTGTATGGTGGTCCCCTGTGGTGTATGGTGGTCCCCTGTGGTGTGGGCTGCCTGCAGGGCATGATCAGGGTGGATGGGCTGCCTGTGGGCCATGGTCAGGGTGTAGGGGGAGCCCTGTGGTGTGGTCTGCCTGCAGGGCATGGTCCGGGGTGATGTTCTGGCTGCGGGGCATGGTCAGGGGTTAAGGGGGGGCCTGTGGTGTGGGCTGCTTGCGGGGCATGCCCAGGGGTGTAGGGTGGTCCCCTGAGGTGTGGGCTGCCTGCAGGGCATGGTCAGGGTGGATGGGCCTGCAGGCAGCCCATCACCCCTGACCATGCTCTGCAGGCAGCCCACACCACAGGGGACCACCCTAAACCCCTGGGCATGCCCTGCAGGCAGGCCATCCACCCTGACCATGACCCGCAGGCAGCCCATCACCCTGACCATGACCCGCAGGTAGCCCACACCACATGGGGGACTTTTTCCATGCAGATTGCCTAGCGCAGACGGAGTACTCTTATTCAAGGGGGTGCGCGAGTACATTTTCATGCGTTTTGTTTGCCGCAACCGGGGTACGCGTAGTTTTTCACGCCATTACAGTGGAGGGGACCTATAAGCTCGTTCAGGGTTAGCGCGGCCCTTTGCGCCGTATTGGGGATTTCAATGGCTTTTCCTTGCGCAAGGGGCGTTCTTGGTGGCGGAACTGGCGCTGCTGGATGTTCGCTGCGCCACAGGTGCAAATGGCTTGGGAAATCCATGAATATGCGGTGCGCCAGAATGCTGTTTGGCGCACACGGCTGGCGCACGCTCCCTCTCTGCACTGCCCGCATGCGCTACTTCTGCGCTGAATTCTATGAATTGTGCCCCTAATCTAAACCTATATCTAAAATGGGAGCAAGCATCGACCATCAAATGAAAAATAAGGCAGTCCTAGTGGCGCTGTCAAAATAATAAGGGCCTAAACTAAGAAACCTATTGCGAAACCTCACAACTAATACAAAAAGGGGTGTGGGATAGTTCTCAAGAAAAGAAAGAAGCGTTCTCAAATAATATGTCTGGATGCGTTAGCCTTGGTCTCCCTTCCCCATGTTTTGGACACAGGATAAGATGGGAGCTTGGAGCACAGCACAGTCTCTGGCTTCTCCAACACAAGACAGTTCTAATGGCAGCTCTCAGGACCGTTGATGGCTGAATCTTTTTTTCTTGAAAGTCTCTTGCCTTCGAGGACCTGACGTATTCAACTAACAAAAACAAATACACAGCAAGATCCCGGATAGCTATGTTTTCCCACTTTCGAGGGCCTCTCTGGTTTCAAAATAAAGTTCCTTTACCAAATGATAGTGTTTCCAATGTTCACCGGGTGATGGGTTCACCCTTGGGTCCCCCTCTTCTGGGCGCTGACCCTTCACGTATCGTATTCCTCAATTTATATGTCAGTTCTTTTCATACTTGAAGTTTGGATGATAGCTTCACCTCTGGATTTCCCTCCGCCGGGCTCAGACCTCTCTTGACTGCTAGTACTTCGGTGATAGCTTCATCTTTGGATCTCCCTCTGCCGGGCTCGGGCCTCTTTTCTCTGGCATCCCTCCTTCGTGTTCACTCTTGCCATTTCTTAACTTTTGCTTCCACTTTTCTCAATCTTGGGGTTACAACTTTTCACAGTTGGATCACCCTCTGCCGGGCTGTTACCTCTCTCAATTTTTTTTGTTTAGCCTCCCTTCACCGGGTTAACTGTGGCTTTCTATCAGGGTGATAAGGGTTCACCCCTCTTTACTTTCAATGTTCTCTTTTACACAATTCAATGGTTTCGAGATTCACTTCCCTTTCTTTCACAGTGCTTGTAGATCAGTCTTTCGATGGTACAGGGATTTTGCTTGATCCTCTGTATCAGCACTTTGACCTATTTCGCTGGCCCTCGTACGGCCTTCTGGTAATTGTAGTTTCTCTCAAATGGGGATCGACCAGAGTCTCTCCAATTAGCACCCACGTGGTGCCGATTTTCCCCCCTGCAGTTGGTCTCTCCTTAACAGTTCATCACACAGTACATTAACCTTGGTTCATCTTGCCACTTTGCATTTCTCTTCTCTCAGCACAGCCCAATTGTTATCAATTCTCCCCTTGACTCACCGACTGTTATGAACCGCTTGGCCTTTGGCTTTCCTTGAGTCAAGGCCGGTACCACAGGCATGGGAGCTTCCCTCGGTCCTGCTTATCGGCATAAGCTTTCCCCATATACCGTTGACATCTGCCACAAGACACTCATGCTATTGTTCGTGGTCTTTGGCTCTCTTCCACGAAGGTTCAGCGGGCCTGAGATGAAAAGGGCAAGGTCAGTTCTCTCCTTGCCACCCTCTTGATTCCTGCCGCATTTCTCCTCCTCTTGATCTGCTGCACCTGCGCAGCTGTGCTGTCGTGCTGGCTGCTGTGCTCGCTTTGCTCGTACTGCGCTCTTTTGCTCCACCTTGTATCCTGGTGGGGAAAAGAAAGGGCTGTCCGGTGAGTGTGAATCAGGTTAATTTCTTCACTTTGCCTGACCCTTGGGTTGGGACATGTCAGGTAAACGGGTTTGACATTAGTGCGGTTCACAAAAATTTTAGTTTGTTGTCTTGGGTGTGTAAAGGTATGCGTGTCGGAAAAGGGGGGAGTTGGAATGTTAGTATCCGATGGAGAACGAACAGAACATAGGGGATTGTGGGAATTGTATTCTATCTGAGAAGGTTGGGAGTGCGAAAGATAGCAGTCAGAGGGATGGGAAGAAGAATGACTGGGAGTATTCGGATAGAGAACAGGAAAGCAAGGTGTCAGAACCACTAGGAGATCCTTATGGTTGCAGTGGAAGAGGCATCATCCGATGTATTCTGGGAAGAAACCAAGATGGCGCCTCTTTTGTTCCATTCTTCCAACTCCAGCGCAGCGGTCTAGTTCTTTTCAAGATTGCGACCGCCATCTACCCGGAGCTATTTAGTTCCTTCTGCAGCTTCGGGTAGGTGCGTCGCTACTGCTACTTGCTTGCTTCTACGCTACGCTACGCTCCGCTTATTATTTCTTTTCTTACCTTTTCTCCTCTGTTATATCATCCCTTGCCTTGCGCTTCTCGCAGCGCTCTGCTCTTCCCCTTCTGTGCTCTGGTACCGTTTTGCTCCTGTCTCGCCTTGCTGCTTTCGGCTTGCCTTCTTGCGGTTCAAATTTGAAGCTACCTTTCCCCTTCCTTGTTGCTGTTCGCTGCTGTGGATTACGGGAAGGAATTTGGCTACGCTCCATTGCTGCCGTTGCTGCTACTGTGGAAACACCATCGGAAGTCTTACCTGCATCTCCACCGAAAATCCTTGGACTCCGTGACGGCCTCTCAAAGATGTTTTTTTTTCCCCCGGAGGGTTTCCCGTGGATGCCGCCCTTCGGTCTCTGTGAGTCCAATCATTGGCCTCATTAGAGACTCGAGGGAGGCATACCATTTTCTTCAAAAGAAGCAAACTTGTATCGTCAGAAGTTCCGTGAGTACTTCAAACTATCTAGTATTGTTACACAAGGATTCTGAGAGAGGCGGTTTTTTATCCTGATGGGGTTCGTGCTCCTAGGGTATTTATCAGATATTAATGGGTTATTGGTTTTACCTTTGGGTAAGGGATATTCACTGGGTTGAAGAGATGAGCGGGCATAGCTTATGAAAGCCTCAAGTGACTTTGTTCCTCTCACCATCCTCTCTGTGATGGTACGGCGTCTCACCTGGGGTATTCCCTCGTGCATTACCCTGGGTTCCCCTACCTAGGTGATCCTCCCCCACTGGTCCACCCCCAGGAACTGGATCCAACAGCAATGGCCATGTCCTGGCCACCTGAATAAGGGATTATCAAGGTATTACTGGGAGAATACCCTGAGCTTTCTCACAGTACTTTCTTGCATCACCGCGAGTGACCGCCAGCATTCACCGTTGTTGGAGATGGTGTCGTTACCACCGAGTATGGATTTCTCAATCGCCACTGGAATCCACTGTTGAGGGATTGCCGTTGTTGGTCATGGACCAGGGAGTTGCAAAGGTCCATATCCCAATGGAGCTCAGGTTCTCAGCGTCTATTAGATTCCTGTTGTCAATGCAACTTTTCGTCTAGGAGGTACATTTATCGCTCTGTTTTCTCTGCTAAGGAGGCACTGGAGTAGATGGGCTGGCCAGGGGAAGCCTAGGGCATTTCCCACAGATACAGCAAGTGGCAAAGAGGGCATACTTCCATACTTTAAGGAAATTACTTTTAGAAGTAGTGCAACAGTTCTATACTGGACAGGCGGTACCAACACCGAAGGTTGTCCCACAAGTGCAGGCACCCATTTATTCCAAGGGGGACTCTGAGAGAGTTCCAGGGAAGGATGGGGCGGTCGCCTGCGAGGAAGTCACCACTCACAAGGAGATGCCCAAATATGTGCCATTGGCTATGTCTTCAACAGATGTTAACAAGCACTTTAATGTCACTTTTTACTCTGTTTCCCCTCACCATGTTCGTCCACCTATGATTGTAAAGTGCGCTGTTGCTTCTGTGATGAATCATGCAGAGTCCTCCCAGAATCCCTGCCTAATGTCTTCTCCCAGGTGGCCAGGGGAAGGCAGCCGTTAACTGTTCCTAACCCTGTGGTGTGGTATTAATCGGGTGTATCACCTGGGAGGAGAAGACCACCAAGGGAATAGGGTGACTCCATCACTAGAGAGACGCAGTACTGTTCTCCGGAGGTTGAGACTTCCTTAATGCCAGAATACCTAAAGTGTTGCTAGTAAAAACCCTTATGGTAGCATAGGAATAGAACATAAAAGGATTAGAACATCAATACCATTGCTGCTGATAAATGTGATTTCCCCCTTTTATTTGAGCTGTGAAATCACAAATAAACCATTAATTCCTCTAATGCCCTTTCCTAGCGGTACATTCTATAAACAGAGTGAGGTAGATTTGGTTAAAATCGAAACCTTTGATAAAAAGCAGAATAAGAACATTATGGACTTCAAGTCCCAGAATGCCCTTGGTACTTGGACGGGGAAGAGGGGTTCAGAGGCACAGAACTGCTTTATGCAGTCTAGTGTTTATAATGGCCCACACCTGAGCAGGACCCTGTCAGGTGCAGACAATGAGAAGCAGTAGGAGAAGTAGTCAGCAGCCTTGTATGCAACAAGGGCAGAGAAATTAAGATGCCGGGACCGCTGGCATGTTTTTAGTGGATTATGGTGCTGAGACAGTTGCAGGAGTTGGAAGCCTGCACTCCAGATGTTGTGCAGCGGGAAGTGTTGCTGTGCCAAGCTGACCCGTGGGAGAGGGAATCTCTCTGTATCCTGTGCTGAACTCTGGTGGCTGGCGAGCAATGGAAAACTCAAGGAGCAACACAGTTGCCGGTTGGGAAAGGCACTATACACAGGAATACAGCCAGAGCCATCAGAAGCTCCGGACCCGAAGACCGAAGAAGTAATTGCATCAGTAGCGGGTTAAGCGGATACGCAAGGAGAGGCCAGTGAGTTGGATTTTGATATGTGACCCCGGGCACAGCTTAATAAACCAATGGCTGCTTACAAACGTTTTGAATACCGAACTAATGAAAGAAAGTATTTTTGGCACAGTACTCATATTGAGAGGAAACAAGAGGATAAAGTTTGCAACGATCATTGTCCAAGTAAAGAGGGGGCAACATTTGAGAAAGACCGTAACTATCATTGCCCAAGTAAAGCGGGGGCAATTTTGAGCCTAAACTGTAACAAACAGTGCCAAAGTAAAGAGGAGGCAATAGTTAAGGCAGATAACAACCAGTGTTACCTAAGCAAAGAACGGCCATTACTAATAAAAAGGGAAACTGCTTTCTTAAAGAGAGAGACTTGAATAAAAGACATTGCACACAGTTACCCGGTTTGATATTTGAGAAACCTGAAGGTGTCTCACCCGCTAGTCCCTGGGGATCTGTCATGCAGGTGGCCAGGACACAGCCATCGCTTTGGATCCAGTTCCTGCAGGATCAACTGGGTACAGACCTCAGGGATCTTCTGGGAGTGGGCTCCCCCTCCCTGTAACACCTTTACCCCATCCTACCAGGTAGGATACTTAGGAACTCAACCCCCCCCTTTCACAACATGACCTCTTTATCATGGACCGCTCGCTAGGAGAGAAAATGTACCAACACCCGAGCTGTATACCTGACATGTCCCTATGCAATGATCAGGCAGGGTCAGGCAATTACTGACCATCACGCACACCTGACTTCCATTACACTTCCCCACACTGATAAAAGGCAGAGCACGAGAGCACACTCTGAGCGAGGCAAAGCACACGAGGAAACAGCAGTTCCATGATGGCAGTTTAACACAAGGAGAAAGATGGCAAAACAGAAAGGGATCGCAAGGAGGGAAGTGGCCTTGGCCTTTTCGACAGAGAACAGCCACTTTCACAAAACCTCGAGAATAGAAAACATAAGACCAGGAAACCAGGCTGAAGAATCCTGCATTGTGTGTCATAGGTACCCAGGCCCTCCTGCGTAAATTATCAAGGCGGGGAAAATTGCCTGCTGCCTTGGTACTGTCCTTGGCTTTTACAACAAAGCAGCACCAGTGAAACACAGCCGGTGAGTTGGGGAGACCGATACCAGACTGGTCTGTGTTGAAGCCAAGGTTGCAAGAGGGGACATTGTCTGGTGAGCGCTGAAGTGAACAGTTTATGAAACACGTGTGATGACCAACACAAGTAAAATTGAACAACAGATGAGTGATTGAACTTTGAAACCAAGATACAATACTTTTGACAGAGTGGTCTGTCACCGCGTGCATGCTCATTCAAAGGTCTCTGTGAGGTATCCAACTGAGAGTTGACAAAGGTGAAAGAGTGGAAAAGAAGTGTGCATCAAAGTGGACCTGCGCGGGTCAAGCAAAATCCTGTGCACAATCGAAAGTCTTCGATGTTGATACTGCCAAGAAAGTTGACGATAAGGTAGATAGAGTTGGTCAGAGCCCGAACGAGGGAGATCAATTGAAAGATTTTTGGGTTAAAGCAAGTTTGTGTTAGAGTGAATTAAATTGGTCTGAGCCTGGCAGAGGGAGACTGATTGAACATTGTGCTAAAACGAATCTGAGCCTGCCTGAGCAGGATCCGAGGTGAATAGTGAACCACTTGAGAAACTGAGCACTTGTGAAATCCTAAGAGGAAAATAAATTCTTGTTAGTTTGTCGCATCAGGCCCCCTCAAAGAAGAGGCTTTGAAAGGCAAAGAGACTTGGGCACGGAATACGCTGATGCTAATGTTTGAACTGTATCCTCGTGCTAGAGAAGCCAGAGATTGTGCTAAGCTCGAGTGTATAGCCTTGTCCTGTGCTAAAAATGTGGGGAAGGGAGGCCAAAGGCCTGAATATCCTGACATATCACTTCTTGAACACTTTCTTTTACATAACATTGTTTCCCACACTGTTTGTATTCAGAGGTAAGGATTGGCAATATTTCTTTTTAATAAAGGTCCTTTTGTTTTGACACGACATCACTAGTACTCCGTTATTATATGATGGTCGTAGCTTGCTCCCATCTTTAAATTTAGGATTACTTAGGCGTTTTTCAAACCCTTTTTGAAGTTCAAAAACACCCTTGAACTTGTGTCTGTTTAACTGATACTATGCCTTTCTTACAGATAGTTGAAACCCAAAGGTGGCAGGAGAGAAGCCCTCCTTGTGGAAAGGATCAAGGAGAGAGGGACATAACCTGCATTGCAGTTGGCAAACAAATCAGTGGTACAAACAGCATCAGTGGGTGTTGTGAATCTTCATGTTGAAAGTCAAAGTCTTTACTAAATCTTGAAATAAGCCTCACCACAGAGTACTTGTAGTAGAGGTAAGAGTTTTATCCTGGCAGGCGAGTATACCAGGAAAGAGATTATTAGTGATACTCCTGACAGGTTAGCAGACCAGGAAGAAGATATTGAATTACTACATTGAGGTGAAAGGTTGTGCTGGAAAGAAAGGCAAGGCCACTAATGTGTTTGATGAACTGTGATAAAAACCAACCTGATGAAAACATTGTTGTTTATAAAGAAGAAATTAGAAGTAATTGTCTTTTCTAAAGAAGAGAAGTCCTATTGAAATGTTCACTAAGTGTCAAGACTAAGACCTGTTGGTTTGACAAACAAGAGCTTGTGGAAAACTGTATTCTGAATAGTGATGAACCTTGTTTAAAATAAGACAATTCATGAGCCAAGTGAAACCCTCAAGGAGGGAAAGGAACTTTGTGTTGAAAGCAGAACTTGGCTATTGAAAGGAACCTTGTGTTGCTCTTGAAGCATTGAAAGGCACTTACTAATTGGAACTTTTATTTGGAAAGTCCTGCATTGATCATGGGGAAGGGGATCCGATCCTGGTCACAAGGCTATTTGACCATAAAGTATGTGCTTGAGTATAACTGTTATTTTGTTGAGTCTGAACAGCCATATAAATAAATACCTGTATGATTTTGTTGTATGCATAAGTGTGAGGGACAGATACATTTTGATTTTAGAGTGTTTTCCTTTAGTCTTAGTCTTACAGGCAGGGAAATCCTTGTTGGGTTAGGGAAAGCGAGGCGTTTGTCACACCTTTATAATTTAATAAAATGGCTACTTGTCAAAAACCTCTATCAAGTTGTCCGCCTCGCATTTCTGACCCCTCACACTTCTCAAAGCCAGGTCAGCGCTCAATAAATACCATAATAATAAAGGGTAGCTTGTCACCTCCATCTGCACATTCAGGGGCCACAAGAAGAGGAGGAGTTTGACCTGATTGCCAAATTGATAGGATACTGCAAGTCTGCTCTGCTAGACCTCAATATGCCAAAGGTTTGGAAGCCGAGTCAGCAAGTATGCAAGGGCCCAGTGTCAATTCCACTGGTCGCCAGTCAGCCGTAAAAAGAAAAGAAAGACCTAGTCCTGGACTCTCCTCCTGTGTGTTTTAGAAATCAACCTTTGATGGATTACATTTTGGTGATGTTCATGAGGTGCAAGTCAGCAGCGTCTTGGGCTTCTTTCAGTCTGCAACTTGAGAAGGAGTCTCGCAAGTTTGATGTGACGGGGAGAAGGGTCATCCAGTTGGTGTCCCAAGCGGTGACAGCATCGAACTCTGAAGCCATCCTTGTCTGCTATGATACAGACTTGTGGCACAAAGCACAGTCACCATTCAACCAGCCATAATCTGCATTATCTCCGGCAAGGCAGTGAGGATTCAGAAACACAACACAACCGCCACAACTACATTCACAAGCGGAGGTGGGAGGGCCCTCCCCCTGTCGTTGCCTCCCTGTGGAGGCATAGACCCTTTGGTTCTGGTGCCAACGCACCTGGAGTAGTTGTCCACAATGTATGTGGTGGGTAAAACTCACTTCACACCTCCTTACAGAGCTGAAAGAGTGTCATGAGTGGGAGTTAGATGCCTAACTGCTGGAAGTACTCTTTGGTATGGGTGCCCACAGTTGTTCACCACTGCAGAAAATGCCACACTTCACCTCAAGCTGCCACCATTTGTAGTCCCGGGGGAAGGGACAGTTTGGGGCTCGGGGGTGAGCTGAGGAGCACCACCTTTAGGATGATTTCCCTTATGTGAGCCACACAACCTTGGTACTTCTGCTACGTCTGTCTCTGTTGCCCAACAGTTCATTGCCACACTCTGCTGTCCAGGTGCAGTGCAGCGTGCTTCATCACAATCTGACATCTCTCAGCTTGGCAAGGTTGCTCTAGCTTTGGAGCAGGACTGCAAGGATATTTTGGCAGTGGCACATACGCAAAGAAATGGAAGAGGTTCTTCTGCTGGTGTGCATTCAGTTCGCTGTCAGCCTCACGAGATTCTGCCTTATTTTACTGAGCATGGCTTGAGCTGGTCTGTAACATTTGTCAACAAAAGTTAATTTATCTGCCATCACCACATACAGGAAAAAGACAGGGACATGAATAGTTATTCACAGCTCCATAGATAAGTTATTTCTGAAGGGTCAGCTCCCCAAGTTCCCACCTCTGCTTCGGCCGGCGATACCTGGGGAACTAAAAGTGTCACTGTTAAAGCTGACGGGATCTCTGTTTGAGCCAATGTACTCTTCAGATCTGAAGTTCCCGTTATTGTAGATGGCATTCATTCTGGCCATCATATCAGCACAGAGGGTGCTGGAGCTACATGTTTGATCTAAACCGGGTCTACTTGTGAAGTATTTCAAGGACAAGATGATGAATCCAGAGTTTGTCCCAAAGGTGATGTCAAGCATTGACATGAACCAGAACATTGCAGATTTGTCGTTCAGATCCCAGACAGCGCAGTGGACATGGAGCTGCATACATTGTACACAGAGAGCGCTGGAGTTTTCCCTGGAGAGGACTACATCTTTTTTGCAGTCAAGCCACTCCTAGTGCCCTACTGGAGATCTGCAAGGCGACTACGTGGAGGAGTGTCCATACATCCAGCCAGAATTACTACTTGAAATCAACAGCATGTGAAGATACACAGATCAGCCCGGCAGTACTGAGAAACATGTTTCAAATAGTTTTTATTACTACTGTGACGGATCAAAAGGAAGGTGACACTCTGAAGACACTTCCAACACGATTTATTAAATAAGAAGGAAGCCTATCTCTCCCTATAGCTAAGTGGTGTTCCCTACCTATGTAAATAACTAAGGTGCTCGTCAGTTCTGGAAATTTCCAAATCAAAACCAAGCCTGCTGTCCAAAAATGAATCCTATCTGACCATACCACTATTCTAAACAAACTAAGGCCATCAAAATGGCCCCTTCTCCTGGTGAAGCAGGGTTCTACTTTCTTTTAGAGCTTTTTTTAGTATCTTATTTTCAAATAGTCTTTAGTCACTTTGTACCAGTTCTTGCAATTCTTAGAAAATGCCTTTGGGTCTTCTCTCTTCTTGTGGGATTACTTTCCAAGGTTTCTTTTCGTGAAGTTTATTTGATCCTTAAATCCACATGGTTTGGCTGGGTATGACCTTGGGTGAAAACTTCTCTTGGTGGGGGTATCCTTTTGGGATTCTTACTAGGTTTCCCTCTCCCCTGTTAACTTGGTATTATTTTGGTTATTTATTTCTTCATCCACTTGTTCGTAGTTCAGACTCTCTTGTTTCCACTATCCTTTGTTCAATAACTCTTGAGTTGGGATGTTCTCCCCTCTTCCCAGGGTAGTTTTATTTACGGGTGAATAGTCTTTCTCAGGTTTGAAAAGCATGTTTCCTCTTATATTGTTACAGTTCAGATAAATCAACTGTATAGTTAGAGTTCCAATAATTTCACTGGGACAAGTTTCTTCACTTGTATAACAATGCCCTTTTTTCCTCCCGTTCTCCCAGTTACCTCTCTTCTCATAGGGGGACGTCTCTGGGACCTGCTGTCGCTCGGGACCTTGCTTATCACTTGGTTTCTCTCTCTTGATTGGTTTCTCCATCGGCATCACCTCGCTGTCGTCTTGCTTTCCCTTTGTGCAACGTTCCAATGTTCCTCCTGGCACCACTGCCGATGTCTCATCAGGTTGTCGGCGTAGTTGGTTGGGCCGCCTGCCCACCACGACCTATTCGTGGTCACGCCACCAATGATTCTCGGCATATCACACCCTTTGTTTCTCGTTGATTCGATATGCTGTCTCCACTGTGTCTGGTACTGTAGTTCAGAGCTGCTCTGAACTTCACAGGCTCTGCGGCTCTCGTTAGCTGTGCTGTATAATTATCTCTCTTCGATCTCAGTGTGTCCTCTTCTTTTAACTTCCTGGTCCCAGTGAAGTCAAGGTTTGTCCTTAAAGAGACAGCTTCTTTTCTCTGATAATCGGGGTACATGTTAAATTTGTCTTTGACCCAGTCTTGGTTTTTATTGCTTGGCATCTCTGATAATCCCATGTATGCCATCATGGGGAATGGGCTATAGAGTTCCTTAGAGGAACGGGAGTCTGTGTTCCTTAAGGGGGAGTCTCCCCCAGTGAGGTCCCACTTGGCCACTAGGGAGGGTCTTGCAGAGTGGGCTCACCTCGCTAGCCTCAAAGGGGGATGCTCTCCCTTGGGGAGAAGGGACAAATTCCATTGATTCATCACACTACCTTCCGTCTTACTGGTCTTCATGAATTTGCACCTCTTCCTTGATTTTTGCTCCTCTGTATGGTTAAGTATATTTAAAAGACCCAATACTATGGATGTCTTATTTTCTTGCCTCTGTGTACATCTCCAGTATTGGTGTCAACTATATAGATTTAGGCATGACCATTCTCCTATGGTGACAGGGTAGGGTACATTTATATGCAATCTAAAAGTGAAACTATTCTTTAAAATGTGGACTGGCAGCACATTGTGTGTCACAATTATCTGGCTGTGCATGAAGTCTTAAAGGAGCAGTAGTCTGCTGTAGTAAGCTGAGTGAGTGGGAAAAAAATAATGAAACGTTTTAGCAGATGGAAATCTTCTAAAGTATGTGGATCTATTAATGGCACCAATGCCATAGAATCTACCATGGAAGTAAATGGCTCATTCATATTAACCCCTGTTCATTTCATAATGAACAGACCTGATGTCAACCTTCCAGGCAATAGGAATTTTCAAAGCTTAGCTATTCTTCGATGAATTATCTTTCTCATTCATGAATCCACTTGTAATTGGTTTAAACCATATAAGATAGTGAATTATACAGCCAGTCTAAAAATGTATTTATTTATTCATTTAGAAAGCCCACAAAACCCAAAGGCATCAACAAGGTGCTGTTACATAGATCAGTTACATGCAGACATATAGTATTAGTTTCATACAGATCATTTAGCAGTTACATGCTGAACAGTAATGACCAGGAAGGATCTTGTGTCGGATCCCTAATTAGAAGAATAGCCAGTAGGAATCTTCTGTCCTCAATGCGGGTGGAATGGAGTGCCATGTTTAGCTGCTATGGATGAGAAACTAGACCCTCCTGCTTCTTTTCCTTTGAATTTGGGCTGGCAAGACAGTGGGTATAGGGTGTTCTGGTAGGCCTACAAGAGTGATCCTTGGAGATTTTCTGGGAAAGGTAGGGTGGGGGGACTTGGAGATGCACCTGTGCTTAATAGACAGGGTTTTGAAGACGATCCGTTCTCGAACTGGGAGCCAATGGACAGCTCTTCGTGTGGGCGGTATGTGATCAGATTTAGGGATGTTGAGGGCCCCTCGAAGAGCGTTGTTTTGGATGGTCTGCAGTTTCTGGAGGTTGTGTGCAGAGGTACCAGCAGAGATTACATTGCAGTAGTCCTGCCTTGTGCCGATGACTGCATGTGTAATGGTATGACGGCTGTCTGTGGATAGGAAGGGTCTAGAGGCATTTATCAGTTTAGTGGTGTACGCTGCAGTGGAGGACATAGCGTTCACTTTGCGCATCAACGAGAGGGTGGCATCGAGGTAAACCCCCAGTGTTTTCACTGAGGTAGAGACTGGAATCTGGGTACCATCGATGATGAAGGCTGCGTATTTGGGATCAAGCTTTTTTAGTATCGCTGGGGGACCGACCAGAAGGATCTCCGTCTTATCGGCATTAAGACGGAGGCCGTGCATTGCCATTCAGGCTTGGATGGTCGAGTAAGTCTCGTTAAGTAGGTCAACATCTTTTGGGTAGCTGCGAGAGAGGGGTCCGAGAATTTGTGCATCATCGGCACAGTTGGTGTATGCTATGTCGATGGATTCTAGGAGGTCAAAGAGTGGCTTTGTAAAGATATAATAGAGCGTGGGAGGGGCGCACGATCCCTGCAGTACACTGGAAGTAATTGGTGCCGGTGGGGCGGATGTCTGTGATTTAAAAAAAAATATTTCACCTAGTGGAGAATGACCGAATTATTATTATTTTTTAAACATATTTTTATTGTTTTACAGCGTAACAAAGAACAGTATAACAAAGTAACATATCCTTGGATCTCCCCCCCCCCCCTCCTCCTCCCTCACCCACTCCCCCATCCGGAAGGCTTGTTCCATGCTCCTACTTTTCTCGGGATTGTTTGAGGTAAATATGTCTGTGATTCTAATGTTGTGCGGGCACCATTGTGCCATATAGTCCGACTGAAGGTATTCTAGAACTCGTCCCCCCCACACCCCCCTACTCCTTCACGAAGGACCCATTCGAGCCCTGTAGGTGGAGTGTGATCTTTTCCATTGTCATTTGCGACCAGACCTTTTGCAACCAGGTGTATATTAGTGGTGGATCTTGTTTTTTCCAGTTTTGTGCGACGGTGGCCCAGGCCGCTATGAGCAGGGTCATGAAGCTTCTCCATTGTGCCTTACTGTATTTCTTGGACTGGTGCCCTGTCAGGCCGCATAGCCACACTTTCTCCCCCAGTTGATCCGCCTCTGGGAACATTTTTTTTCATTTCTGTTATCAATTCCGACCAGAATCCTTTGACCCCTTGACAGTCCCACCAGATATGCCTCCACTTGCCAGCCTCTGGGCAGCCTCTCCAACAACGGTCGGACGTTCCCGGGTACATAATGTTAAGCCTCTCCGGAGTGTAGTGCCATAGCATGACTATTTTTGTCCACATTTCCCTGGTCTGCACCGCTCGTGTTAGTTTTGGAATGCCCGTCCACAGCTTCTGCCACTGCTGTATTGGGATTTCTTCCCCTAGTGTTCTTTCCCACCTTTTCATATAAGTCCATTTTATTTCTTCGTCCTGGGTATTGATGAAGTAATATAGTGTGGAGATTAGTTTCTTAGTTCCTGAGTTGGATACGATGTATTTTCCGAAAGGGGTTAACTCCCTTGTGGCCGCCTGGGTAATCTCTGGCGTTGCCAGCCAGTGTTTGAGTTGTTCGTACTTGTAGCTATCCGCCTTTGTCAAGTTCCACATCTTTTCGCAGTCTGCAAAGGGTCGTACTTCTTTGTCGGGGAACATTTCTCCTATTTTCCTACAGCCTGCCTCTTCCCATTTCTCATATGCCCCAAGCTCTTGTCCTGGTGGGAATTGTGGGTTCCTACATATGGGCGTGAATGGTGCTGTCGCAGTGGTCATGGAGCCCTTCCGTGTCTGTTCATCCCATGCGCTCAGTGTAGATTTCATGATTTCACTAATTCGGATGTCTATGTTGTTTTAGCTTCCAGAGAATCTCTTCCAACGGGGTTCTGGCGACTGCCCTATCTTGAGTTACCCAGATCGATTGTTGGTCATCCCCCAGCCATTCTTTCAGGACCCACAGTTGCGCTGCTTGGTAGTATTTCCTGAAGTGTGGTAGTGACATTCCCCCTTCTTTGACATGTGTCGTGAGGATCGATCATGCGACTCTTGGGGGCTTCTTATTCCAGACATATGATGAAATTGTCTTTGACAGTGCTTTGAAGAATGAGTTTGGAATTGTTATCGGGAGGGCGTGGAAGTGGTACAGTAGCTTAGGTAGAATATTCATTTTGACGGACTGGATTCTACCCCACCATGAGATCCTTAGCGGGGACCATCGCTCCATATCCTTTTTCACTCTGGTCAGTAGAGAGGGGTAATTGCCTTTGTACAGTAAGTCCACCCTGTGCGTGAGTGTAATGCCCAGGTACCTGATTCCTTGTGTTGCATGCTTTAGGCCTAATGAGCCAGCCACCCTTTCCAGTGCCTCTTTGTCCCCTGCCAATAGTAGTGTTTTGGATTTTCTCCTATTGATTTTGAGGCCTGATATCTCCCTAAACGCCTCCAATTCCTGTAGTGTGTGTGTGTTAAAGACTTTCCAGGATCCTCCAGGGCTAGGAGCATGTCGTCTGCATAAGCTATTAGCTTATGTTGTCTGCCTGCCATCTCTAGTCCCTTTATTTGGGTGGTTTCCCTAATGTTCATTAGTATTGGTTCTAGGAATATCGCATGTAGGAGAAGAGATAATGGGCATCCTTGCTTTGTCCCCCTGGTAATCTCCACCCTGTCTGAGATTTCTCCGTTGACCGCTATCCTTATTGATGGGGAATTATAGTTGGCTTTGACCATTTTTATGTATTTTTTGTATTGTTCTCCATTTTTATGTATTGTTCCCCAAACCCCATATGCTCTAGCGTTTTGAAAGGTATGGACCATTCCACCCGGTCAAAAGCTTTTTCGGCGTCGAGTGAGAGTAGTTTGGCTTAGGAATGGGGAGAGACTGCAGAAATTTGTTTTGGTTGCCTTCGTCTGGGCGCTCGGTCGCGTATAGTTTTTGGTAGAATGTCTTGAATACCTCCCCTATGTCCTTAGTGCGTGTTTGGGGTTCGCCTTGTGCGTCTTTAATGTTTAATATGGTTAATGATTTATGTTTTGTGAAGAGTAGTCTCGCAAGGAGTTTATCTGCCTTGTTTGCTTTGATAAAGTATCTCTGCTTAAGGTAGAGGTGGGATATCTCTGCGTTTTTATTGCGGAGCATTTCCAGTTGCCCTTGCGTATGTCTCAATGTTTTCTTAAGGCTTTTGGTAGGGTGTATTAGTAGTTCCTCTCGTATATCAGTGAGTTTATTTTCTAGTTCTCTTTCCCATCCATACCTTTGTTTGTCCTTGGTGGCTTTCAGAGCTATCATGTGTCCCCGGGTGACTGCTTTGAACGCCTCCCACACCGTACTCAATGGGACCTCCCCTGTGTCATTTTGCTCGAAGTATTCTGCAATCTTGTCTCTAATTGCTTGTCTAGTCACTGGGTCTAAAAGGAGATCCTGTGGGAGTCTCCAGCGCCAAACCCCACCCCCCCTTCCCTGGGGTCTGTACGTCCAGCCAGAGTGGGGCATGGTCCGATATTGCGATAGGGCCTAGTTCCATCCCCTGCACTTTGCCCAGGATTCCCACCGACACCCAGATATAGTCTATTCGGGACATCGTATTATGGACATGTGAATAGTATGTGTAGCCTTTGTTTGGACCCTTCAGTTCCCTCCACGCGTCACACAACGCCATTTGATCCATTTTTTGTTTGAGATGTCTGGATGGGGCCCCTTGATTTAGTGGTCCCCCTGAGCTTCTATCTAATTGCGGTTGCCATGCCATGTTGAGGTCGCCCCCCAGTATGATCTCTCCTTTCGCAAACCCCTCCAATTTTCCCATTGCATCTCGCATGAATCCGTCTTGACCCGTGTTTGGCGCGTATATCGATGCCAGGGCGAGCTTAAGGCCCTCTAGCCGTACATTGGCGAGCACCATCCTCCCCTCCCTGTCTGTCTGCTTATCTATTAGTGTTGTGTCCCTTCCCCCCGCATGGCAATTAGAACCCCCGCTCTCTTTTCAGTGGCGTTCGATTGTGCCAGTACATTGTACCCTCTGAGTGAGACCTTCCCTCTGTCTTGTGCTCTTATATGTGTTTCCTGGAGTAATATGTCTGCCTTCTCCCTCTTAAGCAAATTCTCTATTTTCTTCCTCTTCACTGGGGAGTTCAGGCCCCTAACGTTTAACGTTAATATTCTGATTTTCCCCATTGCAGTTGACCAAGATCAGGTATCATGTGAGCCCGAGTGCTGTGATCCCGGTTGTCTTCCGGAGTAGGCTCCCCATCCCCCCCCCCAACTTCCCAACTCCCCCCCCATAATAAACAAACAACCAACTTTGAGCCCGAGGAGGGCCCGGGTACCTATGGATGCTAGGGCGTTGCGCCTATCGCTCCCTGCCCTCTGTGGACTCGGGTTAACTTTTGCGGGGAGTCCTAAACCCCGCATATTCCTCAGACCTTCTGCGTGTTCGTACCTGATCCCCTGCCGGGCTGCTGGGAATTACTTGTTCCGAGTTCCTTTGTAGAGTGCCACTACCAGTTCCAAAGTCTGGGGATGTCCCCTGTCATCGTCCTGTACGGGTGTTCTTCTCTTCCGCTGTTGCCGGTTTGGGATTCCCCCTCCCAATTGGTTTCCTTTTTTGCCGAACCACCTCCCAGCCTCTCGGTCTCTTATGCAGTTCCCTTTTAGCTTTGATGCCCCTGTCTCCTTCCTCCTCTGCATGTATGTCCATGATGTGGAGCCCTTCTTCCCAAGTTGTCACACTCCTTTGTTTCCCTTCCCACTCGAATAGCAGGCCAAAGGGGAATGTCCATTTGTACCTTATTTCTTTTGCGATCAGCTCTTTTATTAGTGGTGCCATTTCCCTTCTTTTTAGTAGCGTCACGGATGCCAGGTCTTGGTAAAGTTTTATGTCTGCCCCATTCATCCTAATGTGGTCTACCTGCCTCGCTCTCCTCAGTATAAGTTCTTTCTGCGGGTACGATATGAGGGCTGCCAGTACGTCCCTAGGTCTTTCCCCAGGGGCGCCAGTTCTTTTCGGGCCAACTCTGTGTATCCTGTCGATCCAAATGTTGTCCGCTTCTTGTGCTTCAATTAAGTCCCTGAACACTTCCTGTACCGCATTCTTAAAATCTTTGTCCAGCACGGACTCGGGCATGTTTTTTATGCGGATGTTAGACTTGCGTGATCTGTTTTCTAGGTCCTCACATTGGATTTCTAAGTTGTGGGTTAATCGCACAGGGTGTTCCTGGGCTTCGCTAATTTGCTGTGATTCTTCGTCAACGTTTTGCACAATTTTCTCTAACGTGTCTGTCCTTTCTTCCAGTTTGGCTACATCTTGCCTTAGGTCTTGAACCACCTGTTTCATGTTGTTTCTCATCGTGGCAAATTGGTCTTGAACCATCGACATGAGTTTGTCTTGCAGCTCTACGAACCAGGCGTGCATATCGTCCCTTGATGGGGGTTGGCTACTTGCGTTGGGGGGGGATGGAGTCCACCGGTGGGTCTTCCTGCGGTCTTCCTCTGGTGGTTATGGGGGTATCTGACGCCCACATTTGGATTATGCTGGGGTCTTGTTTAGCTGACTGCTGGTTTAGTTGCGTCGCACCCCCTTTCCCCTTTGCTTTGGACATTGCCCTTACGATGTGAGGTACTCGCTGGGATTATTTGTTCCTTGGCAGCTTGATTGTGCCTTGGGTGCTCCTGTGTTGTCTTCTTGATGTGGCGGGATGTGCTTGGTTGATAGTGTGCCTCGGGCTAAATTGCTTTCTTCCTTATTGGCCTTTCACCCTCCGGGTACCACTTGCCTCGTCGCCCCCACCGCTGTCAGGGGGTCTATGGGAAAAGTCCTTGACCCTGTGCCTGTGGCTTCCCCGTCAAACTGCCAACGGCTGAGGTGTATGGGGATATGCCCCCTAAGAGCCGAGTATGTCTTTTGGGGGTGCCTCTTTGCGGGTGGGGGGGGAGCCTGTTGTGCTACCCGCTGTGGGTTTTTAGTCCTTGGGCCGTACGATTCCTCCTACGCGTGTTTCCGCGGCTCCGGGGGCCTAGACGCTGCATAGTCTGGGTATGGCCTCCTGATCCTCCGCTCCTGTCGCTGGTACTTTCTCAGGCGCAGAGTGCGCTTGCTAGGAGGGGCGGGCCAGGCACGGTCCGCCCGCGGCTCCTTCGCTTCGCTTCGGGCAGGTTCTTTTCTTTGCTGCTGGATCCTTTTCCCGGCGGGTGAGTGTCATTGTGCCTGGGTATTCCGTCCGCCGTCCGCAGACAGGTCCCTGTCCCGGCCTCTCCCTCTCGCTGTATACTCAAGGCGCGCTGCGTGCTCGGTGGGGGAGGGGTGGCTCCTTGATGTGATGCAGCCTCTACTCGCGCTCTCCCCTGCGGCGATTCTCTCCCCAGCTTCCACGGTGTGTCCCGGGGGGTGGTCGGCCGCAGTTGGGGGTGCTTTTTGTCCTCGGATTGGTGCTAAGTAAGGCGCGTCTTTCTGCCCCGGCGGCCATCTTGGAATATGACCGAATTTATTTAACCTAAAACAAAATTAATTTTTTATCTTTTCCTACTTTTTTTTTTTAATGAGGGGGGAGCCCCTGCAGCTCCCTCTTACCCCTCCCTACCCTAACTTATACCCTTAACCCACACCCCACCTATTATGCACTACACATATACCACATTACCTACAATTATTGGTCAAATAAATTCAGTCACTTCTCGTTTGTACTCAGTGAAATTTACAGCAACGCGGTGGGGCACTGGTGTTGTCAGAGAACACTGTTATTGTTCTGCCCTCTGGGAAGGAGGAGATCTAGGTTGTGGCTTCAGGTGAGAACAAGGCAGAAGTGGTTTGATGGTGGCATAGGACTTTATGATCCATTAAATCAAAGGCTGCTGACAGATCTAAAAGGCGAAGAAGGGCAGGTTTCCCTTCATCCCTGATCTCGTCCAGCTGTCTTTTGAGGTTGAGGAGTGCTGACTCAGTGCCATGGCCTGGGTGGAATCCAGACTGGTGAGCTCCCAAGATGTGATTTGCTTCCAAGTGGTGCTGAATTTGGACATGGGCGGCTCTGTCCAATATTTTTAGAAGGAAGGGGACAGTAGTGATAGGCCGGTAGTTGTTTGGGATGGCTGGGTCTAGGGAGGTTTTCTTTAGAGGGGGGAGAACCCAGGCTTCCTTAAGGCTGGAGGGCACTGTGCCAGCAGCAAATGAGGCATTAATGAAGGTAGTGATAACGGGTGCTAGGTCTTCCGTGCATTCTTTGATAATAAAGGCTGAGCATACATCCCTTTTGCATCTCGAAGGTTTCAAGTTCTTTAAGATATCTAGGACTTCCGGCAAATAGTGGGGAGGGCCAAGGCTGGTATCCGTGTGGGGTGTAGCGGAGGCTGGGGCCAGGTAAGAAGATTTCAGGATGGATGGTTTGGCTGGGATTATTTTGTGTAGAGCATTAATTTTGAGGAGCATGGCATTTTGTAAATTGGTGCACCATGCTTTCTTTGGCGAGTTTGGTAGGGGGAGCTGATGTAGTTTCAAGTTCCCTGAGAATGGTGAATACTTATCTGGTGTTGGATTTGGCATTGGTTACTCTAGAGTTGAAAGTAGTGGATTTGGCATGAATGATAGCTTGTTTGTACACCTTGGAGGCCCTTACGAATACTAGCCTCAAGTTTTTTTCAGTGAGTCTTGTTTTTCCGGAGTTCAAGAGGTTGAGGTGAACCATGAGTTGATTTGTCCAGTGGTTTTGGCATTTTGTGGCGCTGCAGGGCAATAGTGTCTACTGCGACTATTAAGGTCATAGTTTATAACTATGCTAGTACATTAGGGTCATGTGAGCTGAGGTGCTCCCGTTTGAGAGCACTAAGAAGGCGGTAGGATGCGATCTTCGGTGAGTTTGCACAAGCTGCGTGCCAGTGAGGGTGGCAGGGATATGATGATGAGTTTGGTGTGCTTGAAGTGAGGGATCAAGAAGGCAATAGCGTGCTAGTATATCGAAAATCAGTGATGTGATAAAAGAAGGCAGACTTGTACCCTTTGCAGACCAGTCAGCCCGTTTTGACCTCCCAGTAACTGAGCAGTACCATTATACGCAGTTGTCTCATGCAATACGAACACATATACCAGATCTCTCCAATGTATCTGAATGTACACCTTTAGAGAGAAATATTATTTTAGACAGTGTGAACATTAAAACCACATCTGTCATGTATAATGCAATCTCCTCTTTTGCTACTCCAGAACTTTGTAGTTTGAAATCCAAATGGGAAAAATATGTTGGCCCATTGCTGCCTGAAGACTGGACCACAACTTTAATGTACCCCCGGGAAACTGAAATATCAGCTAGGATCAGGCTTATACAACTAAAAGTTCTACACAGAGTATACTATCCACGAGTAACACTCCATCGCTGGGGCAGAATCAAGGATTGCAACTGCCTGCGCCGTCAACAGGAGGAGGGCACCTTCTTCCACATTCTATGGGAATGCCTGCAAATCCAACCATTCTGGCAGAGATGCTCCGATAGGCTTTCGGCGGTTATGAGCCGATCCATCCCTAGAGAGCCTAAGTTGATAATATTGGGGATTGAAGAGGAAGGTGGAAATGACCCGCTTTTAAAAACCTTTGCTTTCGAAAGCTACTTGCTTGGTCAAGAGCCACATTGCACAACTATGGTGCTCCGATGTTATCTTTCAATATGACCAATGGGTACCATATGTGGACGCATGCATAGCAATGGAGCACCGAGTGTACACAGCCAGAGGCTGCCCCAGAAAAGCCCATAAAATCGGGCAGAAGTGGGAACAGACTTGATGATGAGGAAGCTGTATCTTGCTAGACAACGTTGTGCGCGGATAGGCTGTGAACTGCACAAGTGATGTAATGACTCACAGAGAGCTGAAAAGCTGAACACAAAGCCGTGTAGCAAATTGTAATAGCCCATGCTGCATGTATGTGTTTTTTATGTACTGTTTGTTGTTGTTTTCAACTAATAAGAAAATACAATAAAATGTGTTATTAAAAAAAAGAAAAGGCAATACTGTGGTTGCCGGACCATGGGCAGGGTGAATTGGGTCCAATAGTGACCCGGCAGTTGAGGTCTGCAACCCAGTCCAGGCTGCGACCTGTGGCATAGGTGAGAAAGCTGAGGCAGTCGCTGAAACCAATCACGTTGAGGGAGTTGGCCAGGGCAACCAGATTGCCTGTTATGAGGCTGTGAATATCAAGCGCATGGGTTGGTAGGGAGCGGATGTTGAGCAAGGCAATGTTTAGAGAGGGCATGGAGGGATTGGATTTATGTGGGCTGATTGTGTTTTTGGGGCTGAAGGCATTGACCGTAGGGCTTTTATTTACAATTATGAGCAAGTAGCGATGGACGCAGCGCTAAGCGCATCAGTCACAGGGCATATTGCATTTTTAGGTGGGCTGGTGGTATCAGTCAAGAAACCTAGGGCATAGTTTACAGGGAAAGTAACATTCTCAGCAGGGTTTTGAGCATCATAGAGGGGGTAGGCAGCATTTGAAGCCGATCTGTTGATGGCGCATAAGGCAAAGTCAACTGGGGAAATAGAATTTCTGCCAGGAGGGCTTAGTCTCCTTTGCAGTACAGGTAACATTTTCAGCAAGGCTTTGCTCATAAATCACAGGGCATGAAACATTCTTGGCATAGCGTAGATCATTGATCAACGAGCGAAACACATTAATGGCAGGGCTGTATGAAACCTTCTCGGTGCGTTGTCCTTTTTTTGCCAGGCTATCGGCAGCAAATGTAGTGCAAGTCAGGTTTATTTTTTGTGAGGCATTTATCATGAGGCGCAGTATATGGTACATTTTTAGCATTACTATGGGTGAAGACAGTTCGGTAAGCAGCCCGGGTGAGTTTAGGGTGTGTGCTCTGTGTAGCAGGTGTCTCCAGCACTTATAGGACCTGTGTGGGCACTGGACTGCACTTGGCTAGTTCTCTGTCATAGGTTAATGTTTCTGCGCTGGACAAATGGAGGGAAGGATGCCGGGGGAGTAGGCAGCAAGCCAGGTTCGTGGTTGCATAGTTGTGGGGCAGGTCATGAGCCCATGAAATATGGCAAGAAAGTGGGACAGTTGCCAGGCAGAGGGGGCGACGTGGGCTTGACCTGATGGTACGCTTCGTAAATGGCTCATCTTGCAGACCAGAGGGACTATGCTGGGCAGTATTAAAGTTGTGATTTCGAGATGTCTGGACCCTCAGTTCTATTGTGACTGCAGAAGACGGCAGTGTGGGCCCGTGACGGCCCTTCCGCAGCGTTGTGAGGAATGAAGTGGGCTTGGGCAGAGGAATATGTAGTGTTCAGGTTAGGTGGATAACCCAAGCATACTGCAGAGCCTTTGGACCCGAATAAAGTACTGGCTGACAGAATGATTAAGTGTCTGTTATATCTTTGGTTTAGACTGTATTACTTGCTTACGTCATGAGATATTATGTTTTTGACAGAGAATGTCTCCCTTGAGATCCTATCAGCTCTGTCTGATCAGTTGAGATACATTTTCTATTAGCACTCAAGCAAGAAGCACTGCCCACTCAAGTGGCACAGAATGTGGGCTTTTCTCTTCTGCCTCCCTACTTCGCCACTACTTCCCTGACCAGCCATGTCTGTTGGCTTCCATCACCCCCCACCTGCACACATCAACAACCACCCACTGTTGCCTCTCACCGCAGCCATGACCCACCACTCCTCACTCTCAACTATCTGCCCTCTTCCTGCTTCCCTGCCACCTTCATGGTGTATGAAGTAGAAAAGCACTTTCCATTCTCTTGCTATTTCTGATGCCAACTGTTTTCTTTGAAATGTGTTTTTGTGGATAAATGCAGCCCTTGGGAAGCTGGGAGGAGCAGCCCACCTGCCTCGACCATGGAAGAATGAGTCAGGTTGTGGAGTGGAGCCAGGGAGTGGCGCTGTGGCAGACAGCAGGTAAGAGGGAGAGGGAAGCAGGCACCATGAACCTTCCGATATGCCCAGCTGATCAGAAATGAGGAATTCTGAGTCAGTACTGGCTAATAGTGCCTGGAATTCCTTTGAAATCCACTATACTGAGTGGCTGAGAATCAGAATGTTCGATCCAGGCTTCAAATACGACTGCTTTTCTTCCAACCTTCTGCGTGAAAGCTCTGTCTCTTCCTTGCACACTATTCTACCTTGAGAATGCTCCATGAGGTTCAAAGCAGCTTCCCCAACTGTCCTTACTCAGCTGAAGCTTTTCAGTCTGGACACCTGGGCAGATCTACCTAATCATATGGACCCATAGCGCTGTTAGAGGCCACTCTAGCCTTTTGCAGACCTCCCAGGCCCTCTCCCCCATCTCCCAAACTGTAACTCCTCTTAACTTCTTTGGGTTCAGTAATGACCATATTAATTTCTGGTCCCTAAAATGCATTTCAGTGGAAAGTTGACATTGGGCCAGAATGTCAGTAATTGAAGAGCTATATTACTTTTAATTGGTTGCGAACTGTGGTCTTTGTGACAGGTGCTATGCAACTTCTCTATATATGGCTGTTTTTTCTCTGCAGAGCAGCAGTCCTAGCCATGCTGTACTGCTGCCAGCTAGTCGTCCCTTTGTATCAAAAGGGAAAGGCTGCTAAGGAGATGGGGAAGCTAACAAAAACCATCTCCAGCTAGCACTTGCTAACCAACTGAAAGAAATCCAAGATGGTGGAAAGCCTTTTAAAGGCTTCCTTTCCCTGGAACTAAAAGGAACATACTGATCCAATTATCCGTGGAATAGGAATGCAATCATCCCATCTGTTAAAAAGTTTGCCTCAGAGAATGGGAGAACAGTGAGGGTTTTTATAACGGGAGCTAAGACACTGTGTCATTTTGGCTGGGAGCTGAGGAGAGGAGTTTGCTGAAGAAGCCGGATAGCAACACAGCAGGGGAGCCTCTAAAGCCCAGAAGAGGGGTATGCTCCCGTGAGGGTATAAGAGCTGCCTGAACCCCAGAAGAACAGTGTTCTCAAGTGAGGGTTGTAAGAGCTGCCTAAACCCCAGAAGAGGGGTCTGCTCCAGTGAGGGGGAAGAAGACCTTCCCCTCCCTTCCTGAACCCCAAAAGTGTGGTCTCGTCATGAAGGGGGGGGGCAGAGTCCCACTGAATGTCTAAAGTGTAGTCTACTCCAGTGAGGCAGAGCCCCCTGTAGCCCCAGAAGCGGGGAATGCTACTCTGAAGAAGAGGTGAGCCTTTGGGACCCCAGAAGTGGGGGTGTTTTCCATTGAGAAGAGTAAATCCCTTGGAGACCAAAGTAAAGGGACTCCAAGAGAATGGTGGGATGAAAAGTAGAGCGTGCGACAGAGACTTTGGCCCCAGAAGAGGATGGCCTGGGGAAAACGGAAGAGGGCCGTGTTCTACAGTGAAGAGAGGGAGTGAGCAGGGCACTATATCCCTGGGTGCAGCTTAGTAAGCAGGACACTACATCCCTAGGTGCGGGCGACTGACCAGGGCACTACATTCCTGGGTGTGGAAGGGGAAGTAGGGCACCACATCCCTGAGTAAAAGACAGAGAGAAAGATAGCCCTAGTAAAGGGAGGACCTTTTGTGCCCCAAATTCCCATGGAACTGGAGGTGCCGTGTGGGCCACAAGAGAAATGATAGGCTGAATGCCAGCACGGCCTAAACAAAAAACCTTCCTGTCTGGAACATTCTCAATGTCTTTTTGTTTGCTAGCCTTAGTTTATAATCCTGAGTTCAAAGACTACGATTCCCAAGACTCTTTGTTACAGCCCCCCTGAACCAATATCCATGCACTTTTGTTTGTAAAACCCTTTTAAACATATCCTGGTGTCATTAGTTGTGTGTTATCACCCATGTGATATCTGCTGTCATTCGTGGGATCGTAGAACCTGATACAAAGTTCAGGCCATGCCCCTAGATCCATTCACCTTTAATATGCCTCTTACTGAAAGCTTAAGTGAGCATCTCTATACTCAACCCAGGCCACACCATGAGAACACAGTGTTAATTTTATTTAAATAGGAAAAATGCATAACTCAGACTATTGCTACAGGGATATTCCCCTAACTAACCAAACTAAATAAGGGTGCGTGTCTGTCAACAAAAGTCCAAAGAAATATTTCCTCAGTCCAAGACCTACTTCGAATAGATTGTGTCCTCCCATGTATTCCTCATCTTTAGATGTCTTCCTTTCCAGCTTTGGAAAAAATCATTTCGGCAGTGGGCGCTGTGCGTCATCGCGGTCGACTCAATGTCCCTCAAGGGCCTCCATCTCGAGGTTGATGTCATTGAAGGTATAAATAGCACCTGCTGCGCCCGGGGAGGAAGGATAGCTTAGCGGCAACTTGGTATTAGGCGTGTTATAAAAGAACAAATATATATATATATATACATATATATATATATATATATTTCAGAGGTTTGTGTATCTGCTTAGTTCACATGCTCACATGCTATGTGTAGGCCGTCATCTAGTGGTAGTCGCGGAGTATTACATTTTTTGTTTTCAAAACTCGACAAGGCACGTCAACTGGGCGTGTCAGTAATACTATCCCTAGTGTGACGTCCACTGTGCTCATGGTCCTTCACGCGTCAAGGTCCCTCAGATTGTTTTTTTCTGCCGTCATAGTCGGAAACAAGTTGCAGGGTTCCTTCTTTCTAGCTATTGCCTTTAACTATACAAGTTTAAAATTGGATTTCTTTCTTTCCTTTCGATGGCCGTACCACCATAAAATCTTCAGCGATGGCTTACAAGAACAGATTCATTGTCTAAGACGACTACTTGTACCGTCTCAATGAACTTTTACTGCAGCCTACTTAGGCCTTAACGGGCCTCAGCCCTTCACAGTAGGGAGAGTGAGTGGAGGTCATAAGTTTCTTTCCTTTAGAGAATGTTTATTTCCCTATTCTTCCTTTACCATCGCCGGGCTGCCACCCTTCCGTATTATGGAAAACATACCCTTTAAATTTTGCCCTTCCTGTAACAGGATTTTTCCCTGGAAGGACTCACACAAGGTGTGTAACCTCTGTCTACCTAGGGACCACCCCAAAATATATTGCAACTTTTGCAAACTTCTTTTGGCCCAAGACACTAAAGGCTATAAAATGAAGCCCTGGGCCCATCACGCCATGCAGAGAAAAGCCGCTATGGATGTGGAGGGAGCTTCTAGCGATGGCAGCTTTGGCGTCCTAAGTGACGCTGACGGCGATTGGGACCTGATGGTTTCCCACATGTGAGCCCCTGACTCAATCAGGCAGGCCGGCGGTTCTGCTAGTGAGACGACACCTGGCAGCTCAGGCACTCACACAAAGTACACACCCCACGGCCGACAGTCGACCGCTTCGTCGACAGTTGAGGCACACGCAGTGTCGAGGGGAAGGCCCACAAAATCCCTGTCCTTTGGGCCATCGCGATAAAACAGATGTCAAAGTCTGTTCCCGACACCGCAAATAGGGTGCTTTGAAAGATGCTTCGACAGCCCTTTCCAATAGCTCTAAAATGAGGGAGCTTATTAAAAAACATGCCCCCGACACTAAGTCCAAGGCATCGATAAATTCAAAATCTTCGACGCCCCAGCTCTCTGAATCCTCCATTTCAAGATCTAAGGATATATCTCTCTCTCTCTCTCTCTCTCTCTCTCTCTCTCTCTCTCTCTCTCTCTCTCTCTCTCTCTCTCTCTCTCTCTCTCTCTCTCTCTCTCTCTCTCTCTCTCTCTCTCTCTCTCTCTCTCTCTCTCTCTCTCTCTCTCTCTCTCTCTCTCTGTCCCCCTTTCCCCCCTCTCCTACTCTCCCCCTCTTGCCCTCTCTTCCTTTAAGGGGCCATGCAGCATAAACAACCCTCTACATCAGAGTATCTCTAACCCTGGTCCCTCAGGTTTTCCAAGCTCCACCCAATGGACCCCTACATAATGCAATGAATGTCATGCTTTGTAGACTTCTTTGATCTTCACCCTGATGAACTGTCCAACCTTCAAGGGCCCTCACAAGGGGAGGCAGCTAAAGACCAACCTGCTGCCAAATAAACACGACTAGACACCACCCAGCACCTAGCAGGACACTTCCCAGGATTTCTATTACATTGACATTTCAGGCTCGCAAGATCCTGGTTCACTAGGAGACCAAGGGGACCTAAATGACACAGACCAGTATTTTGATGACAACGAGGTCTACATCATACAATATCCGCACCACCATGACCAACCCCCTGGCTGACTCCCCTGTGGATAATCGGCTGCAGTATAATGAGCTCCTCCTAAAAGCTGCCGAACATTTGTAAATCGATACACAAGAGGCACAGGTGGACAAAGACTGTGTAGAAGTCAAACTGAAACCAATCCTTATGAGGGCAGTTAACCCCTGTATTGAGAATGTCAGGCCAGCCCCCTCCGACCCCTTACACATCAGGGGTCAATTAAAGCCTGACTCATTGTAACTACCACAAGAAAGAGGGCTGGCATGCCCTTAGGCTCTGCTGAAGCCCCTTCTGATAAGGCGAGCAAAAAGATATATGCACTGGGCAGGAAAGTAGCTTCCTCGGCTGCATACCAACTAAGAATAGCTAATATTCTTACCACTTACCACAATATAACAGCACTCTCTTGGCCACAACAGATCGACTCTGTCCCAGAGCCTTTTAAATCACATTTCCTGAACACAGTGGCTGAGGGTAAGCAGGTGGCCAAATGCATCCTGAAAAATACTCTGGACGCAGCAGATAATGCAGGCCGTATAGTAGCAGAGGGTACTCTTATTAAGCGCCATGCATGGTTAAGACAATCCGGCTTTAAGCTGGAAACTCGAGCCATCCTACACAATATGCCAATTGTACTAAATGCGTTATTTCAGAAAGCAGTCGAGGACGCACTGAAAAGTGCTAAAGAAGAGTACGACATCCTTTAGTCCCTGGGACACCTAACTAACAAACCCTTTGTTCAAAGAGGCGGGTTTAATACACGCCGATTAAGGACACAGTTCTAAATTCTCCTCGAACTATAGTCTGGGTGTACAAACGTCATCTTAGGGTTCCTCGCAGGGGTAGTCCTCCCAGCAGAATTTTCAAAGTGGACACAGAAGGTCCAGGAGTAGAGGCAGAACTTACACAGCCAGAGGCTCCACCCCCCCCCCCCCCTTCCAAAGCAATGGCGACTCGCTCAAGGTGCTCTCCCATGCCTCTCCAGTAGAAGGTTGCATTTCTCAATTCACCTACGCATGGGAGGCGGGGGGGGGATCACCTAAAAAAAAAGTGGGTATTCTCCACCGTGGCAGGAGGCTATTTTATAGTGCTCATACAGAGACCATCCAACCACTCGCCAAGACGTAGACAAACAATGCAGGAGGAACTACGCATTATACTTGAAGAGGTCAAGCCACCGCTGGAAAAGGACGCTATAGCAATCGCCCCGGCAAACCAGGTAAACAAGGGTATCTATTCAATTTACTTCCTTGTACCAAAGAAAGACCTTACAATGCGCCCTGTCCTAGACCTGCATCCTGCAAACACATATGTCCAGCCACAAAAGTTCTGCATGACAACATTACAGGAGGTAACCCCCCTTCTAAAACAAAGGACTACATGGCAACATTTAATATGAAAGATGAATACTTTTATATTTCGAAGGTTCCCAGCACACAGAAAATTCCTGCAATTCAAAATAGCAAATCAACACTACCAGTTCAAGGTGCTCCCCTTCGGCAAAGCCTCAGCTCCAAGGGCATTCACCAAAGTATTAGCAGTAGTGGTGGCGCACTCATGCAGACAATCTATCCTGTGTTCCCATATCTGAACGACTGGCTCATAACAGGGGAATCCCCTTAAAGTTGCAAGCAAAATACCCAAAGAACTATCAACCTTCTTTTCCAGTTGGGGTTTTCAATCAACGAGAAGAAATCAAGCCTCGTTCCAAGCCAAACCCAACAGTTCCTAGGAGCTATCATAAAGACAAAAGAGGGGCTAGTTCAGAACATGCTACTGCAAATACCTCATTATCTCGCTGGTCGCCAAATAAACGCACGCTGGCAATGCGCCTGCTAGGGATGAGGGCTTCATGCATTTATCTAGTACCACACGCACAGCTGCAGATGTGCCCAATGCAGGAGTCGTTGGTGAAACAGTGGTCTCAGGCAATCGGTCAGTGGCATGATATAGTGGTTATTTTCGCCAACCCTAGTACAAGTACTACGCTGGTGGTCCAAAGAAAATCTGCTAAAGGGGAAACCCTTAAGCAATCCGCCATTTCAAGCGATACTCACAACAGATGCCTCACTCTCCGAATGGGGAGCCCATTACCTTCACCACACAGCGCATGGGCTGTCACAGCCCAAAATCACATCAACCTGTTGGAGCTACTAACTGCACTCAAAGCCCTTCAAGCCTTTCAGCTGCTAGTAGGTCAGACAGTGCAAGTCCTCACAGATCGCACCACTGCCATGCTTTACATAAACAAGCAGGGAGGCACACACTCCAAGTCTGTCCAGGATACCCCAAAAAAATGTGGAAGTAGCCACTCAAGTGAAACATGTTCCTAGTCTCTCAACACATTCCAGGGGAACTTAATGCTCTAGCAGACACTCTAAGCAGAAATCCTCTACCCGAGGAGCACGAGTGGCAGCTCAACAGAGAAATTATAGACCGTCTTCTCCCTGTAGGGTCATCCTCCTTTAGACTTGTTTGCCACAAACCTAAACACACAATGCCTAGACTTCACATCCAGGTTTCCCCAATCACAGTCTAAGGGGAACGCCCTGTGGATGAGCTGGTCTGGGAAATTTGCTTACACCTTTCCCCCAACACTGCTACTGAGCAGGGTGGTGAACAAAATGCACCAGGACTCTAATCCTCGTTCCGCCTATGTGGGCGAGACAACCTTGTTTTCTGCATCTGCGCCAACTGGCGATGTGCGATCCAAGTAAACTCCTGTGCCTCTCCAACATGCTCACCCAACACGGGGGGACAATGTTACACCCACATCCTAAATCTATGAACTTGCCAGCTTGGCTCCTGAAGTCATTGAGTTTGGCGATTTAAAACGACCTCAAAGGTCTTCATTGCATGCTCCACTTACTAGACTACGATCTAGTATTCATCTCATCAAGGTTCACCTAGCGGCTTGATCCGCATACACCACTTCTCAAAGCAAGGTGTCCTGGTGGAAAGTCCCTGTCATTAAGGCATTCATGGAAGGAGTAAAAAGGCTTTACCCTCCCACCCCTTACATTTCAAACCTGCCTCCAGGGTGGGATCTTAACGTGAAACTCGCAAATCTCATAGGATCCCCCGTTTAGCCTATGTTCAAATATTGGTTTGGTTGGTGTTTGTCCATTTGGTGCTAGTACATTCAATTCTATATGTATAATTCTGTTATCTCAATTGAGTATAATAAATAGGATCCATACAAGATTTTTCTGGTGTTTCATTGTGGTTTTTCAAGGTTCTTTTGAGGAATGGGTGTTGACACGTGTTTCGACCTTACGCCAGGTGTTTATCAACGCTGGATTGGTTAAGATATGTTGCAGCGCTGGAGTGTTGGCTGAAGGCCCCATAGGTGATCCATGGTATAGGGTATCAAGTTCTCTCTGTTTAGGTATATCTTAATTGAGTGGCTGGCTAGCTCGCGCTCGCTTACGCTGTGCTGGTCTGGATTTGAACATGCTTGAACAATTAATAGTACCCCATTTTGTTCCCTCCTGAATAACGTGGTTGAACATTTTCAGATCTCTCACCCCCCCATACTCTGAAACCCAATAGTTATGCATGTAAAAGCCTTGGAAGACTGTCTCAGCTTTATGAAGTTGCTCAAGACCTGTTTTTCTCAATATAGCTTTGGAGCAGGATTGGAAAATGTGTTTCTCCAAATGTTTTGGACTACAACTTCCATGGCCCATTTTCATTGACGGTTGGGATGATGGGATTTGTAGTTCAAAACATCTGCAGGACTAAAGGTTCCAGACCCCTCGCTTTAGAACTGGCTGCAGTATTATTAGCAGTATCTTTAGCAGCAGCAGGCCACTTGTGCGAACAGAATGCTCTACAAATGTGCTTTAGGTAGCTAGATTAGATCAACATTTTTTCGAGACACTATTCTTGTACAGTGAAAGGTTATATTTTAGGTACTGGTTGATAATGCTGTGACCACATGCTATGGTCTCCATGTGCGACAAGAACAAAAGTATCCTGCGATGGTCAGAGTACAGACACTTAACTACTTAGTTTCTTCCTAAAACTGAAATGATCAATGGCTGCTGACGTGGAGGAAGCTCAGCCAACTGATTAGCTTTCTCTGACCTTGTTATTTAAAGGATGTAATCGGAGGCGGGCCACAGCTGGTGTCTAGTATATCTAATGTGTTAACCATGAACTATGTAACTATCAGTGGATTGTCCTGTGCACCACACAGAGCGTCATAAACTTCACAAAGCTGCACACTGATAGCCAATGGAGCATATACAGTTCATGCTAAATCCATGTTCTTGGCGACACTGATGGAGAGCATATAAGGCAGAGGTAATATGACCTTGGCTCTTGAGATTTAGGCATGCTTTTACTGATTCATCTAATGTTTATTAACCCTTTCACCTGTGATCTCAAGAGCCCGGTGTACATTTTGTTGGATTCAACTTAGCCTGATGACTAGAAGATCTAGCAAGTTCTGAAGCCGTAATATCTTTTTGAGTGTGCCTAATGCATATTTACCATGATTTAATGGGTATGCAACTAATCCCGGTTTATTAGTTAGCACTGCCAATTACTTTTGTTTCTACAGAACTGCCTAAGCCTTAGCTAAAATTGATGTATAGACATAAGAGTGCATGTGTATGTGGAAATGTATTCATATATTATATGAAACATGATGTAATTGTGGTCAACTGTGCTTGAATAGACTGTCTGCTGATGGACGTCTACGTTCTGCCAAACAATTGTTATTTATCAATTACGCCACTCCACATTAGTACCCACTATATTGATAATTGTCTGGAATTAACACCAAACTATGAACAGCGATGTTAACTAAGTGATCATTTCTTCAACCATAAAAATGTATAACTTCCCTTTAAGAGTTTAGTTTAGTCAAGGTGAATACGTTGATGTAATTTTTCAACAGGCAGATCCCTTTCTTGAAATCTTCCGTGTGTTCTTTAAGGGACTCCATGCTGAATCCTTGAGTGCTATTTCTATAAATTCACTTTTATTTGCAATCTGAGAGTTAGCCAAATTTTTCACCAGAGTACTTCATATAGTGAATGTCTATAAATGCTATGAACCATTTGCCGAATTCTACTTCTCCAAAAATATTTTGATGAATATTACTAAATATATTAATTGAGTTGTAAGAGCTCTCTTTGAGTGATACCATCATGCCTTTGTGTGTTGCAGCTTCTGCTTTCATCGGATCGCGGTGAGGACCCCCCAGCAGTGGCTGCTGATGGGGAGCCAGTGTGCGCTGTGCAGGTTACGTGTCAGGTAAGGGAGCTGACGCAGCATTATTCATGTAAAACACTGGCTATAACTACAAACTATCTCTGTGCTAACAGTACCTCTATTACTCTTTTGGGCAAAATCAGTTTGATTGTTGTAATGCAGCAGAGTCCAATCTAGTTATTCGCTCTGGGGGAAAATTGGCAAGAGGAAATCGATATGATGAAATCGATATGATGAAAGGATCCCCTGCTTAACTAATTCTGGCAGAGGACAAAGCACACTCTCCCATCTGCTCACGTACTGTCCTGGCTCGGGGACCTTGCTGCACCCTACATAGTTGACATGATGGGACACCACCAATTCCCAGGCAAACTAGTAGTCTACGTTTGAGAAGAACACAGAGACCACCCCCATGCATATTGCTGTCCTCACTGTGGGTAGCAGGCTCGCAATTAGTTTAAAGATCCAAAAGTGCACACAGCACCCTCATCAAGTGCACAAGCTGTCAATAAATTGGGGGAAGTGGTGGCTCTCCACCCAAAATCTGGGATGAGCCTGGTTTTACATGCTGTCCTAGTATTGATAGATCTTGCAGTTCCCTATGGAGATCACAAGCTGTCTAGGCCAAGGAGGGGCTTCGCCCCCATTCGGAAACCTCTAATCCCATGAGACTCCTCCATCCCAGGCTTGCATGCTGCTGAAAGGTTGTACTATTTAGATAGACTGTGTGTCACTATGTCTACCCGGCAAGCGCAAGTAGGACAGTAACTTGGTTTGCCATACAGAACATTACCCTGAGATGATGACCCCTAATTATAGTTTTGACATCTCCTCAATTAGGTTAGGCAACTTAATCTGTCTAGGAGACACATGGATCCTTATGGATGTGCTGGCAGAAATCTACCTATGTGTGTCCCTGCAGCAGAAAAGCGTCTTTCAGCTTGCATGCTCCTGGAAATGTCCAAAGTAGGCCACAGAGCTATTCGAATATTAGAAGTGTATTGCAGATGGATTTTATACATAGGAGGCAAATTAGTCATTTAATAGGCTAAAGGGATATTTGTATTGTGCATTATTGTCAGTTAATTTGCAGGACTTGATAAATGAGCCACAAACAATACAGACCACCTTGGACCTATGTCTTGTGTTGCTGAGTAGTCACTGACTTGTAGGAACGGTTAAAATGTGCCCAATGGAGTAACATAGCTATACAGGAAGAGCCCAGATAATAGCTGCGTGTGAAGTTGTCTGAAGCAATTTGGAGGTCATAAAACGAAAGGAAATTATGTGGGGGTACTAAAAGAATCTGTGTGAAGTATCAGTTTATTAATGCTTTACTGCAGATGTTTCTATGCAGTCAACTGGTCGAAGGTTTGAATCAGTGAATTGTCTCCTCATCCGTTCATATTTCCGAGGGTGATCAACTACTTTGGATTATAATTTATCAAGTTTGTGCACATATGTCACAGCATAGCTGTTATTACTCAATTCAATGATGCTCAATTTATCAACCTAGGAAGGATGTAGCGACGAATTGGCCCTTTTTCTCAGGGTTTCAACACTTTAGCTAAACAATTTATTATCCAGTCTGTTTTCTTATATACTCTGGCTGGCCACTCTCCCGGATGAACTTCTGGATTTCTTGATAGATATTTGTACACTGGATCTCTTTTTGGGTACTCCCCTCCGCTTGTTTGGAGTTTCTTCCACTCTTTGCTTTGCTATGATAGTCTCTCTCCTGGGGACTGCCCTTTGGTTTTATATTCAAGAGTCTTATGGATTTGTACCGAGTTTGAACTTAACTTCCCTACTTTTTCAAAGTCCTTCATCAAGGATTGCCAGTATTTATCATTTCAGATGCTTGTTAATCTGCTTAGAATCACATGCTGTGCATATAGTCTGACATCCAGTGGTAACCGCGGAGTATTGCATCTTGTCTTTCGGGGACCGAAAGGGGACGTCGGCATAGGCGTGTCTGTAACACTATCCCTATCGTGACGTATAGTGTACCCAAAATCCCTCACGTGCCGAGGTCCCTCAGATGTTTTTTTTCCGCCAAAGATAACTGGTCGCCCTATAGCAGAGCTCTTACAATAGAGACATTGTTTATCTTATACCGACTTGTCGCTTATTCCCTGTTAAGTCACTTGGGTCACAAGAACATCTTCGACGAAGACTGCGGGGCGGCCGGATTTTCCACGTGGTCGGGCCCTCTGGCCGACCTGTACAGTAGGGAGAGTGGGGTCGGGGTGGCCATATTGTCGGTATGTCTTTCCTCCTTTCCCCTCTTTACCCTTTTGGTCTGGTCATCTTTCCCTTTAGCTATGGAAAGGACTCCTTTTAGATTCTGCCCTAAGTGTAGGGTCAGATATCCTTGGAAGGATGAACACTAGAGCACAACAAAAAGCGGTGTGCGGCCTGCAAACTCCTTCGGCCGAAGACCCTAAAGGAGCGCTGTGTAAAGCGGTGGGCCGCGTACGGTATGTCACGGGTGGAACCCCCTTCCCCCACCGCCACTCCCGCTGAGAGTGACGGGGGCACCTCGGATGACCAAACATCCGTTGCGGATGTTATAGACCTCGAGGCGGACATTTCTAGGTCCGCCACGCCTGTCCCCGACCCTTTAAGGCCTGA